>NC_081861.1:24003740-24319190 GCF_963259705.1 Myotis daubentonii | reverse complement strand
ATCTGGAAGTAGTCCATATTTTTATCTACTCTGATTAATTTCAAGCTATCTCATCCTTTTAAATAAATTTTCTTTTAAAAATATTTTTATTGATTTCAGAGAGGAAGGGAGAGGGAAAGGGAGAAATAGAAACATCAATGACAAGGAACAATCATCAATTGGTTGCCTCCTGCACTCCTCCATTGGGGATCAAGCTGGCAACCTGGATATGTGCCCTGACTGGGAAGCGAATCTTGACCTCCTGGTTCATAGGTCAATGTTCAACCACTGAGCAACACTGGCCGGGCTCAATGTTCTTTCTCAAATACTGAACCACATCTGCTGCACCAATATTTTGCTTTCACTATTACATTTGTATATGTAGTCAAGCCCAAGTTATTAATTTAAATTATTGACTGTTAAAAATAATGGTAAGTTTCTTTCTTTACAACAACTTCATGATAGCATTTGGCCAACTAAACAATGGAATTAATATAGTATGAAATATTCATTACCTGGTGAAGTAATTGCATGTTAATTGTTGTCAATCTGGGAAAGTTATTCCTTTTAATAAACTGGCATTCTCAGAGAAACATTTCTTCATTAGGGCTACCAGGGCTCTGTTTAGTGTATTGCAATAGTAATTTACAGAACAGTAACTTACTCTTTCAGGAATTTAAACCAACTCCCAAAGTGCCTGACACACTTATTTTGTTTTTATCACCTTATATATAAGTAAAACAGTCCTGAGTCCAATATTTTATTGTATTATATAAGTTTTGGGAAACAGATTTGACATCCAGTTATCTTTTCTTAGGTTAGTGATAAAACTGGTTTGCGTAGCTTGAGGTCATACCAATGAAGAGAAAACAAGTAAGGTGTGTGTGGTGTGTATGTGTGTATGTGTCTCTGTGTGTGTTGAGGTGGAGATGGGTGAAAAGTTGGGAGAGAAAACAGAAAGCCATCATAGAGTTTTAATCTTTCTGTAGATGACCCACTGAATAATTTATATTTTGAGTTGACTACATTCAGTAAAATTCTACTTTAGTGAATTGCAGTTGTTCAGTTAATAAAATAATATATTATGTACTAACTAGAGCAGTGATGGGGAACCTATGACATGTGTGTCAGAGGTGACACATGAACTCAATTTGTTGGTTGATTTTTCTTTCTTAAATGGCATTTAAATATATAAAATAAATATCAAAAATATAAATCTTTGTTTTACTATGGTTGCAAATATATAAAAAAAAATTTCTATATGTGACATGGCACCAGAGTTAAGTTAGGGTTTTTCAAAATGCTGACATGCTGAGCTCAAAAGGTTCGCCATCACTGAACTAGAAGCCCGGTGCACAACATTCATGCACTGAGGGGCAGTCCATCAGCCCAGCTTGCAACCTCTCATAGTCCAGGACCTCGGGGGGGATTTCTGACTGCCAGCTTAGGCCCACATCCCCTGAGGGGTCCTTAGCGCTGCTGCGGAGTCAGGAGAGGCTCCTGCCACCATCACTGCACTCACCAACCATGAGACTGGCTTCTGGCTGAGCAGTGCTCCCCCTGTGGGAGTGCACTGACCACCAGAGGATAGCTCCTGCATTGAGTGTCTGCACCCTGGTGATCAGCACATGTCATAGTGACCGGTCATTCCACCTTTGGGTCAATTTGCATATTAAGGTTTTATTATATAAGATAACCCTACTGGTTCACTGCTTGACAACCCTCCTTGCTAAAATCATCACAGAGAAGCAGGAATTTAACAAAGAGACCCTAGAATCCCTGGAAGAGCTTACAAATCCCTGCAAAAAACAGTCAGTCACTTCTGTCATAGGTTCTGGATAGATGAAATTTTATAATACTTTTAAAATAAATGAATTCTCTGATGATTAGTGACTTTGAGCATTTTCTCATATGTTTCTCAACTTTCTATATGTCCACTTTAGAGAAGTGTCTATTTAGGTTCTTTGTCCATTTTTAAATGTTATTGTTTGTCTTCCTTTTAAAATGACAATGAGGTATCACTTCACACCTGTCAGAATGGCTACCATCAACAAATCAGCAAATGATAAGTGCTGGTGAGGATATAGAGAAAGGGAACCCTTGTGCACTGCTGGTGGGAATGAAGACTGATGCAGCCACTGTGGAAAACAGTATGGAGTTTCCTCAAAATTTAAAAAATGAAATTGCCATTTGACCCAGTGATCCCACTTCTAGGAATATATCCTATGAAACCTGAAACACCAATCAGAGAGAACAAATGAACCCCTATGTTCATAGCAGCACAATTTATAATAGCTAAGATCTAGAAACAACCCAAATGCTCATCAGTAGATGAGTGGATAAAAAAAGCTGTGGTACACTTATACCATAGAATACTATGCAGCTGTAAAAAAAGAAGGATCTCCTTTGAGACAGCATGGAGGTTCCTGGAGAATACTAAGAGAAATAATCCAGTGAGAGAAATATAAGTATCACATGATCTCACTCATATGTGGAATCTAATGAACAAAATAAACTGATGAACAAAATAGATCCTTAGACATAGAAGCATAAAACAGATTGATGAATGTCAGAAGTAAAGTGGCGGTGAAGGTGAGGAGAGATTAATGGGGAAATTTATATGCATAAATACATAGCTCATGGACACAGACAATAGTGTGGTGAAGGCCTTGGAGGGGTGGGTGTGGGTGGAGGAGCTCAATGGGAAAAAAGGGGACATCTGTAATACTTTAAACAATAAAGATAAATTAAAAAATGAAATAAATGAAGTTTTTGTCTGATTGGTTCATCCACTCATTCCTTTATTCCACAAATATATATTAAGCATTTTCCATGTGCCAGGTAATCTGATGGTTTGAGATACAGAGAGGAATAAGATGTGGTCTCTCTTAAGGGGCTCCTAGTCCAGTGGGACACAGATAAGTTAATAGAAGATGACAATATAGGGGACTAAGGTGAGCTCTGGTTGTCTGCCAAAGCAGTGAGAGAGACAAGTGCCTATGAGGGAGCCATTGAGTGCTCTGGACACATTACTGATGAGAATGTGAACTCTGCCATGCCTGAACACTAGGGAAATTGAGGAAAAATGCTGATAGACAAGAACAAATGAGCTCAGATTAAGTGACAGGAAAAGTAAAAAATGATGGCAGATTTTTGCATGATTTATTAATAGAGAAAAATAGGAAAGTCTTGGAGGTTCTACCAAAACTGATGCTGACAGAAAAGGAAATAGAAGGACAGGAAGCCTGGGTTAGAAAGTATGATGAAGCTTCTGAGAAGAGATGGAGGTGTGCAACCAGCAGAATCGGTACTACTGCCTGCTCACTCTAGGGGAGCCAGTCTTGGGGTGTCAGCAAAAGTGCTCCTCTGGGACATTTCTGAAATGTGTTTCTCTTTGATCTCAAATTACTTGGAAGCTTTTTGGCTTGTAAGGACTCTTGTAAAAAATAAAAAGGTTGTCTCCATGGCAAAATGGTGCATGTGTTTTTGAAAACGTTGCAGCATGCTGTCAAGATGATTTAGCAGATTCAGAGGAGCCTAAAAAAGTCCTCATAGCAAGTGTCAAGGGAGAGGTACCTTTGGGTTTCTAGCCTATGCTACAGATGCTCTGAATGGTGAGCTTCCATAGAAACTTTTGGAGTATCTAATATTTCTGAGAAAAGCATTCTGGTTCCCATTTTACAGCAACACAGAGGCAGCCTTAGCAACTAATGGATTTTACATCTGGAAAGGGAGAAAAAAAATTTGGTCAATGACTAAAATATTTCCACATCATCTATCCTTTGAAAGATCACCGATGCAACACTTCAGTTTTAGAACCGTAGAAGTTAAATGAAGTAAGTAATTAATTCCAACTCTAACTACGTTGGGAATACTTTTCAATATTCTGCCTAGTGTAGATTACACAGGGGGAAAATGTGGAGTTGAATCAGGTGGATCTGCCATATAGCCTTGCCACTGAATCTGCTTTTGGAGAAAAAGAGAATTAATTTAAATTTAGGAAGGCCTCCCAGAGCTCCAGAAGGAGCAGAGCAGAAGGGGCCAGCATTTTTGTTCTTTACTGAAGGCTTTTAATTTATTTCCTCTTCTGAACATTCAAAGGAGCTCTGGAATGCCATCTGAAGCCCCCTTTTAATCACCCTTTTAATCTTACTTTTTGCTACTTTCTTATTTCAGTGTCCAGGGAATGAAGACTGCAACAGAATAAGCATATTGCACACATGATTGATATTGATGAATCTGTATTAATAGTAGTATATAAATGGGTATGGGAGTCAAGGAAGAAAACTATTGAAACAAGTTATATGCAATTTGCTAGGTACTGGGATTCAGGTACTTCAACCAACTCCAAGTCATAGTGGAATATGGCTCAATGTGACTGTCTTTTTTCAGGATATTATTCTCCTGACTCCTCAACAATTTTTAGTTACTAAGTAGAGGGGCCCAGGTGGGTTACTATCTGGGCACCAACCCAAATATCAAAAGGATTGCTAGTGATGACATTTGTAAATATTAATGATGCCCCACTGGGGATTCTTAAGCTGTGGCTTGTACAGAAGCTATTTGCTCAATAATGTACACTTTGTAGATTACTTTGAAGCAGATTTACCAAGCAGTAATTATCAACTCTACAACTTATTATAACCATGTGCACCTGAGCTACTTTTGTGTGACTACTTTATCCAGGGCATCATCTAACCACAAGTAGTCCTGCTGCATTTTGTCTCATCCTTATCTTTAGTTTTACCTTCCTTTGACCTTCATTCTTGTGTCTGCTGCAGGAATCCTCTGGCCCTTTAATAATAATTGTGAATACTTGCTATGTGCCAGTTTGCATTCTTTAGATGTACTATATATGACTTAATACTTTAAAAACCCATATGTGGAATTTAATGAAAAAACTGAACCAACAAGCAAAACAGAGACAAAATCATACATAGAGAGCAGACAGATAGCTTGTTTCATTGGGAGAGTTTTAGGGAGGTGGATGGATTGAGCAAAAAAGACAGAAAGAACTCATAAACATGTAGATAATGTGATTATTACAGAGAGGAGGGGACAAGGAGAGTTGAAAGAGGTTATAGGGGGGATAAATAGTGATAGAAAAAATAAAATAATATGAAGAAAAACAAAACAATGAATGAGGTCTTATTTTTCCATCCTATTTAGCAGATGAGAAAACTGAGGATTGGTGAACTGAAATACTTTACTGTATTAGTCATCTTTTGCTTAGGTTACAAACAAATAAGCCCAGTATCCTGGAGCTCAAACAAGAATTTGGCAAACATTTTCTATAAAGAACCTGAGAGTAAATATTTAATACTTTGTGGGCCATATGGTCTCTGTCACAACTACTCAACTCTGACAATGTAGCACAAAGGTAGCCAGATAAACTGTGTAAATAGATAACCATGGCTGTGTTCCAATAATTTTGTTGATGGACACAGAAATTTGAATTTCATGTATCTTTTATTTGTCATGAAATACTATTATTTTCATGTGCTTGTAACCATCTAAATATGAAAGACATTCTTAACTCACAGACTATACAAAAACAGGTAGGTTTGTGGATTCTTGATTTGAACACTTATTTATTTCTTGTTCACATTATGTGAGGGTTGCAGGTCAAAGATAGTATTTCTGGGCTCTACCAGCTTGGCAGTGCTTGGCCCTGCATTTCTCATTCTGGAACCTAGGCTAAAAGAGCAGCCATAATGTATGGCATGCTGTTCTTATGGGAAGAAACAAAAGGAGCAAAGCCAAATCACACAAGCTCATTTAAAGATTACTTTTGCTTATGTTGTGTCTATTCATATACCATTTGTCAAAGCAGGATACATGGCCAGGTCCAAAGTCAGTAGGGTATAAAAATATACTCTGCCTTAGAAAACTCACATTCAGGAAGGGAGTGAATCATTATAAATTAGTAAATTAGTAATATAATTTCCCACTTTATCTAAGATTGTATGATGGGACTTGAGGTCCAGGGTTTCTTGCTCTAAAGTCTGTGCTCTTAACCACTAGGTTCTGCTACTTCTATCTCTGGAAGGACTTTGCTTCCTCCCATATACACACTCCCTTGATTACCTGTTCAGTTACTGTCTGTTGCAGTTCTCCCATACAAGTACTCCTTTTTCTTCTGAGTTGCTCTAACCATAACCTCTGACTTTGCCATGCTTCATGGATTTCTTTGTATTTTCTTCCTCTCACTTCGATCACAACAGCAGGCCTCACTGCAGACCATGAAAACACCCACCCAGGCTGCCTGGCCAAACAAGTCACTGTTTTCCCTCCCACTTGCTGCGTGAATCGTGAGAAGGGCTGTGCATCTCTCTCAGGAAGACTCTTGTTTCATTGGGAAAAGACTGGCTTCCTGGCAGAGGACACCAAGAATAAATCCCAATTGCTCCCCCAACCTTGAGCTATCACTCCCTTCCAGGAAACAATAGCTGACATTTGTACCAGGCTTTGTATTTCACAAAGCCAACTTCTCTTCATCACTATACTTGATCCTCATAACCATACTAAGAAGCAGACATGATTATTACCATTTTACAGATAAAGAAACCAAGTCTGATATAAAATTGAAAATTTTCTTGAAGAACAAAGAATTAGTTACTTAGTTAGTTAGTTACTGGTGGAGCCAGGACTCAAACCCACGGCTCTTTGCAATCACCCAGAAACACACCCTGTCTTTGATGTTTCCTAATTTCCTCCCTTTAAAGCATTCCTACTACTACCAGGCAGGATTAGAGTTTTTCCTCCCTTGGGATTTCAAGAACCTTAAAAGGACTGGCAGAAATGAGATTTAACTCTTTACTGCTCACTGTGTGAAACTTAACATCAGTCTTGATTCAAAGGCAATAGTCACTTGAAGGTGGAAAATTGTGACTGCTAGTGCACTGGAGTCCTAGACAAGCTGATTCCTCAGCCATTTCATTTCATCCTTCCAGACCTGTTTTAATGACACTTCCTATGTGAATCCCCTTTTTATCTTCCCCAGGCAAAGGAATGACTTCTCTCTTTTGTGCACCCACAGTCCCCAATCTCCCTTCTTCCATAGACTATCATTCTGTGTTGTAAATGATTATTTGCTATTGTGTCTCTCTCACTAGGCTCTGAGATCCCTATGAGCACAGACCATGTTTGCTTCACATTTGTTCTCCCTGCCACAACAATTATCCCTCTGTCTTGCACTCATCTTGCTGCTTCCTTATTTGCTTTACCAAAATCCATGAGGATAGACACCCCACGTATTTTCTTTACTGCTATACAACTATGCTCATGCCAAACATGGTATCTGGTACATGGCAGTGTTCAATAAATGGCCAATGAATGTTAGGATTTGGTTGTTTCCCATTTAGATGCACCCACAAGGGGTAGAGATCAGTGAGAGCTCTCTTGTGTAGAAATAATCAGACATAGAAAAAAAACAAAACATTTTCTCCAGCCTCAGAAAGTAAGCAACTGACCAAATTCAGTGGGATTTGGGAAGATGGCACCATCATTATTTGTTTGGTAGTGTTTCTTCTTCCACACTGTATAGTCTTTGGAGGTCAGCTAGAGAAGCATTTAGTAAAAGCTGAGAGGAGGAAGAGCACCATTCCAATTCCTTTTGTTTCCTTACTCAGATTCTAATTATCCAAGCAATATACTATTAAATACCTAAAAAATTCAAAACATAGCACTGAAAAGGTAAAAGAAGAAAGCCCTTTTTAAAATCAGCCTGTTTCTCCATGTTCTCACTCCACAGACACTTGAGTTCCTAAGTAAAACTCAGCATGATATGAAAAAGTTCCAATCACTCTGATTTGCAAATTTCCTGGACAATGGAAAACAATTTGCTTGTGCATGAAAGTCCATTTTCTGCCATCTGTACATGAACTCCAGTTAAAAGTATTAGGAAACTCTTCTAGCTTACTGAGCATAATCTATTCAAGCTCATGTTTGTCACAAGTTACCAGAAGCTTTGCATCTTCTAGTAGAGCCTTAATGTAATTCAATATGTGACGAACAAAGTCATGTTGTTCAGGCATGGTTAAAATTAGGAGAGAGCAGCTTTTATCCAATATAGTTAGAAATGCATCTTTCAGATGGAAGCTATGACGAAATGCCACTTTAAATAAGTAGCCCCTATATTGTGCAAAACACCCACATCCACTCCCTCAAACTTCAATGCACTCCACTCCCTCTGTATTTTGTCATCATGGCCAGACAGAGAAATTCTAGCCAAGATGCATGATTTAGCAGATGTTTTGCAAAAGGTTCCATTCTTCTGGCCATCAGCACATGTGGAGCTGTCAGGAGCCCTGTAAAGATTTTACAAGCCTTATAAGTCATAGTTTATTGAGCCTGGAATGGAATTTAATATATCATCATGGTTTTGGAAGTTCTCCTCTTTTTGTCTGATATAGTCTCCAGCTTTATTTGCCTTTAAACCAAAAATGTTGGATATAATAATGTAAGGTGAATCTTCCCATTGGTGGCCTTGTGTCAGCCCTTTCTAGTCCTGCCTCCTTGTTTACTTCACAATGGCAACACTCTTATTTTTTCCTTCAGGACTTTTGGTACCAGCACACTGAATCAAGATTTTAGCCAGCTTTCAGCTCATTTTATTTTCCTTTGGAGGACATGTTTCCCAAAGTTTCTTAGTGATCCTAAAATCTTATAAAATTATCTAGCAGCACATTTTACCAAAACTTTTATATGCTGTATGAAGTTCCAATCATGCCAAAGAGTTGGAATGTCCCAGGTCTTGTAGCACTTATTAAAACTAAGACTAAAAAGTGACATTCAAAGCTTTATGGGAAATCTAATGTTTTAGGCAACTGGGATGCCTGGCCAGCTCAGTACATATCTATATGTTGGGCTTGTTTTGCCAAATTTGAAGATTATATGAGCACATGCCTTTCAAGAACTCTGTGAGATAGGTAACTTTTTTTTAAGTCCCAATTTCATAGATGGGGAACCTAAGGCTTAGAGAGATGAGATGTGAGACCCAAAATGACACAAGGAATCTTAGGCTGCCTAGGACTTGGGTCTCTTGACTTTTTTTTACACCACAATTTTCTGCTTACTAGGAACTATAATGCCAGTTATGGTCTAGTATAAGATTGGAAACTCTGGGCCATTGAAGCCAGATAGATGTGGGTTCAAAGCTACTTAGGCAGGAATGTTTTTTTCACGTAATTTCTTCTTATCTATGTCTCTCTTCTTTAAAGCTTTTCCTGACTTTCTTTTTCTCTCTTGCCATCAACAAATGTGTTCTCTCCTTCTTTGAATCCTTAAAGCACTTTATTTGTATTTACTTTTATCACAAATTACAGTACTTAAGCTATAATAATTTGTTCATTCCTTGATCTCTGTACAGGTTTTTTTTTTGAGAGTTTCTTATGTGCAAGGCCATGGGCTTAATATTCTGGGGACACCAAGATAAAATATATTTGGACAATGCCTACAAAGAGCTCACCCTCTAGCACAGGAGGTAGGGCATGTTAATAGGAATAACAAGGGTACTCCTTATTGAATACCTACTATGTGCCAGGTCCTTTGCCAAACATTTTACATCTTTTCAATTGATTCTTTCTAACTGTTCTGTGAGATAGATTATTTTAAATCCCATTTTCCAGGAGAGGAAACTGAGGTCAAAGGAGATTAAGTGACTTATTCAACCCAACTGCTTAAATGGAGGAGCTAGGATTTAAGGCAAAGTCTGATTGCCAAGCTCAGTGCTTGCTACTATGCTACACTGACTCTGTGTAGAACACCAGACAGAAAGTAAGTGAAGGAGTCATAAGAGACGTACAGCAAAAGTGCTAAGAGAGTTCAGAGGAGGGACAAAGTTTTGTTCTTTTTTTAAATTTTTTAAAATATATTTTATTGATTTTTTACAGAGAGGAAAGGGGAGAGATAGAGAATTAGAAACATTGATGATTGAGAAACATCAATCAGCTGCCTCCTGCACACCTCCTACTGGGGATGTGCCCACAACCAAGGTACACGCCCTTGACCGGAATCGAACCTGGGACCTTTCAGTCTGTAGGCTGATGCTCTATCCACTGAGACAAACTGGTTAGGTCCAAAGTTTTGTTCTTTTTTGCACTGTTTTCCCCACCCCATCCTCAGTGCTTGGCCCAGTGTTGTGAGTACATGGCAAGTGTTCAAAGAATGTGGGTGGAATTGAATACAGTAACTGTTTTCAGGAATGGAGTATGGTTGGAATTTGCTCCATATCATACAGCACTCACTCTCCAACTGCAATCTTGCTGGACAGCTCTATTTGGGCTCCCTGCCATTTATTGCCCTGGATGGGGATACCATACCGTCACACAGACAGATAGAGAATTTAAAACTCAACATTCTATTTATTTTTATTTTTTCAATTACAGTTGACATTCAATCCTATTTTATATTAGTTTAAGGTGTACAGCTAATTAATTAGACAATTATATAATTTACGAAGTGATGAACCCCAATAGTTAGAGTGCCCACCTGGCACTATTCATAGTTATTACAATATTATTGACTACATTCACTATGCTGAACTTTATATCCTCATGACTATTTTGTAACTACCAATTTGTACTTCTTAATCCCTTCACCATTTCCCCCATTCCCCAGACCACCCTCTCCTATGGCAACCATCAGTTTGTTCTCTGCATCTATGAGTTCATTTCTGTTTTGTTTTTTGCTCATTTAGTTTGTTCTTTAGATTCGATACATAAGTGAAATCTTATATTTCTCTGTCTGATTTATTTCACTTAGCATAATGTACTCCAGATTCATATATATTGTCACAAATGGTAAATTTCCATCCTTTTTATGACTGAGTAATATTGCATTGTGGAAATGTATGACAACTTTTTTATCCATTTGTCTATTAATGAGCACTTGGGTTGCTTCCATATCTTGGGTATCTATAATAATAAAAGTATAATATGCTAATTAGACCAGACAGCTGAACAACCTTCTGGATGTCGTTCCGGACATCCTTCTGGACAACCTTCTGGATGAAGCCATGGCAGCGGGGGCAAGGCGGAGGCAGTTAGGGGCAATCAGGAAGGCAGGCGAGCATTTAGGGGCAATCAGGCAAGCAGGCGAGTGGTTAGGGGTGATCAGGCAGGAAGGCAGAGGCAGTAAGGGGAGAACAGGCAGGCAGGCAGAGTGGTTAGGGACAATCAGGCAGGCAGGCAGGTGAGCAGTTAGGACCCAGCAGTCCTGGATTGTGAGAGGGTGCAGGCCAGGCTGAGGGACGCCCCCACCCCCCCGCCCTGTGCACAAATTTCATGCACTGGGCCTCTAGTTGTAAATAATGTTGCAATGAATATAGGGGTGCATATATCACTTTGAATTAGTGTTTCAGGTGAAACCCAACATTTTAATGTGGGTTTATTTATTTGATATTAGCTGCATTTCTATCATTTGGGATTGAATTTCTTTTGTTCATAGACATTTCAATATATCAATAAAGGGGTGCTTGGGTGGGATATTAGGAAAGTCATTTCTTCATATTTATTTTCTAGGGAAAATATTGGATATTCTGTAAAGATTTTGACTATTAAATGCAGTTATGAGTCAATGAAGAAGTGGGTAGGAGAGCATTGTGGTTTAACATATGAACTTTGTAATCAGGATTATCTGGGTTTGAATTCCAGCCTTGTCACTTGTCAACTATGGGGCCTTGTATAAGTTACTTAATATCTCTAAATCTCAGTTCCCTCACTTTTAAAATGGGAATAATATTAGTGTTTTTGAATATGGTTTGAAGTGATGCATGTAAAGTATCTGACATATATGAAGCTGTCAGTGAGTATTAGTGATTATAACAATAATTGGACTATCTAATTGAGACAAAATTTAGACTTATATTTGGCACCTTCTAATAGTATTCAACTAATTATTGCCCACAGTGTATAGTAATAAACATCATTTGAATTAGACAGATGAATTTCTTCCCATGTCCTCATTGTCAAATATGGTTTTCAGGTAATGTAACATAGAAAACACCAGTAATTCCTATAATGAAAATGGTGTGCCAAGGACACACTCACAATTTTTTTTTCTGTTCCTTTTTAATTGTTCTTAATTTCCTAGAGTGAGGACAATAGCACTATAAATTCTGGGAAGGCAAGACTTACTGTAAGTATAAAATACCAAATCCCCTTTAAAATTACAACAATTTACAAGTGAAAGATTAGGCTGAGAAAAAAGAAGTAAATCAGGACTGTCTCAGACAAACCTGAACATATGATACCCTACACAGAGGTTATAAACACAAGCTTTGATGTCAGAAAAGCTTGAGTTAATTGAAGGTATTCTTTGCTCTCCTCTACTCCTTTTTTGTCTCTCCCATTCTGCGTATTCTGTTACATTATTGCTATCAGGTAGTATGTAAGAACACAGGATCTGGAATTCCAATCGATCTGGGGTCCATTATTGCTCCAACAAATAACCATGGGCAAGTTATTTAACCTCTTTGAACCTCAGTTTCCTCATCTGTAAAATGGGTATAATGATAGTAACTATATCATAGTGTTGTATAGATTGTGGTAAGTAACTTTGAAAGACTTTCCAAGTGGGATTGTCTGAGACAGTTCTGATTAGAATTCAGAGTATGTCTCCGAGGGGCTGTTGAGTGAAAAAGAGGATAGGCTAGGTTAGGTGGGTCCAGTTATTGAAAGGCTTTGAAAGTCAGACAGAAGTGTTTGACCTCAATGTGTTAGTACCAGTAGTGCTAGGTTCTTCTTCAGGTCTTTGCTCAAATTTCACATTTTAAGTGAAGCTTTCCCTAATAGTCCCAGGGGTGAACATAGAAGACAAAACTTTCTGACCTCATGAAGTATTCAATCTGGAGTGAGGGGGGAAAGAAAATGAACATAAACCAAACATAAAAGCAAGGGAGGCAAGGGGAGCTTGATAATTTATCATTTATATTTGTCAGCCTCATCAGTGCCTTAACATAGCTCCCTATTCAGGCAGTGAGGGAGAAATATATATATGAAGATGGTTATAAGAGTCATGAAGGAAATGAACAGATTGCAAAGAGGGACTAAAATAAGTGCGTGTGTGTGGGGGGGGGGCGGTGATCAGGAAAGTCATTTCTGAAGAAGTTGCATAAGCTGAGATCTGAAGGTTGAGAAAGAGCCACATGAAGAGAAAGGGAGGAGCATTCCAGGGAGAATAAAGATCACATGCAAAGATACAGAGGCAAGAAGGAAAAGTTGAGAAGAGGTCATTTGGGCTCAAGAATAGTGAGCTATGAAGACAATAAAAGAGGGTGATGTGATAGAAAGTGACAGGAGTGGGGAAGGGACAGGTCCGTTAAATAGAGGGTCAAGGAAGGCCTCTCTGAAGACTTGAATTAAGACCTGAGCAGAGATAAAGAATCAGCCATGCAAAGATCAGGGGAAATTTTC
Source organism: Myotis daubentonii (assembly GCF_963259705.1). Classification (NCBI taxonomy): domain Eukaryota; kingdom Metazoa; phylum Chordata; class Mammalia; order Chiroptera; family Vespertilionidae; genus Myotis; species Myotis daubentonii. The sequence continues at coordinate 24,305,796 of NC_081861.1, read as the reverse complement.
CAGACAGAAAGAATGGCCAATCCAAGGACTCCTAGGTTCAGCATGCCTGGCCAGTTGGAGAGAAATCATGGAGACCATCATGACTGAAGTAGAGTGGTAGGAGATAAAGTTGGAGAACTAAGAAAGAGCCAGATCATACAGAGCTTTGCAAGCCATGGTGAAGATACTGGATTTGACTCCAAGTGAAATGGGAAGTGTTGTGGGGGGTAGGAGGGTGTTTGAGTCAGGGAGTATTTCCCTCAGTACATTCCCTCAGTCTGTCTTCTCTGGAGCCCTGCAGACATCCTCTATACTGTTCTTTGGCTTCAAGAGTACACTAACCTACTGTGAGCTATTGTTTGCTAACTGGACAGGAATTATCTTAAGTCAGGAGACAGGGCTCAGGCATTTGGGAATGAAGTGCCCAGCACAGTGATAGAAACTGTGTGTGTGTGTGTGTGTGTGTGTGTGTGTGTGTGTGTGTGTGTGTGTGTATGTGTGGAGGAGGAGAAGGAGGAAGAGGAGGAGAAGGAGGAGGAGGAGGGTATTTTGATGATGTTGACAAAGTGATGAAGTTCCAAGCTAGAAATGCAGGCAGTGAAGATAAAATGTATGGATAGCATAATTCATATTTTAGATATTTCAGGGGTAATGCTAGAGAAAATTGGTGGGAGTCTATATTACATTATTGTGTTTGGGTTGTGATGGCTGGAGTGAATTCTACTGGGACAAAATCTTGGAGGCACTGCTATTTACAGGATTAAGAAAGCAGTGCCTTTCTCTTTGGGCTTTTTGAGCATAACTGTAATAGTTAGGTACGGCAACTTCCAGATCAATTGGTAAGATTCTCCTGGCTTCCTACTGATAGTCTTGTCTCAGAAACAAGTCTTTCCTTTTGCTGAAATGAACTTTTAAGCAGTAATTTTTATGTCTAGGAATAATAATAAAACAGTAATAATAATAATAATAAAACTTTAAAGCACTTATGGTGCTTAATTTCAATATTTAATTTAGGCCTCACAATAATCTTGAGAAACAAGTAATTATATTATTGCTATTACTATTTTATGTAAAAAATATAGGTTCAGAGAGGCTGAGTCATTTGCTTACGGCTACATAGTGAGTAAGTAGCATAACTGGAATTTGTACCCAGGTCCACCTGATCTCAGAGCCCCTATTCTTATCACTGTATGTTGGCTCTAAAGGTGAGTTTCCACATTGACAATCCCTGCTTATACTGCAATATGATTGGATTTCTTAAGGCACAAATCTAATTTAGGGCTCAAACACATGTCAGCCAATGGAGGGACGGATAGTACATTCTTGCTCAGGATAGAAATCAACTGGTCATATTTCTTGAAGGTAGCAATCATATTTTACATAGCTTTATATTTCCTCAGTTTAAATCACAGAATGCCCTTACAGAGTAGATGCTCAATAAATGCTGAATTGTCTTGAAGTCAATTTCTAAAGTCCAAGATATTATGCGATTACTCCCATTTCAGTAAGACAGAGCTACTCCAAATTTCTACAATTATTTTTACTGGACAAATGTTGGTTCAATGAGTATATTTGGGGTGAGTAGAGGGGAACTGCCATAGTTTCCTAAGTCCTATGAATAATATAGAAGTGAAATGTGAGCCACCTACCCCTACTACTTCATTCAATAATACATTTAGTTTATGAAAATATGTAGTATTTTCTTAAAAGCAAGGGAAGCAAAGGGGAGCTTGATAATTTATATTTTTCATGCCTCATCAGTGCTTTAACATAGCTCCCTATTCAGACAGTGAGGGAGAACTGTATACTCTCACTGGGAACTGGGACAATGGTTGCAAAGAGTTCAGCAGCTTTGCCTGTATACTTAGGTCTGGACTGGCCGGTCTAGCATGTGGATTAGATCAGAGAATAGTAAATGCCATTTCATTTTGACACTGAATTGAAATGAGGGGAGAGAAGGTGCCTGTTCCATGAGATTTAAAGGAAAATAAAGCATTGATGTACCTTTAACAGAAGAATATGTGTTCCATCCAGTTTGGGTTTAAAAACATATAGAATTGTTTATAACTAGGGTTTGTCCCAAACAGTGCTATCCCACATATGGTAGTGGTTTAGTTGTGTAGTAACAAAAAGGGACAGAAAATGTATAGGAGCCTAATAGAGCAATTCAGTTTTACATACAGTGAAGTGTTTTTACACATAGGTACAAATTAATACTATAGAATATACTTATTTAACAAAAGAAATTTTCCACAATAATAATGCATTTACCAATTATTGAGCCTGATTTATTTGCCAGACTTGCTGATAAGCATGCTGCATGCATTGTCTGATTTAATTTTCACAACAGCTCTGTGAAGTGTGTGCTGTTATATACTTTTTACTCATGTAGAAACTGAAGCTCAGTGTGGTTAAGTAACCTGCCCTAGGTCACACTGGTAGTAAGTATCAAAGCCAGAATTCTGAAGTGAATTGCTGGCCTGGGGAGGCCTTTTAATAAGACTAGAGCCACCAACTCTGAGTATGAAGACCTGAGAATTACAAGCTCAAGAACTCTGTTTTGTGTGTGTGTGTGTGTGTGTGTGTGTGCGCGCGCGCGCGCGCGCGAGTGTGTATTTTAAATTCTTTAACAGAGAAAGTGGGTAATTTTCATTGTGTTTCTTAAATAATGATTGCTTAATTGCTTTTAACACTAAAAGCTACTTAGTAGTTAAGTGACGTTTTTTAGGAAGTTCTCTTGGCAGTTGCTTTTTGAGAAAGATGATCAAAAAGCACATCAAGAATGCCAGTCAATGCCATCATTATTTACTTAGTATAAATTTACAATAACAGGAAAATATGTTCATGGAAATAAAATATCATCTAAAGAATTTAAAGAATTGAAAATGATTCTCATCTTTGTTGTTTAGCGTTACCTTCCTTTATAAAACAAACAAAACTGTTTATCACTTTGTCATAGAAAACAATGACTGTGTTGATAAAAAAGATAAGCTTGGGTAGGAATAATAAATAACTATCATCTTGAATGAAAAGCCTTTGTAAAAAAACAACAAAACTTTTTCAATCCTTGAAAATATTCTTTTGAAGAAAGGCACATGGCTAAGAGGTAATTGATAAATCAGACACACCAAAGAATTGCAATTATGTCTACCCACAGCCAAAATAACATCAAAATTGGTTGTTAAGTGGCCCTAAAATTAGATCAACTCAGTTGCTTTCACATTTTCCTTTATGGTCCCTTTGCTCCCATTAAATCAGTTGTTCCTCATATATATCCTATGTTTTCGTAACATTTTGGTCTCTACTCCTAGAATTCCTTTTTCCTCTATTGTCACATATCAAAATCCCCACCCATTCTTCCAGGCTAGCTTAGGTGTCACATCCTCTATGAAACTTTCTCTGATTTCCTCATAGAAACAATATTTCTCTTCTGTTTCTCTCTTCCCACCTCCATTAGCTTAGCAATCCCATAGCATTTTGCTTTTATACTTCTTGAGGATCCTATCACTTTCCACATTGAAATTTAGTTTTTAATATATTTGTCTTATGTTTTCTACTAGTCTTTAGATTTCCTGGAAGCAAAACACATTTCACTCAGTTTTGTGTGTTCCTCAAATACCACGAACAGTGCTTTAAATATAAAAGTCACATAGAAATATCCATTAATATTTGAGTGGCTACCATATGCCAGACACTGGTTTTGCTGAGTGGGTAAAACAGTTCCTGCCTTCAAAATATTCATGGGGGACAGACATGTTAGCAAGGAGTTTCAATATGACCTAGCAACTAATAAGATAGAGTCACAAACAGGGAGATATGGAAGTCCAGACTTGGAGCTTGACCAGAGAGGTGGTGTAGTCTGGAAAAGGAGTGGCCTTAGTCAGGAAGTATATAAATTTATGATTTTAAGGTGAAGCCTTTCTAGAAGATGGCACTATTCAGGATGTGACCATGAGAGCTGAGTAAGACAATGAATGTGAGTCTAGGTCCTAGACTGATGTGGGATGGCTTTTCTAACTAGCCAGTGGTGCCAGGAGCTGGGGTAGAAAGGATGCCAGTAAGCCAGATGCCAGAGTCCTGAGTGAATAAAAGGGAAGGTCCAGAAGAGGAATAAATAGTCATACCAGGAAGGAGTAAAACATGGTATTTCCAGATGGTGTGGACATTATAGGCAGAAGGGCTTTTCATGGATCTGGAATAATGCTCTCCTAAGGAAATGGGGAGGCAGGAAAGTGATAGTTCCCTATTCTATCCCAACCTCTCTACTCCAGAATTTGGGCCTTTGCAGATCAAACAGGTTTAGGTGGTGAGAGCTGCATAATGAGGCTCATTGTCTTTGTATAGAGCCAGGTCTATGTTAGGGCAGGAAGTAGATGTTCTGTGAAAACACTGAGACTATAGAGGTGCTTATTTATATGTTGAGTAAATGTAGACAAAGCTGATAAAATGGGATCACTGGAAGGGACCTCAACAATAACTTAGTCCACAGTTATAATTTTTTGGTTGAAGACTGACATCCAGAAAAAAGATGTACTTTCCCCCCCCCTTGGGCTTCAATAACTAAATTTATTTTCTTTTTTAAAGAGTTATTTTGATACATAGATAGTGTTTCTCAGAGTATTCCTGAAGCATGTGAATGGTCTATAAAGATCTCCCAAGGTAGCATGTGGGCTATTTTAGTACAGTGTTTATAATATGATAAAACCTATAAAGGCATACAAATACAATGTTTTGATATTATGAGCCTGCATATAAAATTTTATAAACATACTAGAGGTCCGATGCACGAAATTTGTGCAAGAGTAGGCCTTCTTTCCCCAGCCTGCTGGCACCGGTTTCCCTCTGGCACCTGCAGCCCTGGCTTTGTCCAGAAGGATGTCCCATCTAATTAGCATATTATGCTTTTATTATTATATATATCAATAACTCATTAACATTTTACACAGTGACATGTTCTTCCTAGATATTCATGGCTGATTCCTTCTCCTAGTCCCAAGCCCTAAACAAATAGTGTTTTTGAATATATGGTCCTTGAAAATTCCACACATGTCACTCTGCTAAAATAGCTCTCACTAAGGTCACCAATGACCATTAGGTAATTAAATCTAACGGGTACCTTTCAGTCATTATATTCGACCTCTCAGCAGCATTTAATCCATTTTCATGGCGTAAAATACCACCTTTATGCTGCAGATAGCAAGATGTATATCCCATACCCTGAAACTAATATAATATTGCATGTCATCTGTAATTGAAGAACAAATTTAAAAAAATTATATCCCTAACCCAGATTTTTTGTCTGAGCTCTAGTTCCGTGTGTGCAGCTCAACATCTCCACTTGGTTATCTCAAGGGCATCTCAAATTCAACTTGCCTGAGAGTTAACTCATGATTGCTTCACCCATTCTTGCTCTTCCTTCAGTGTTTAGCATCACAGTGACAAAAACATCTACTCCACTGTGCAAACAATAAAACCTGAGTCATGCTCATTTTCCTTTCTCTCAAATTCCACATCAAATTCATCAGCATATCCTGTTGATTAGACTTCGGAAATATTTTTTCAAAGTCATCCACTTATCTCCATCTCCATTAGCACCACATTCAGTCAAACCATTATAGTAGACTTTTTTAGGTAACAGCTTTACTGAGATATAATTCACATGCTATTAAATCCACTCATTTAAAGTGCACAATTCAATGGTTTTCAGAATATTTATAGCACTGTGCAACCATTTCTAGTAAATATACTGTAGACTATGATTTTTAATAGTCTGATACATTTTATGATGTCCAAACTTTAAAAAGTGACATTTCCTAGATGGTACGTTTTTGCTGGTCTTAGTAACTGCTGCTACTTATATGTGCAAGAATAAAAATCATAAAGCTCAGCCATGTTTTGTATGTTATGTGATATAGGAATTTTTACAGCTTAGGTTAAGGGATAGCATTTGGGAGGTTACTTTTGCTATGTTTTCATAGGATTTATTGGTTTAATCAATATCTGGTTAGGTCTTCTGGCTATAATTACCAAATATGGGACAGAAGACAAAAGGCTAACAACCATGTTAAACATATAAAACCCAAGAATACAGATTTAGCAGGAAGGAGTTTTACTATACAATAAAATATTTAAGAATCATACTATTCTGCTTCATAGTTTAATTGAGCTTTATTTACACATACAATTTCTAATGAAAATATATTGTAAAATATTCTGATGAGAAAAAACTGTATCATAATTTCTGAGCATAAATCATTGATTTCAATGCTATTCATTTTAATTTCACCATGGGAGACAAAGCAAGGTAAAAAGAATAAAAAAATTCTCCTTGACAAGTTCAAATTGGTTGATCATACAACTGAATTGTGATGCATTTGAAATATCTGAATATAAAACAATTTTTTTACTCCTAAATAACATGCAAACACAGTATCAAATATCTTTAAATTTCAAGTTAGAATACATCTGGAAACTCAATATCTAAGGCACAAATTATCACTTTTTTGTCCAGAAGTTATTTGCTACCATTTTTTTTTAAGTTGGAGAAGTCCTCAGGGACTTTTTTTTATTAGCAGATCAGGAAATTTGTGTTGGAGAGCTTAATAAACAAGTCAAAGGTCACAAAGCTAGTTATTCAGTTATTGGCAGATTCTGGATTTGAACCTGTGTCACTTTATTGTCATTTTTGCCTCTTTTAGACAGGAATCTAATATAATAAAAGAGAAACATGCAAATTGACAGCACCTCCGCTATGCCCCAAACCACACCCACCAGCCAATCAGAGTGACTATATGCAAATTAACCCAACCAAGATGTTGTCTGGCAGTCACGGAGCTGGAGCAAGCAGGAGGCTTGGTTGCCCTGACGATGGAGGAATCAAGCTTCCCACCTGCCCTGACCAGCTGTGGCCTCCACTGAAGGCAACGAAGTTTCAATTATTGAAGATAAATAAATCCCAGATACCTGCTTCCAGCCAGCCTCCACTGGGAGCTTGGATGGCTGGGGGTCGTGGCCAGCCTGCAAACAGCCATCAGCCCCTCACCCAGGCTGGCCAGGCACCCCAGTGGGGATCCCCACCCTGAAGGGGCTATGGCCAGCCTGCAAACACGAATCAACCCCTCACCCAGGCTGGCCAGGAACCCCAGCAGGAACCCCCACCCTGAAGGGGCTGTGGCCAGCCTGTGAACAGCCTTCAGCCCTTCACCCAGGCTGACCAGGTACCCCAGCAGGACCCCCACCCTGATCCGGGACACCCTTCAGGGCAAACCAGCCGGCCCCCACCCATTCACCAGGCCTCTATCCTATATAATAAAAGGGTAATATGCAAATTGACCCTAACAGCAGAAGGACTGGGAATGACAGGTCACTATGACTCACACTGACCACCAGGGGGCAAATGCTCAATGCAGGAGCTGCCCCCTGATGGTCAGTGTGCTCCCACAAGGGAAGCTCTGCTCAGCCATAAGCCAGGCTGACTGCTGCCAGCACAGTGGTGGTGGCGGGAGCCTTTCCTGCCTCCTCAGCAGCACTAAGGATGTGGGACTGCAGCTTAGGCCTGCTCCCCGCTGGCAGGTGGACATCCCCCGAGGGCTCCTGGGCTGCCAGAGGGATGTCTGACTGCCAGCTTAGGCCCAATCCCCCAGGGAGCGGGCCTAAGCCAGCAGGTGGTTGTCCCCCAAGGGGTCCCAGACTGCAAGAGGGCACAGGCCGGGCTGAGGGACTCCCCTGGTGCACAAATTTTTGTGCACCAGGCCTCTAGTCTATAATATGAAAGAGTAATATGCATACATAGATATATATTCTCAAATATATATTCTCTATTTTGTTCTGATTATAACAGTAATTTTTGTAAACTATTCAAACAACAGACAAGAACAGAAAGCAGAGTGAATTTTGAGCTTCCAATCCAGTGAAACACTATGTAATTAACATTGATCAAAAGAAAGATAAGTCACCTTAGTATAGCTTAGAGAGTAAAGCTGGGAAAAGTCTAATTTTTTTAACTTGTGCTCTTTCCCATACCATAGGAAAGCATTCATTCAAAGTCTGTCATTACTATAGACCCAAATTTAGAAAGTCATGGCTGTGATATTGCTAGTTTTGAAGGAAGACATCACATGCCGGGAGCTGGTCCATCCTTGCTGTTTCAAGGGACCTGGCATATATGGCATACGGTTCTTAATATGTTTGCTCACCTTCTTGGCGCTGTGTTTTAACCAAGGTCACCTCTCCGAGAAAGGTTGAATCCCCAGGTAGGGATTTTCCCCTGAAGTTAGGGAGGGAATAAAACCCCTCAACTAAGTGCCAGGCGGGTAATTAATCACTTTAACTATGAACAAAAATGCTTAAGCTACATAATCTTTACTCCCTGGAATGGAGATAAGAAACGCCCTAACCTTTGTAATAGAGATTGATAGGATTGAATCAACTGGTATAAATATAGATGTAACAAGACAGCAAGAGACAGAACTTAGGAGACAGAACCTAGGCACAGAACCTACACAGAACGTTCTCTAGAGACAGAAGAACTTCGCTGGAGAGAACATGGCAAAAGCTCCTGGACAGAAACTGGCCTCAGAACCTAGAGACAGAACCTAGCGAGAGAACATGGCAAAAGATCCTGGACTGAACCTGACTACAGAAATTGGCAAGAGAACCTGACTAGAACCTGGTGACTGAACCTGACTGGAGAACCTGGACAGAACCTGGCTGGAGAACCTGGCGAGGGAACATGGCTACAGAACCTGGCTGGAGAACCTGGAGAACCTAGCAAGAGAACATGGACACAGAACCTGGCTGGAGATCCTAAGCAGAACCTCTCTGGAGATCGAGACCAGAACTTGGCTGGAGATCCTGGCTAGGCTGCTGATCAACTGAATGCTGTCTCCGTGTCATTCCTTCTTCGCCGACTCCGTCTACACCTTTGGGAACCCCTGGACCTGCTGGGGTTGGACCCCGGCAATCACACAGAGCAGTTTTGCAAAATGTTGTGAAATTGAATGCTATGGAAATAGGACACCACACGATTTCCCTTGGACACATGAGATAATCATTTGAAATATTCCTTTGCAAAGGTATAATGTTAGAATTCATTTTTAGATCTCTGTTTGAAACAGTGATTAACATGACCCTCTTTTAGGAGGTTTGATCTGCTTATCAGCTACCTGGAAGCACAACAGGCTCTAAAGGACAGCTTATTATATAAGTAATACAACCCAAAAGGCAAGGTGCATGCAGAAAGAAGAAGAAAGATTTTGTTCTGTACTGGTGTGTCTTGGATTAATCGAGATGGCATTTTCAGGGGCAAATCCAATTTTCTCACTCACAACCTCTCTGATTGGCTATCCAAATGCTATCTGGGTGATGATAGCATTAGAGCTCATGCCACTTGACTGATCACCATTCTAGGCAACAGGAAGAGACAAAAAAGAAGCCCTAGCAGTACCCAGAGGGCAAAATTGCCGATTTGAAATTATTTAAAATTTCATTCTATTTCTAAACAATAACAAAATGTATGTCTTTCCTTTTATTTATATATGTTATTACATGGGATATAGTTCATTATTTATTTATGTACTGATTTTTTACTCTTTTTTTAATTTTTTCACCCACACACCCACACCTTCCCTCTGAGATTCGATGCTCTGTTCCGTGCTTCTATGTCTCTGGATCAGCTTTGTTCAATAGTTTATTTTCTTCTTTAGATTTCACATATGAGTGATATCATGTGATACTTGCTTTTCTCTAACTGACTTATTTCACTTAGCATAGTACTCTCCAGGTCCCTCCAAGGTGTCTCAAAGTGTAAGAGAACTTTCTTTTTTTACAGCTGCATAGTATTCCATGGTGTAAACATACCACAATTTTTAATTAATTAATTCTACTGATGGTCACTTAGACTGTTTCCAGATCTTAGCTATTATAAATTGCAATGCTATGAACATAGGGGTGAATGTATTCTTTTTTTCATATATTTTATTGATATTTTTACAGAGAGGAAGGGAGAGGGATAGAGTTAGAAACATTGATGAGAGAGAAACATCAATTAGCTGCTTCCTGCACATCCACTACTGGGGATGTGCCCGCAACCCAGGTACATGGCCTTGACTGGAATTGAACCTGGGACCCTTCAGTCCTCAGGCCAACGCTCCATCCACTGAGCCAAACCCATCAGGGTGCATATATTCTTTCTGATTGGTGTTTGGGGTCCATTATTTATGAACCACTTGCAAAGGTGCTCCTCCCATCTTTCCATCCCCCTCCCACCAATATCTTCCAGTCCCCATCCTAAATACCTCACTGTCTAATTTACTAATCTTCCCTTTGTTCTACCTTATGCTTCTAGTTTAAATATGATGGGGTTATATGAGATGGGTCATATTAGTCAGAAAAAAAGAAAAGAACTAAATCCTTATTTATGAATAATATTTGCATTCTGTGGGTTTCTCATGATTTTACAGAACTTTCTATTGCTTCACTTTTAGAATTCATTTGACTTCATTTAGAATGAATTCCTTAGTATAAAAGACATGATTAAACATTTTTTTCTAATTACTAGTTTAAAAAGACTAGTAATTAGGTATAATTACTAGACTAGATACAATATTTCTGGGAAAGATGTGAGTTCATGGACAATTAGGTCTAGATCAAATTCCTCATTGGTTGGAATTTCTGTTAAAGGGTTATAAAAGTACTAAATCTTAAGGTTCTGAAAAGATTTCTATAACTGTTATGATGAGTCAAGAAGTTCATGAGAAAATAAGGAAATCTCTAGTATATAGTGCTATCTGGGATACTTTGCTAATTTTTTGTGACATAATTACATTACAGTCTCATTTTAATATTATTGAATTAAGTCATGTAAGAAGGAAATTTATACATATGCCTGACCGACTGACTGGTAGCTATGACATGCAATGACTACCAGGGGGCAGATGCTCTGACTGATAGCTATGACACACACTGACCACCAGGGGCAGATGCTCCAACCAGTAGGTTAACTTGCTGCTGGGGTCCAGCCAACTGGGACTGGGTGAGATGGGCCAGACACGCCCTGAAGATGACCTCCCATGGTCCCTCCCTGTAGTAGAGCTCAGGAAGTATGTCTCAGTGCTGTGGCTGTTGCAATGGTGTGAGCACACTCCACCATGACATGCTTCCTCGGCACACCAGGAAGTAGCAATGCCCGCCAGAACTAACTCCTAGAGCCACGTGCATACTACCCCAGCCTTTCAGCCATTGGTCGCCTATAGCAACGTGTCTCCCTCTGATTGGTCGCCTATAGCAACGTGTCTTCCTCTGATTGGTCCCCTCATGCTATATATACCCCTGTAGTTCCTCAATTAAGCGGATCTGCATCAATGAACCTGGTCCCAGGGTCGTGCATGCAGACGCCCTAGTGTGTTGGGGCCCCGTCGTCCTCACCCCCAAGGGATCCCCTGCTTCATCTGGCGCCCGAACGTGGGGCCCCCCCGGAATGGCTGGACGGGTGAGCGACCCTCTACAGTAAAATGGGAAACTTTCCCCCTTCGGCGAGAGCGCCATAAGCGCTCGCTCCACGCCTTACTGCAGAGCAGGCAAGTTAAGGTCTCTGAAAAGGAACTCAAAACTCATTGGGAGTTTCACCTCCCCAGCCTCTAAAATATTTCTTCTAATTAATTTCCTTTCAATGTGCATGAATTCGTACACTACGCCTCTAGTGTAAATATAAAAAAGCTGAGATTCAGAAAATACCACCTGCTTTCCTTTTCATAAAAACAGACATCGTTTTAGGCAATGCAGCAGTAAACAAAATGGACAAAATTCTCTGCTCTCAGAAAGCTTGCATTCTAGTGAAATAATGTTTATTGGATAGATTCAATAAAATAAATGTACATAGGTGATTGATAGTATTAACAATTAAATTATGAAAAAACAGGAGGCTGCCTCCTTGCTAGGACAGCTTATGCACAATCCTCGATATTTGCTTCATCACTATCACATGGATTTGACAGCTAATATAAATGATCTAGGATAAGTTTCTTACCAGACCTGCATACCATGTTACATGATTCAGATGAGAGATGCGGGAGGGGTAATTCAGTTGCAAGTGGTATGTAATAACAGTTTTATTTCCTTTCTACAGGTTTGGTTCAAATGACTGACTGCTCATGAGCATATGGGATTGACTAAAAAAAATGGAATTTTCTTGGTATGTTCAAGATCAAGTTACACATTTAAAAACCTTTTCCCAATCTTTTCACTTATGCCATATACAGTCCTGAAAAAGAATAGTATCTTTTGCAGTAGGAGATAGTGTACTAGAAAGAAGTCTTAACAATTAGGAGATGGAGGTTCTTGTCTTGGTGCTTTTCACAAACTGAGTAACCTTGCACTATTTCTCCTTTCTGGGACACAATTTCTCCATCTGTAAAATGAGGAATTTGTCAGATAATCTCTAATAGCACTTCCAATAATACATGTCATTTCTATGACTTGATGAGCTAGGGCAGTGGTTGGCAGACTCATTAGTCAACAGAGCCAAATATCAACAGTATAACGATTGAAATTTATTTTGCGAGCCAAATTTTTAAACTTAAACTATATAGGTAGGTACATTGTTATTAACTTAATTAAGGTACTCCTAAGGCTTAGGGAGAGCCACACTCAAGGGGCCAAAGAGCCGCATGTGGCTCGTGAGCCGCAGTTTGCCGACCACGGATAGGGTCATATAGAAGATCTTTTCTAGAATACAAATACAGAGTTTAATTTTTCACTTTAAATATTATTCTTTCTTGGAATAAAGTTAAATACTTTATTTAAAGCTAAAAAAGACATACACACAATCCAAAAGAGCTATATCATTTGATTCCCAAAGTTCCAAGTAAAATAAATATAATCTTTAAAAATAACAATCAAGGGTTTATGTGTAAATATGGAAGTCATTTCTGATCATTGTTTCAATCCTTAAGTGCTTACAAACGTTAACATGAAAGACTTCTTTTGAATTCAGCAGAAATGAGTCAATGATGCAGTGTGCCCAGAATAGTTATTTGCTTCCATATAAAATAATTTTATGACTATTATTAATGAATGATAACCACATGTTCATGACATGTGATCACATTCATAATGCCCATCACTTACTAAGTAACATTGATATCTCTGACAATGTGCTAAGCATCTCACATAATGCAAGTCTATGTACCTCAGGTCACTATACCTCATGTCTCAAGTTGCTCTAATACTGAGATTTAGATATTATTGTGCCTATATTTCCAAGTAACTAAACTGAAATACAAATAAGTTAAGTAATTTGATAAAGGTTCTAAGACCCAGTAAATGGCAGAGCCTGGATTCAAACCTAGGTCTCTCTGATTGCAAAAGTCAAATGCTTTTATGCATATGTTATACTACTTTATTTGATTCTCACAACAACCATGTGTGATAGGCAGGGCATTATCAGCTTTATAGAGGAGAAAACCTAATCTAAGAGTTTACATGACTTGCCTCAAATCACAAAACCATTAAGTAGTTGAGCAAGGACAAGAACCTGATGATATTTAATGCCAATCCCTTCTGGGGCTGACCCTATGGATCAGGATTCATTTTAGCCGGTTCTGGTGTCTGCCAAGTTCACCCTTTGGGTGTATTGTTTTCAGAAATGGTTGGGTGGTGCCCAGTTTCAGACCACCAGTGTGTTGGATATGGGGCTTTTGGGGAAGATCTCTGGTGCAGGGTCTCAGCCTCTGCCTATGCCATGCTCGGGGTAACTTGGTATGAGCTACAAAGTGATCCACAGGTGGTTGCCACTTGTGTTGGGCTTGGAGGTACCTGGGAGAGGTTTAGCTGTGAACTGATGCTGGCTTCTCCTAATGCTGGGCTTAGGGCTGCTTAGTAAAAGATATAGGCCATGCTGAGGTCAGATGTTGCTTGTTTGGGATTTATGAACCTTAGAGAGATTATAGGAAAGCCTTTAGTATGAGCCAAGATAGGCCCTTTGTATGGAAAAGCCACTCAAGTGGCTTGACTGAGTCCGAAAGTTGGGTGGGGCAGGGTCTTAGTTTAATTCGCAGGCCCCCAAGGGGTAACTTAAGAGGATATAAGAAAACTTTTTCCTCCTTGACATTGCCATATCTCCTTGGTCTTCCAATCTGGGACAGATAAATTAACTTCTGAATTAACTAAGGTAGTGTGACTTGGGGTACAGAAATAGTTAAGTATAGATAAGAGGAGAGAATCCACATTAATAGCATATACAATTTGGTACAGTCTATACAAGTAAAAGTTAGCTAACATTTTTAATAACATCGACTTTTTGGACATCTGTAGTACATTTTTACATGGCATGTATATATAAATTAGGATTGAATTCAACACTAGTAAAATCAAATTTTTGAACTTGAATTCATCTTTTGAAATACTTGATAGAAATGACCAAATTTGTGCTTATAAATATTAGTTTCTCTTCCTTTTCTCTGCTTGTTTTCCACTTTTCCCTTTTCCTCATTTATCCTATTTGCTGACTCCCCTCTCTTTGTTCCTTTCTTATGTTGACCATTTGACTATACAAAGTTTATTGAGCACCTACTATTTAGCCCTTACTTTGTTCTTTAGAAATAATTATAACATCAAGTGAAATATCTTAATTCCCTTGTTATATTTTTAGGTAACTATTTACTAAGAAATTAAGTCAACTCTTGAAAGATGTTTCTATCATTTGATTTATATTTGCATTACAAACATTTAGAGAAATTAATGTTGAGATTCTTAAATACCCGTATCTATCTTCCTGATGGTACACATAGGTAGGTGTATTAAAATATTCAACCACTAGAACTAATTTAAATGGAATTCCTAATTGGCAGGGATGATTAAGTTAAATTTCTTTAAACTGCTTTTTTTATTTTCCAGGGCAAGAAGCTGGACTTTACTCTGAACTTTATCCTTGTTTCTTTGAAAAAAAGTTTAGGGAGAAAGACTTGGAATCAGCTAACAAAAAATGACTTAAGATTTGCATTCTTTTAACACTGGAATAAATGAACAAAGTTTGCAATTGAAAAGACAGTTTACCCCTTTTGTTGTTTTGGCCCATAGAAATTCTTTATAATTCAAATATTCTGCTAAGGAATGTGCAAACAAGTATTAATTAGATAAATGACACGTTTCTGTCATTTCTTTTGTTAGGATATTTAAAACTGAATATTCAAACCTTAATTCACATTTCATACATCTGTCTTACCAGTACATTTATATCCTAGTATAATTAATTGCTAAATATTATTTTCTAGTGAAGATCCTAAATGCATTGAAAACTGGGCTAGACAGTCAGACAAGGTGTTTGCAACTTAAGCAGCCACTGACTATAAGCCCTTTACTATTTGAAATTATTGTCTGTTATCTATCACAAATGAAGACTGCATTTAAATGATAAGGGGGTATAAATGGTGATGGATGGAGACTTGGGGTGGTGAACATAATGCAGTGTACAATGATGTATTGTAGAATTGTTTAACTGAAACTTCTATAATTTTGTTAATCAGTGTCACCCCCAATAAATTCAATAAAATGAAAAAAAAGAAAGATATTCCACAAATACAGTTTATTTTAGTTAGAGGAGTGAAAATGCACGAAAGAGATTCATAAAATGTGATTGGACCATGGGAAAATAAACAGCTGAGTTTTCAAAAATTTGATGGGAGGTTTGTCTCAGGCCTCTGGAAATACACACTGAGTGGCCAGATTATTATGACCACCTGACGTTTGTAGGCAAATTAGCTATAATTTCACGCTGAAGTTGCTAGAGGGCCAGACCATTATAAATAGGGAAGCAGGTTGTTTACCACGACAGTAGAAGTGACTTTTTTTTTCTGAAGATGTGGGTAAACAATGCGATTTAACAGCCTTTGAACGTGGGATATATACAGTATATACCTACTTTTTGCCTAACTTCTATTAGTCTTTTTGATCCAGAGGAAATGTCCTATATTTGTATTGACAGTTTAGCCTTGATGATTTTAACCTGCACCTTTGCAAGGTATATCTGAGACAATAAATTTGGTTAGAAGCTTGATCCCACATTTGCACAGATAAGGCATTTTAGGCAAAACTACAGAATATTTTAGTAAGGACTATGTGGCAAATTATATACTTTAAAGAAATCTATATCTGTTTCCTACTTCATATACCTCTTGTTTTAACAACAAATAAATTTTCTCACTTTGAGTATAAAACTATATACATTATGCTTTAACTTAGACCAAAGTAAGGTAAAACTCATGTATTATCTGTTAAATAGACCAAAGTTGGATGTTTCTCATGTTTTATTATAATTCTCCAGGATTGCAAATTAATGTTTTTCTTTCTGAAGTAGAAACTTCCAAGAAGTTTTCAAATAGTCATTTCTATTTTTCTCCACTATCAAAATCCAGAGTAATAAATCTAACTAGTAATTGTAGCATATTTTCTTGTGCAAAATGGAATGGAAAATGTGATGTTCAATAGTAAGGCAATAGAAAGCATAATGCATCTTTAAAAGAATTAAAGGTAGAACTCATTGGTTAATAGCATATGCTTTAATTTTATATTGGAAAGCTTTCCAAAGAGCAAATACCAAAATAAAACATTGTGCTGTTTGATGGATAAGCTAAATTGAAAAGAGTTAACATAAAACATATAAATATATATATATATATATATATATGTTTAAGTGTTATCTATTTTAATTAGACTGATTATAGACATTCAATCTGAAATAATAAAATTATATTGAAACATAATTATGTTGAACCATTTGGAGTTTCTTACACTGGGAAAGAAATTGCATTCCCAGCTGTTTCTCAACCCCTGTAATTTAAAGAAGTAAACCTTTGTTCTTAAAACTTACTTAATTCCTTCTAATTCTGTTGATGGACATCCATTTCTACTGCGTTATTTTATGTTAATATCTAACAAAGAAATGCTGTTAGCCTCCTGCCAGTTAAGACCCCGCCTCCTTTGTAGGGGCCAGAGAGAAGAGGGGGGTTCTTTTTTAGCATTTTGCTTTACATAAGACTTTAAACTTTCTCTCGCCACATCTAGTCAAGGAGAGAATTTCTGCTTGAGCTAAAAATTCCTAGGAAAAGGCTATAGCCCCCAAGTGTGGAAGGTGGTTCTTAGCTGTCAATTTCCCTTTGTTATTCGCTCAAATGGAATTATGAAATGTTCGTGGCTTTGTAGGGCAGAACACATTTCTCCCAAGCAAATGCAAATGCATTAGGTGTGCCCAGGTAATTTGAAATGTTCATGCTGGCAGCTTTTCTGCATGAGTAAAGCTGTTTAATTAATACATTTCTCCCTTTCTTCTGATTAGTTGATTCTGATTTTCTTTGAATAAATTAAATTCTCTGTAATATGCTTCCTATAGCTTCTTGGGCTACCCAAGGCCTGATACCTCCCACCAGGAGGGCAGATGCAAAGAAATGAAATGATTCCTCTGCATATTTCTCACAGAGATTTTTCTCTTACACAACAGACTCTAATTTTCTTGTAATATGGCTTGGATGAGTGATATGTTCAAATAGGATCTTAGGGTTTCTGTTGATGTTGCTCATTAGTAATAGTCCTTTCAACTTGAATCCCAGAAATGGGTAGTAGTTCTGTTTAGTTTTCTTTATTGAGATTTTTGGAATAAACATTCAGTGAGGCAGGAAAGAAGTGGCATAAACACTTAAGAACAAAGCTCATATTAACTGTTACTGCTTAGTACATGTGCTAGCTTCCAGGTGCCACAGGTTTTTTAAGGAAACTTTTGACTTGTGAAAATAATTTATTTGCATGAGGAAGGTAGAGTGGCATAATAGAAAGAAGGCTAGACTTGGTTTTGGAAAAGACTGTGTTTGAAGTCCTAGCTCTGCCACTAGCCAGTTTCTATAAAATCAAGGTTTTGTAGCAGACATAATCTCTTAGGTGGCACCCTCCAGCCTTTGTATCTTCAACATCCTTACAAATCAGGCATCTTACCAAGGGTTGACATATAGTCCCATTTTAGATTTTTGCTTCTATGACCAAAAGAGAAATCCCTAAAGATAATTGTCTTGTCCTCCTTGCTCGATTGCACTCGTATACACTGCAGATGTAATGAATCATGTTATTAATAATATGATTAATGAACATAATAAAGATAGTCACAAGACCACCAGTTGGTGTTTTATAGTCTGTTTCTCTTAGATATTTGAGACTTGCTGACAGCCTTTTAGATTGATTTTTATGTATTTATGTACTTAATAGAGATTCCTTGACCTCATTTTAAGACTCTTGTCAATGAACATTGAAAGTGAAAGTCAATTCTACTGTTACAATCACATTCTCTATTTTTTATTAATATATTTTACCTGCCTCCATTGTCCACTTAATAAATCTCTAGTTCAGGGCTAATTAACATGGTTTATATGCAAAAATAGCTATAGCTCATATTATACCCTAGAAGTGTTGTTGGAGAAGTTCTGTATGATTAAGAATTGGTCAAGAGGGGAATGACATTTCTACACTGACTCTTATAATTATGTTAAGCTCCTTTAAGTTATGAATGGTTTTCCTTCAGGTCTCTTATCACACAAAGTAGTTAATGACCTAATTATAGTTGTGTTTAAAATGGATTAGTTTGATTAAGTAGACAACCCACTCCTTAATGTAATCTTTTGCAATGTGCATCCAACTGTTTTCTTTTTAATTTTTAATTTTGAAATAATTCCAAACTTACAGGAAAGCTACAAAAATACTACAAAGAGCTCTCATATGTTGCCATTCAGATTGCTCAATTATTATTATTATTATTATTATTATTATTAATGTATCGATTTTTTTAAAGAAGAGACACCAATTTGTTGTTCCACTTATTTATGCATTCATTGCTTTATTCTTTTAAAATATATTTTTATTGGTTTCAGAGAGGAATGGAGAGGGAGAGAGAGAAATATCAATGATGAAAGAGAATCTTTGATCAGCTGACTCCTCCACACCCCCTACTGGGGATCCAGCCTGAAACCCCAGCATGTGCCCTGACCAGGAATCGAACCCTGACCTCCTGGTTCATAGGTCAATGCTAAGCCATTGAGCCACACCAGCTGAGCCATTGGTTGGTTCTTATATGTGCCCTGTCCCGGGATGGACCCCACAACCTTGATGTATCTGGACGACATTCTAACCAACTGTGCTACCTGGGTAGGGCATATTCCCCAATTATTCACATCTGCTGCATCATTCTCTCCTTAAATAAAGATTTTTTAAAATATATATTTAACCAATGGAGAATAAGTTGCAAACATCATAACTATTGCCCTTAAATATTTTGGTATGTATTTCCTAAGAGACAAGAATTCTCTCCTATATAATCATAGCGCTACCATCAAAATCAGGAAATTAACATTTATACAATACTACCATCTAATCTACAGAATCTATTCAATTTCACCAATGGTCCAACAATGTTTTTAACAATCAGTTAATGAATAATGATATTTTTTTCTTCTGGCCTAGGATCTAATCCAGGATCATGTGTTACATTTAACTCTCATATCTCTTTAGTTTTCTTCTATCTGGAACATTTTCTCAGTTTTTCCTATCTTTCATGATCTAGACATTTTAGAGTACAGATCAGTTGTTTTGTAAAGGGTCCCTCTATTTGGGTCTGTCTGATGTTTTCTTATGAGTAGATTCAATTATGAATCTTTTGGGCAAAAATATCACAGAAGTAATGTGTTTTGTCAGTGCATCACATTAGGAAGCACACTGATTGGTCCATCACTAGTGATGTTTACTTTAATCAGTGGTTAAGATGGTATATACCAGATTTCTCCACTGAGTAGTTACTACTTTCCCTTTGTTATAAATATTTTGTGGGTGATACTTTGAGACTGCAAACATGCTGTTCCAATGGTGATTTTCTAATTCTACCATTCTTTCTACATTTATGAGTTGGCAGTCTGCTATAAGAAACAACTTTCCTTTCTTATTTATCCTATATAATAAAAGGGTAATATGCAAATTGACCCTAACAGCAGAATGACTGGGAATGACTGGTCACTATGACACACACTGACCACCAGGGGGCAGACGTTCAATGCAGGAGCTGTCTCCTGGTGGTCAGTGCGCTCCCACGGGGAGCTCTGCTCAGCCACAAGCCAGGCTGAAGGCTTCCAGTACAGCGGTGGTGGTGGGAGCCTCTCCTGCCTCCTCAGCAGCGCTAAGGATGTCCGACTGCAGCTTAGGCCTGCTCCCTGCTGGGAAGTGGAAATCCCCCGAGGGCTCCCGGGCTGCCAGAGGGATGTCTGACTGTCAGCTTAGGCCCGATCCCCCGGGATGTGGGCCTAAGCCAGCAGGTGGACATCCCCTGAGGGGGTTCCAGACTGCAAGAGGGCACAGGCTGGGCTGAGGGACGCCCGCCCCCCCCCCCGAGTGCACAAATTTTTGTGCACCGGGCCTCTAGTTTATTTAATAATACAGTCTCATGAATTTCTATTTTATAAAATGGGTTATAATATGTTACTATTATTATTTATTTTGATGTTCCAATTAACTCAGATATGGTCAATGGAAAACACTTAAAGTTGGTTCTTGTGTCCTTTTGAAATGCCCCCCACCGTTTGGGGGCACTTTCTTAGTTTCTGGCACATCAAGATATTATAGATTCATTTTATACCTTTCTCTTTCCCAGCCCTACAATCAGCTATTTCTCTCAACTTATTGGAGAATGCCATTTAAAGCACCAAGATCTGGGAACTAGGTGTACTCATTGCTTCTGGAATATTGTTGTTTCTAGGCCTTCTCAATGGACAGAGATAGAAAAAAAAAAAATATATATATATATATATATATATATATATATATATATATATATATACAGTAGTGTATTTACCATAAAATAATTAAGAATAAGCTTCATGGACCATCATTTACATGATCTTTCCCAAGGTAATATGTTAATATAGTCTTATGTTTTTGCAATTTTTTAAAAAATATATTTTATTGATTTTTTACAGAGAGGAAGGGAGAGGGATAAAGAAACATTGATGAGAGAGAAACATCTATTCAGCTGCCTCCTGCACACCTCCTACTGGGGATGTGCCCACAACCAAGGTACATGCTCTTGACCGGAATCGAACCTGGGACCCTTCAGTCCGAAGGCCGACGCTCTATCCACTGAGCCAAACCGGTCAGGGCAGTTTTTGCAAATTTTGAAAATGGCTAAGACCACTGCCTGTTTCCATTTTAAATTCCTTACCATTACACTTCTCTTCTTGGTAGAGTGGCAGCTTAGTAGCTGCAGTTATTTTGGGGATTGGGCTAAGGGGAAGTTGAGTGGGCAAACATTTTTTTTTTAAACTCTTGAGGTATGATTGACATACAAAAAATTGTATGTATTGAATGTATACAACTTGATGAGTTCAGCAATAAATATACATCCCTGAAACCAACATCACAATCTATTCCATAAGCATACTATATTCATCACCTCCAGAAGTTTTCTTCCTCTCTCTTTATTATTATTTTTGCGATTAAAAAAACTTAAAATCTACCTTAGCAAAATTTTTAGCATATAACACAGTGTTATTAACTATAGACATTATGCTTTAGAGTAGATTTCTAGGGCTTATTCACCTTGTATGACTGAAATTTGTAGAAGTGGGATACATTTAGTTGGAGTTGAATTGGATATATTTATGTCATTTGCAATCACCTATTTTTATGGATTTTGTAATGTTTGTGCAACTTCAGCTTTTAAAAAATTTGAATTTTGTTATGATTTCTAAATTCTAAGTAAATATTAATTTTGTTACCTAATTTTATATTTTCATTTCTTGTATTTTTTTCCTTAAATATAGCTCTACAAAAGGTATAAATTTAAAACCCAGAACACCTGGATCCACATTTAATAGCATGGCAGGTGATAAGTACTCAATAGATATTTGTTGAGTGGGTGAGTGAATGAATGAATGAGTAAAGAAGACATCTTTTTACATAGTCTTACTGGGAACAAAGGGCATTGAGAGAAATGCCAATCAATTTGCAGCTGGGTCAGGGTGGTGGCAACTAGGAGAAAAAGGAGTCTCAGCTTGAGTTCTCTGTTGGGTGGGAAACTGTGCCCAAGTAGAAGTAATTTCCTCCTCTTCACCTTGATAAGAGACTGAGGAGATAGGTCTGGTTAGGTGAAAAGTGAGGAATGATTTACAAGGGCACACAGGGAGAGGATCCATACTCTGTATTTATCCTTTCATCTTGTATATTATCTCTACCTTTGGTAATGAAGTTTCTGGCAGCAAAATGTGGGTTTGGCACATAGCTTTCTTGTTAATAGAGGTATTACCATATGACTCTTTCCAAATAGTAAATTATACTAAAATGACATCATTTCTAGTTGTTTGCAGTCCCAGTAGCAAAAATAAAGGCCAAAAAGTTTGCAATATTCTAGGATCACAGAGACAGAAGAAAAGCTAGTGATAATTTGGAAAATGGGATTCAGTCATTGTCATTGTTCATTAGCAATTAAACCACACCTCTGATAATATTGAGAACAAATAATAATTTGATTTTGATCTTTTCAAAGTTAGTCATATTTGCCTATAATTTCTAGAGTATTGTTTAGAGTATTTAAAGTCCTCAAGGTGAAGACATCAACATAATTAGACAAAAGCTTGAATCTTCATTTTTAATCATTTAATTTATTTTTCAAATATTCATATTATAAAGTACTTCACAAACAATGAGCCCCTATCTGAATATATTGAAAACGGAGAAAATGTTGTTTTCCATAGAAGGTGAAATGGAAAGCTGCACAGGATAAGACATTACGTTTCACTAACTAATGATTTCTGCATAATGTTCTGAATCCACAAAATTATCACACATATATTGTTTAATTTCATTAATTGGGTAATCAATCACTGTACATTTTTTAATTACAAAATGCTTCATTGGGATAATTGGAATAAATATAATGAGGGCAGATATAACCCCTTTACATTTGAAATACTTATAAGAGAAAAGATGATATAAAAATATGCAGGAAAATTTTAATAAAACAACCACCCATAATCCCTGCAACCTATGACTAAAATTTAAATTTTTTTGTCTTTGAAGACTTTTTATCCATAAGTTTCTATATCATTGTGACTATTAGGTAATTACTCTTTTATAGTCTGAATTTTTCACTTAAAATTCTTTATTAAGCAAACATGCTTCCATATATCTGCAGTCTTCAAAATGATTGTATTAATGGCTGTGTAACCTCCCAATGAGCAAATGTGTCCTACTTTATTAAGTCATTCTCCTGTTGTGGTGAGTAGTAGGTAATGTGAGCTCTTAGGATGGTGTGTTCCTTTCTCCTGGGGGAAGAAAGGGACGATGGTGGAAAAGAAAAAAATTGAACATGGTGAGAAAATTATTATATTATGACTTGAATTGAGCACCATCTAATATAAAATTAATACATGATAATTATGGGAAAATTAGGAAATCCCAGGGTATATTAATAGAAAAATAGAAACCATTTATTATGTGACTACTTGGTGGTCATCCTAACTTCAGCATCAAGGATGGCTAAGTCTTGAATATTCAGGAGCTGATATATTTTAGACCAGCATATAATGTTACCTTTTCAGCTTTTTCTATTTCTCAGCAAATTTATAAGCCACAGGAAGAAAAAAATGTCATTTTAGACACATTTCATTTGGACCTTAGTCACCTGACTTTATCTTCTAGTGTTTGGAATAGGGTTTGAATATTTCCAGAAATTTCAACCACTCCCAAAATATGAATAATTGTTAACCATTGAGAGGAACTAAAGAAGAAAATAGAAAGCCATAAAAATTCTTGAAGGAGAGGGGCATAAATTCCAAAAGAAACAGTTTTTTGAAAGATTAAAACTACTGAATTTATAGTTGAAATAAGAGTGCAACTTCCCAAAGGGACTCTGTTGAAGAGCACAACTCTCTTTTGGATGCTAATAAGGATGACTTTATGGTTTCCTCTGGTCATCCTTATTACCATTCAATGGTAATATGGATTGTTGAGTTGTGGTATACAGCTTATGAGGAAAATTTACCTTTCTCTTAATAGTGGGCACAGAAATTTTATGAACTGTTGGCATTTTGGGTGGCTAGTTCTTCATTGTGTGTAACTATCCTGCTCATTGTGGGGAATTTAGCACTGGCCTCTGTTAACTAAAGTTAGTAGTGTCCTTTGTAAAAATGCCCTCTTCCTATTTCTACAAGCCCTCTGGGGATAGGTGGGATCAAATTCTTTTTTTCTTTTTTTTTAAAGAATGACATGTTTTCCATCTTTTTTTAAAAAATACATTTTGTTGATTTTTTACAGAGAGGAAGGGAGAGGAGATAGAGAGTTAGAAACATTGATGAGAGAGAAACATCGATCAGCTGCCTCCTGCACACCTCCCACTGGGGATGTGCCCGCAACCAAGGTACATGCCCTTGGCCGGAATCAAACCCGTGACCCCTGAGTCCGCAGGCCGACGCTCTATCCACTGAGCCAAACCAGCCAGGGCCAAATTCTTATATTGAAGACCACAGCTTTGGATTCTAAAGTACTAAACAGATATATCTATCTTAATGGCAGCTATAAATTGAACAACTTCTAATTTTTCCAACAAATAATCTTATCTATAATAGAGAGATCATGGCAGATATCTATAGGAAGATTAGCCTTTCTCCAACCCAGCTGATATTTGGCTTTACTATCCTCTGACCTCTAAATTGGGGGTGGGAATACAAGCTTTTTGAAGGTAGAGATTGTCTCACTTGTGCCTGCAACATAATAGATTCACAATAAGTTTTTGTTGAATGAATAAATGATACTATAACTTCTTAGAAATGATATGGAAAGGAGGTTGAAGTTGTGGGAGTGCCAATAAATAGCTCATTCTATTTTGAGCGGGGAAAAAGATCAAAAGGTGAAGTGCCAGATAGAAGCCATAAGGTCATCCTTATTTCCATTAGCAATTAAATTAGAGGACATGACTTATATCTGAAGGCATGTGGAACTATGAATGCTGAACCTCAGAATTTGATATAGTTACTGTGCTAGATTGTTTCAGTAATGGCCCCAATTTGTTCATATCTCCTTGGGAAGTTCCCCCTTTTCTTACTTTGTGCTCAACCATGTGACTTTCTTTGGTCAATGGAACAGTAGAAAATATGACACAAGCAGATAATTGGAATAATTTTTACACATTGAATCATTCCCTCTCTTTCTGCTGGGAAACCTTTAATCAACATGAGTGTAGTTACATGCTAGACTCCTGAGGGATGAGAGATCATGTGGACAGAGACTCCAGCTATACCAGTCATCTCAGCTACCCTAGATGAAACCTCAGACATGTGAGTGAGACTATAGTAGACAATCTAGCTCCAACTGAGCCAACCTAGATCAGAAGCTCCTGTACAGATAACCAGTAGAATCATGAGGAATAATGTTTGTTGTCTTAAGCTACTGTTGTGAATTGAATTCTGTTACTTAAAAAGATATATTGATGTACTAACCCTTGGCACCTGTGAATTAGACATTACTTGGAAATAGTGTTTTACGAATATAATTAAGATGTAAGTTACAATCAGGTTGTACTGGAGTAGGGTGGGTTCTTAATCAATGTGACTGGTGTCCTTATGAGAAGAAGAGAAGAAACACAGAGACAGACACACAGGGAGAATGGATGTGACTATGGAGGCAAAGATTGGAGTGATGCTTCTACAAGCTAAGGAATGCCAAGAATTGGTGGCCATCACCAGAAGTTAAGAGAAAGGCATGCAACAAATTCTCCCCTAGAGCCTCCAGAAAGAGTGTAGCCTTGCTGACTCTTGATTTCAGATTCCTAATCTCCAGAACTGTGAAAGAATAAATTTATGTGGCTTTAAATTACCCAGTTTGTGCCCAGACTGTGTTGCTCAGTGGTTGAGCATTGACCTATGAACCAGAGGTCACAGTTTGATTCTTGGTCAGGGAAAAAGCTCAAGTTTTGGGCTTGATTCCCAGGAGGGGACGTGCAAGAGGCAGATGATTAATGATTCTTTCTCATCATTGATGTTTCTATCCCTTTCTCCCTGAAATCAATAAAAATATATATTTTTAAAAATTATCCAGTTTGTGGTACTGTGTTATAACAGCCTCAGAAAACTAATGCAACCATTAAATTTGGTATTGCTTTGTTACATGATAAATGGTAACTGATATACTTACCTGCTCATTTATGGCAGCAATGGACCAGAGTCAGTGTGCATGCCCAGAGAAAATTTACAGTATGAAAGAGCATTCTACTAAAAGGTTTGATCAAAAAAGGAGAAAGAAGGCTCTGGATCTAGCATACTTAGTTTATCTCCCCAGATTCATTAACAGATAAGTCATTCTACCTACCCTATGGTTTGGTTTGAGAAGAGGTGGAAAGAGTCTAGGGGTGTCACACTAATTGAACTCCCTGCTATGGGAGAAAACACCAAAAATTGGGAAGAAACATTCTTTTTAAAATGTATCATACATTGAGAAGACCATTATAAACTTTTGAACAATAATAGATACAGAGGCAGAGCTGCCTCAAACAGATTGTCAAACTGCAGCGGGAAGGCCGGGGTGGGTTGGGGGGCAGGAGGGAGATGGGTAAGAGATCAACCAAAGGACTTGTATGCATGCATATAAGCATAACCAATGGACATAAAACACTGGGGGATAGGGGAGGCTAGGGGACTGTCAAGGGCGGGGGGGGGGAAGGACACATATGTAATACCCTTTGTAATACTTTAAGCAATAAAAAAATAAAATTAAATAAATAAATAAAAATAAAAATAGATCTGTTACTACTAAGATTTATAAAGAAAAACTAGGGTTCATCCAGGAAAATTGTGATCATGGTTGAGAATCACACTTGCAACTTAATGTGACGTTCTTCTCCAAATGGCTTTAACATTTTACTTTTCCATCAGTTAAGTATGGATATGCCAAATCTCAGATCATGAAGACTTAACTCTATATTTTCTTCTAAGAGTTTATCTCTTACATTTAGGTTGTTGATTTATTTGATTTAATTTTTATATGGTCTGAGGTAGGAATTCAACTTTATTATTTTGTGCTCATCATCCAAAGAGAGGAAAACACATATAGTACATTATTGAGACTTAAGAGAACAGTGAAACATACAGATTAGGTTACTATTTAGTATAACTCCAGGATATGATTTTAAATGGCCAAGGACATATTACTTTCTTTGTAGAACTCACCTGTTATTCCAAATCCCCTAATGAAATATTGATATTAGAAGTGACTTGAAAGTGTGTGAGACTTAACCAGCCATTTATTCACATTTTTAAATGAAAAACAATAGCATTCTGTAATCTTTGTGCAAATTGGAAATGACTTTGCCATCTCGATGGATCCTATTATATGTTTGGCTGAGTTCTATAGCTTGTTTGAAGATGACCTTTGAAACCCTATGATTGTTTTATTTACCTTAGGTCATAGGTCACATCCCTGATATTTATTACTAGTGGTTTGGTGTGGGGAGTTCCAAGTCAGAAAAACTCTCTGGATAGAAGACCAAGGAGTTCTGTGGAGACAAATAAGGGTCATCATTTATCCAACAAGCCTTTCCTGGATATTTAGTACATTTAATTTAGTACACTTAATTTAGTAGACTGTGATATATGCTGGGAGGTATAAAGACAGTGGAAAATTATTTTTATCTTCAAGGAGCTGGCAGACTAGTTAAGGATATAAATTATGTTAATAAATTACAATAATAGCATTAAGGTAAAAGTAGTTAAGTGATATAGGAGTGTTGCAAAATTTGAAATTCAGTAGGTAGAGTGATCATACATCCCAGTTTTCCCTGGAAAATTCAAATTAATATGTTTCCCCTTTGTGATAGTACCCCCTTTCTCTCTAGAAAGTGTCACAATTTGTACAATAAAGTGCATGGTCACTCACAAATAGGTGAACAGCCAAATGAATTAGAGTCCTTGACAACCCTATTATGGTTTCCTGGTGAAAGAAATGATTTAGTGACAAAAGGCAATTGCACCAAAAAATCTGTTGCATTTCTATACATTAACAATAAACAATCCAAAAAGGAAATTAAGAAAAAAATTCATTTATAATAGTATCAAAATATTAAAATTCTGAGAAATAAATTTAACCAAAGAGAATACTTGTACACTGAAAATTAAACTATAAAACATTACTGAAAATAACTAAAGAAGACCTAAATAAATTAAAAGATATTCTGTGTTCATTAACTGGAAGACATTATTAGTATGATGGTATTATCCAAAGTGCTATAAAAATTTCAAGAGCTTTTTTTTTTGCAGAAATAGAGAATCCTATAGAATAAAATTCATATGGAATTTCAAGGGACCCTAAATAGCTGAAGCAATCTTGAAAAAGAAGAAGTTTGGAGGACTAATACTTCCTGAATTTAAAGCTTACTACAAAGCAATAGTACTAGTAAACAAGTATAGAAAAGGCATAAGGTCATATATATAGGCCAATGGAATAGAATATGGAGTTCAGAAGTAAGCCCTCACCTATATGATTACTTGATTTTCAACAAGGATGCTAAGACCATTCAGTGGAGAAAGAATAATCTTCCACAAATGTTGGTGGGAAAACTGTATATCCACATTCAGAAGAATGAATTTGGACCTTTACTCAAAGTAGATGAAAGACCTAAATGAAAGAGCTAAACCTATAAAAACCCTTAGAAGAAAACATAGGAGGTATTTCTTAATATACATGGATTTGGAAATGGATTTTTAGATATGATACCAGAAGCACAGGCAACAGAAGAAAAATTAGATAAACTGGACTTCATCAAAATTTGAAACTTTTGTTCATTGAAGAATACAGTTAACACAGTGAATATATAACCCACAAAATAGAAAACATTTTGAAATACATCTGATAAGGGATTAATATTCAGAATATATAAAGAGCTCCTATAACTCAACAACAAAACCAAACAACACAGTTTAAAAAGGGGCATAGGGCATAGACATTTATGCAATGAAGATCACAAAACCACAAGGATATATCACTACATATCAATTAGGGTGGTTATTGTAAAAAAAAAAAAAAGGAAAATAGCAAGTATTGGAGAGGGTGTGGAGAAATTAGAACCCTTGAACACTGTGGACAGGAATGTAAAATGTCACAGTTTCTAGAAAACAATTTTGCTGTTATTCAGAAAGGTAAACACAGAATTACCATATAATCCAGCAATTCTACTACCAGGTCTATACCCAAAAGAATTGAGCCAATGTTCATAGCAGCATTATTAACAATAGCCAAAAGGTGAAAGCAACCCATGCCCATCAATAGATGAAGGGATATAGTCTGGCTGATAATACTTAATGAATGTGGCAGGTTTGCTGCTTAATCTGTTCATTTTTGTTTCTTAAACTAGATAGTGAAAGGAGAGGTAGGTTGGGGGACTGGATGAAAAAGGTAAGGAGATTACAAAGTACTAATTGGTAGTTACAAAATGGTTACAGGGATGTAAAGTACAGCATAGAGAATATCCTATCTAATAAAAGAGAAAAATGGTAATTGGCGTACGACGATACCCTTTTCATTGGCTAATCAGGGCTATATGCAAATTAACTGCCAACTATGATTGGCAGTTAACTGCCAACTATGATTGGCAGTTAACTGCCAACTATGATTGGCAGTTAACTGCCAACTATGATTGGCAGTTAACTGCCAACTATGATTGGCAGTTAACTGCCAACTATGATTGACAGTTAACTGCCAACTAAGATTGGCAATTAACTGCCAACAAGATGGCGGTTAATTTGCATATGTAGGCACAATGCAGGGAGGCGAAAGGGAAAGCAGGAAGAAGCCCCCTGCCACTGACAGTGATCGGAAACCCAGGGGGGAGCTAAGAGCTGGGGGGCAGGGCAAAGGCGGCCCTGGGGCCGCCTTTGCCCTAACCCCCAGCCATGATCGGAGAATCAGGTGCCTTTGCCGCCCTGGCCAGTGATAGCAGGAAGTAGGGGTGGAGCCAGCGATGGGAGCTGGACACGGTCGAAGCTGGCAGTCCCGGGAGCTAGGGGTCCCTTGCCTGGGCCTAAAGCGGAGCCCACGATCGCGGGGCCGCTGCAGCTGCGGGTCCCCGCTGCCCGGGCCGGACACCTCTGCCAGAGGCCTCAGGCCTGGTCAAGGGGCCGATCCGGTGATTGGTGATTGGAGTGTGATGAGGGTCAACTCCTCTGGCCGAGGCATCAGGCCTGAGCGGGGGGCTGAGCAGGGGATTGGGGGGATATGATGGTCCCCTTGCCCAGGCCTGAAGCCTGGGTCAGAGGCGTCAGGCTTGGGCGGGGGGTGGAGCAAGTGATCAGAGGGAGATGGGGGTCCCCTGCCCAGGCATGATTCCTGGGCCAGAGGCCTCAGGCCTGGGCGGGGGCCAGAGCCAGTGATCAGGGGGAGATCGGGGTCCCCTGTCCAAGCCTGACACCTGTCAGAGGCGTCAGGCCTGGGCAAGGGGCCGATCAGGCGATCGGAGGGTGATGGGGGTCTACACCTCTGGCCGAGGCATCAGGCCTGGGCAAGGGGCCGATCCTGCGATTGGAGGGTGATGGGGGTCAACACCTGAGGGCTCCCAGTATGTGAGAGGGGGCAGGCTGGGCTGAGGGACACTCCCCCCCACACACACCCAGTGCACGAATTTCGTGCACCGGGCCCCTAGTAGTTAATAATATTGAGATAACTATGTATGCTGTCAGGTGGATACTGGAAATATCGGGGGGAGAGTATATGTAAAATATATAATTGTCTAACCACTATGTTGTAAAACTGAAATGGATATAAAATAATATTGAAAGTATTCTGTAACTGAAAAAACTAGATAGGTAAAATCCTGGTTGAGCTCATAGTAGAGGTTTAAGAAATAGGTGTTGATTGATTCTAAAATTAAACTAAAAAAATTGGGATGATCTGTTGCTTTGTGTTTTTTCCCCTCTTCTCCTTTAATTAGTCTGTGGTTAATTAAGAAATTACTGTGAAAGTTAAAATTTCTGTCTCCCCTTCATTTAATAAAAAATATGCTTCTTAAATTTGATCTCAATTATTTGTGTTGAGTTATTTCTTAAGAGCTAACTTCCATTAATTCCTAGGCAGGTCAAGCCTGATTTCTTTATAGCTTCAAATTGAGGAGGTATTTTATTTAAAATGTATACTTTATGGAAGACCTGCAATTTACAGACTGATATATACCAGTAAGGCAAAATAAGATAATTAAGTTTTCAACAGAATAGATGTGTTTTTCAGAAATTAGGCAGAGTAGATGCTGACAGGTATTTGAGCAGTTTCCAAACAGCAGGAAGAAAAAAAAAGAAAGAGATTGAGTTGTTCAGTATTTTTTATTGTTGACAGTATTATAGATGTCCCCCATTTCCCATCCCTTTTCCTCCTCCACCCAACCCTCCCCCACCCAACACCTCCACCACACTATTGTCTTTGCCAGAACTTTTTATAATAATCAACAGTGTCTTCAATGAGAGTTTTGTAGAAGGTACAGCAACTTTAAATACATGGGTTGTCTACCAAGTACAAGATTGAAGGTTTAATATTAAATTGTTCAACAGTGTGGACAATTTTCTCAAAGTGATTCAAATTACATGATCTAGATAGTTTGCTTTCTAATGATCACACTTTTATAAGGGCTAGAGATTAATAATAATTATTCTGAGCCAGTTTACTGGAGAGTGGTCAATTCAGAATTGAGTACCTGCAGTAAGCATAACTTTTGTGTTTGATTAGTTCCAAAATAGCAACATGACATTCCAAATGTGATGAGAACAAAGCCATTATTCTATTGGGAAAGTTTCACGGCAGGCTCGTGTTCCCACTCGATGAGAAGACCAATTCATTTCCACAGAACTATGGGCAGCAAAGCATTCACAAGTGGAGGCAGGAAATTTTACAGGAAAGAGCTTTAGATTTTTTCAAACATTTCTTATACTGGTCATTGGTTGAGATCCTAATATCCTGTGTCCAATAGCTGGAAATTCTAAGAAGTGGCTAGAATTTATGGATTACAACCTATAAATCTAGGTTGTTTTTTTTTTTTTATTGCTTAAAGTATTACAAAGGGTATTACATATGTATCCATTTTATCCCCCCGCCCTAGACAGTCCCCTAGCCTCCCCTATCACCCAGTGTCTTATGTCCATTGGTTATGCTTATATGTATGCATACAAGTCCTTTAGTTGATCTCTTACCCCCCTACCTCCTGCCCCCCAACCCTCCCTGGCCTTCCCGCTGCAGTTTGACAATCTGTTTGAGGCAGCTCTGCCTCTGTATCTATTATTAATTCTAGGTTTTTAAAAGACGTTTGTGTAAAAGGTTGATGTCCTCCATTCTCAAATGTGACTATGATTATAGAAACTTTTGGCCTGTGTGTGTATAATAATATGTTATAAAATATGATTGCATATTATATGTATGTTATATGATTTAATTTTTTTCTTTATTGATTAAGGTATTACATATGTGTCCTGATCCCCCCATTGCCTCCCCATCCCCCCACTCATGCCCTCACCGCCCCCTGGTGGCTGTGTCCATTGGTTAGGCTTATATGCATGTATACAAGTCCTTTGGTTGATCGCTACCCCTTACCCTCACCCTCCCCTACCTTCCCTCTGAGGTTTGATGGTCTGATCGATGCTTCTCTGTCTCTGGATATGTTTTTGTTCATCAGTTTATGTTGTTCATTATATTGCACAAATGAGTGAGATCATGTGATATTTATCTTTCTCTGACTGGCTTATTTTGCTTAGCGTAATGCTCTCCAGTTCCATCCATGCTGTTGCAAATGGTAAAAATTCCTTCTTTTTTACAGCAGTGTAGTATTCCATTATGTAGATATACCACAGTTTTTTAATCCACTATTCTGCTAATGGGCACTTAGGCTGCTTCAAAATCTTAGCTATGGTGAATTGTGCTGCTTTGAACATATGGGTGCATATATCCTTTCTGATTGGTGTTTCTGGTTTCTTGGGATCTATTACTAGAAGTGGGATCACTGGGTCAAATGGGAGTTCCATTTTTTTTTTTTTAGAGGATACTCCATACTGTTCTCCACAGTGGCTGCACCAGTCTGCATTCCCACCAGCAGTGCAGGAGGGTTCATTTTTCTCCACATCCTCGCCAGCACTTGTCTTTTGTTGATGTGTTGATGATAGCCATTCTGACAGGTGTCAGTTGGTACCCCATTGTTGTTTTGATTTGCATCTCTCCAATGATTAGTGACTTTGAGCATGTTTTCATATGTCTTCCTGGTCTTCATTATGTCTTCTTTTGAAAAGTATTTAGGTCCGTTGCCTATTTTTTGATTGGGTTGTTTATCTTCCTTTTGTTAAGTCGTATCAGTTCCCTATAAATGTTGGAGATTAAACCCTTATAGGTGATAACATTGGCAAATATGTTCTTTCATGCAGTGGCTTTCTTGTTGTTTTGTTGATGTGGTGTTTTTTTTTTGTTTGTTTGTTTTGTTTTGTTTTGCTGTACAAAAGGTTTTCACTTTTATGTAGTCCCATTTGTTTACTAGTATTTTCTCTTTAGTTTCTATTGCCTTAAGATCTGTATCGGTGAAGAAATTGCTTTGGCATATGTCTGAGATTTTGCTGCCTCTGGATTCCTCTAATATTTTTTTGGTTTCCCGTCTTACGTTTAAGTCCTTTATGCATTTTGAGTTTATTTTTGTGTATGGTGTAAGTTGGTGCTCTAGTTTCATTTTTTTGCATGTATCTGTCCAATTTTCACAACACCATTTTTTGAAGAGGCTGTCTTGACTCCATTGTATGTTCTTGCCTCCTTTGTCAAATATTAATTGAGCATAGTGGTTTGGGTTAATTTCTGGGTTCTCTATTCTATTCCATTGATCTATATGTCTGTTCTTGTGCCAGTACCAGGCAGTTCTGAGAACAGTGGCTTTGTAATACAGCTTGATATCTGGTATTGAGATCCCTCATTATGCCATTGGTATTTTAATGGGGACTGCATTGAATCTATAGATTGCTTTGGGTAGTATGGACATTTTAATGATGTTGATTTTACCAATCCATGAACATTGTATGTTCTTCCACCTGTTTATGTCTTCCTCTATCTCTTTTTTCATAGTCCTGTAGTTTTCTGAGTACAGGCCTTTCACCTCATTAGATAAGTTTATTCCTAGGTATCTTTAATATATATATATATATATATATATATATATATATATATATATATATATATGATTTTTTACAGAGAGGAAGAGAGAGGGATAGAGAGTTAGAAATATTGATGAAAGAGAAACATCGATCAGCTGCCTCCTGCACACCTCCTACTGGGGATGTGCCTGCAACCAAGGTACCTGCCCTTGATTGGAATTGAATCTGGGACCCTTCAGTATGCAGGCTGATGCTCTATCCACTGAGCCAAACCGGTTAGGGCTATTCTTAGGTATCTTAATATTTTTGGTGCAATGGTAAATGGGATTTTTTTTAGTCTCTCTTTCTGTAAGTTCATTATTGGTGTATAGAAATGCCATAGATTTCTTGGCACTAGTTTTGGATCCTGCTGCATTGCCAAATTCATTTATTAAATCCAATAATTTTTTGATGGAGTGTTTAGGGTTTTCTATGTACAGTATCATGTCATCTTTGAATAACGACAGTTTTACGTCTTCTTTTCCAATTTGTATACCTTTTATTTCTTCTTGTTGTTTAATTGCTATGGCTAGCACTTTGAGAACTATGTCAAACAGGATTGGTGAAAGTGGGTATCTCTGTCTTGTTTCTGTTCTTTGGTGAAATGGTTTTAATTTTTGCCTATTGAGTGTGATGTTGGCTGTGGCTTTGTCATATATGGCTTTTATTATGTTGAGGTGTGATCCCTCTATTCACATTTCGCAGAGGGTTTTTATCAAGAAAGGGTGTTGGATTTTGTCAAATGCTTTTTCTGCATCAATTGATATGACTATGTGATTTTTATCTCTCAATTTGTTTATGTGATATATCACATTTATTGATTTGTGGAAATTGTACCATCCTTGCATCCCCAGGATAAATCCTACATGGTCATGGAGTATGATCTTTTTGATGTAATGCTGGATCCTATTTGATAGAATTTTGTTGAGGATGTTGGCATCTATGTTCTTGAGGGATGTTGGCCTGTAATTCTCTTTCATTGTGTTGACTTCATCTGGTTTTGGTATTAGGATAATGCTGGCTTTATAGAATGACCCTAGAAGTGTTCCTTCCTCTTGATTTTTTTTGAATAGTCTGAAGAGGATAGATTTTAGCTCTTCCTTGAATGTTTGGTAAAACTCTCTTGTGAAGCCATCTGTCCCCAGGCTTTTGTTTGCTGGAAGCTCTTTGATGACTGATTCAATTTCTTCCATAGTATCAGCCTATTGAGATTTTTAGATTTTTCCTGATTGAGTTTTGGAAGGTTATATTTTTCTAGGAATATGTTCGTTTCTTCCAGGTTGTCTAGTTTGTTGTAATAGAGTTGTTCATAGTATTTTTTAACAATCTTTTGTATTTCTGTGGGGTCTGTTGTTATTTCTTCTCTTTCATTTCTGATTTTGTTTATTTAGGTCCTCTCTCTTTGCTTCTAGATGAGCCTGGCTAGAGGTTCATAAATTTGTTTATCCTTTCATAGAACCAGCTCTTGGTTTCATTGATCTTTTGTATTTTTTTGTCTCTATGTCATTTATATCTGCTCTGATCTTTATTATTTCCTTCCTGCTGCTTAGTCTGGGCTTTTCTTGTTGCTCTCTTTCTAATTCTTTAAGTTGTAGAGTTAGATAATTTACTACCCTTTTTTCTTTCTTTCTTTCTTTTTTTTTTTTTTTACGTAGGCCTATAGAGCTATAAACTTCCCTCTCAGGACTGCTTTCTTGTGTCCCATAAATTTTGGATTGTTTTTTTTTTTTTCATTGGCAGTCATTTCCAGGATATTTTTAATTTCTTCTTTGATCTCTTTGTAACCCAATCATTTTTTAATAGCATGCCATTCAGCCTCCAAGTGTTTGACTTTTTAAAATTGTTTTTATTGTAATTGATTTCTAATATTATGTCATTGTGATCTGAGAAGATGTTTGATAATGATTTAAATCTTCTTGAATTTGGAGAGACTTTGCCTGTGACCCAATATGTGGTCTATCTTTGAAAATGTCCCATGTGCACTTGAGAACAACGTACATTCCGTGGCTTTTGGGTGAAATGTTCTGAAGATGTCAAGTCCATCTGATCTAGTGGATTTAGGATTGTTGTTTCTCTGGTGATTTTTTTTTTTTTGTCTAGAGGATTTATCCAGTGATTTCAGTGGGGTATTAAAGTCCCCTACTATGATTGTATTGTTGTCGATCACTCCCTTGATATTTTCCAGGAGTTTTTTCATGTATTTGGGTGCTCCTTTATTGGATGCATATATGTTTGTCAAGGTTATATCTTCTTGTTATATTGATCCCTGCAGTATTATGAAGTGGCTTTCCTTATCTCTTATTATAGCCTTCACTTTGAGGTCTATTTTGTCAGATATAAGTATTGCTACCCCAGCTTTTTATTCATTTCTATTTGCTTGAAAGATATTTTTTCCATCTCTTCATTTTCAATCTTCCTGAGTCCCTTGTTCTGAGGTGGGTCTCTTGTAGACAGCATATATATGGGTCATGTTTTTTATCCATTCAACCACTCGATGTCTTTTGATTGGAGCATTTAGTACATTTATTTTTAAACTTATTATTGAAAGGTACTTGTTTGTAGCCATTTTTATTTTTAGTGCCTGTGTTCTTCTTCCATTTTTATTTCTTCTTTTTACACCAGTCACTTTAGCATTTCTTTCATTGCTGGCTTGGTAGTGATAAACTCCCTTCGTTTGTTTGTTTGTTTGTTTTTGTCTGTGAAGCTCCTCATTTCCCCTTCAATTTTGAATGATAGCCTTTCTGAATAGAGTATTCTTGGTTTCAGTCCCGTGTTTCGCATCACTTTGTAAATTTTCTTCCATTCTTTTCTGGCCTGTTGTGTTTCTGTTGAGAAATCATTTGATAAGCTAATGGGAGATCCCTTGTACATAACTTTCTGCCTCTCTCTTGCAGCCTTTAAGATTATCTCTTTGTCATTAACATTTTCCATTGTAATTACTATGTGTCTTGGTGTGGGTCTTTTCAGGTTCATCTTGTTTGGGACTCTTTGTGCTAGTGTGAATTTTTTCTTCCCCATTCAGGGAATTTTTTTGACATTATTTCTTCAAACAGGTTTTCTAATCCTTGGTTCTCTTCATGTCGTTCTGGCAACCCTATTATTCATTGTTATATGGTTTTATAATATACTAGGGGCCCGGTGCATGAAATTTGTGCACTGGGTGGGGGGGGAGTGTCCCTCAGCCCAGCCTGCCCCCTCTCACATACTGGGAGCCCTCAGGCGTTGACCCCCATCACCCTCCAATCGCAGGATCGGCCCCTTGCCCAGGCCTGACGCCTCTGGCCTAGGCATCCAGCCCCGGGCAGCGGGGATTTGCAGTGGCAGCGGGGGGCGGGGGGGACGCCGCGATCGCGCGGGCTCCGCCCCTGCCCCTGCAGGACCCCTCTGGCTGAGGCGTCCGGCCTAGGCAGCGGGGACCCACAGCTGCAGCAGCCCCGCGATCGTGGGCTTCGCTTTAGGCCCAGGCAAGGGACCCCTAGCTCCTGGGACTGCCAGCTTTGACCGTGTCCAGCTCCCATCGCTGGCTCCACCCCTACTTCCTGCTATCACTGGCCAGGGCGGAAAAGGCACCTGATTCTCCGATCATGGCTGGGGGGCAGGGCAAAGGTGGCCTCCCCCCAGCTCTTAGCTCCCCTCTGGGTTTCCGATCACTGTCAGTGGCAGGGGGCTTCTTCCTGCTTTCCCTTTCGCCTCCCTGCATTGTGCCTACATATGCAAATTAACCGCCATCTTGTTGGCAGTTAACTGCTATTCTTAGTTGGCAGTTAATTTGCATATAGCCCTGATTAGCCAATGAAAAGGGTAGCTCGTACGCCAATTACCATTTTTCTCTTTTATTAGTGTTGATTTTATATTCATACATATTTGATAAATATTTAACAAAAATTTATTTGAACTTAGGGCATGCAGATTACTCAGCTTTTCTTCTTCCTACCCCAAAAGATATAAGCCCTTAAGATCTAATATTTAGGTAACTTCTCTCTGTTTCTCTCTTTCTCTCTCCCTCTTTTCTCTTGCTTGGTAAGACTCTGAGTCCTTTGGGTGTTCATTATCCAGTTAAACTTATGATTGAATTTCCAACTGCTAGTGAGATAAGATTTCCTTCCTCAGCATCTTTCCATTTGTTTTCCTCACTGCAGAACAACAGTCTCTCCACCCCACCCCCTTCTGGGTTAGCTCCTAGTCATCCTCATGGCCCGACTTAAAATTCTATTCATCTAGGAAGTCTTCCCTGAGAATTTTTCTGAAACTGAGATTATGTCGCCCTCTTATACATTCCTATAGAGTCCCTTCTTTAAAATTTTCGGTATAGAAATCCAGCGATTCCAGTTCTGGGAATAAGAAATGGAAGCAGGACATCAGAGAGGTATCTACACTCCTATGTTTATTACAGCATGTCCAAGTGCCCATGGACAGATGAATCAATATAGAAAATGTAATTCACACACACACACACACACACACACACATACACACACACACACACTGGAATACTACTATTCATCCATAAGAAGGAAGGAAATCCTGCCATTTGCAACAACAAGGATGGACCTTGGGGTATTATGCTAAGTGAGATAACTCAGAGAAAGACAAATATTATATGACCTTATTTACATGTGAAATCTGAAAAAGCTGAACTCATAAAAACAAAAAGTAGAATGGTGGTTAACAGGGGTTGCAAAGTGGGGTATCTGGGGGGAGATGTTTAAGGGTACAAACTTGTAAGTTGTAGGTAAACAAGTTCTGGAGATCTAATGTACAGCACAGTGATTATAGTCAACAGTACTATATTATAAACTTCATAGTTAGTAGGAAACTAGATCTTAATTATTCTCAACACAAGAAAAAATGGTAATTATGTGACATGATAGAAGTATTAGCTAATAGTATAGAAGTAATCACATTTCAATATACATAAATGCATGAAATTAACACATTGTATACCTTAGACTTACACAAATGTCACATACATCTCAATAAAATTAACTTTGTTGTGAAAAAAACTTTAAACATCCTAAACTAAGGAGAATAGTATAATGAAATACCACTTGTAAATTTCCCTGAGATCAGGAAACATGACTGAGTTGTTTATTGCTTTATCCTTAGTGCCCCTGGAAACATAGTAGCCACTCAATAAAAATGCATTTGATGAATGATTGTACCAATAAATTTATGAAGGGGGTAACAAGGTTTGTTTTGTTTTTTACTGTTAAGATGGGAGTGATATAAATATCTTTAATCCTTCTAGGGAAGATCAAATAAAGAGAAAGAGGATGATACAACAGAGGGTAAAATGGGATTCCTGAAGAGGTAGGGGTAGGTCCATAGAAATTAATTCTGGATTTGCATAGCTAATCGCCTTGGCTGTCTCTGCTTGGATATTTTAAAGGCATCTCAAATTTACATAATCCCAAGTCTACCCCTGTCTTTCTCTCAAATCCTGTTCTCTATATTTCTATTAATGGTTCTACTGTCCCTTCAGGTGGGGATCAGGAGACTTTAGTTCTAGTACTGACTTTTCTATGACATCAAAGGTATGCTTCGACTCTAAGATTCAGAGACTAAGCCTGAGCCATCTTTGACTCTTCTCTTTTCCTATTTAACATATCTAGCCCACTGGCAGCTCTGTTCAAATTTTGTTCAGACCCCAATTATCTCTCTACTAAGATAGTGTTGTAATAAACTCCTGTGCAAAGTACACACTGCTGCAACATTGATTGTCCTAAACAAAATCCTGACACAAGCCTTCAGTGTCTCCTTAGTATTTATTCAATAAATTCCAAACTGCTTAGCCTAGCATTTGTGATGCTCTAAAATCTGGCCCCAGCCAGGCTTATTTTTTACTTTTCTATAGACCCTACAATCCAGCTGGATTGAATTGCCCTATTCTCCCTGTTAACTATCTATGTGTTCCCATATCTCTGACTTTGTTCAGGCTAGGTCCCCTTCTGAAATGAATTTTCTTCTATTATTACATGTGTTAGAACTATTCATTCTTTAAGAGCCAGCACAAATGCTACTTCCTCCATGAAGCCTCTCTTAATTCTTTCTAGCCAGAAGTCATCTCCCTGACATATAAATACTTTGTATTTTATAGTGCACACCAATTTTATATGAAATTTACACAAATGCCTGACTAGATTGTAAGTTTTTTGAGAGGCAGGGCCAATATTTTGATGATTCTTATTTATCTCATAGTAATTTTCTCAGTGCCTAGCACATAGCAGATGCATAATGAATAATTTTAAAGATATCAATCTATTTTCTAAATTTACTAATCTTCTGTAGTTCATAAAATTTTCAGGCACATTAAAACTGTATTAGTTGTTCTTAAGAGAAAAAGAACAAATAGGATGTGTGTGTTCGTGTGTGTGTGTGTGTGTGGGGGAGAGAGAGAGAGAGAGAGAGAGAGAGAGAGAGAGAGAGAGAGAATAAGGAATTGTCCCATTGTCCCATGTGATTATGGAAGCTAACAAGTCCCAAAACCTACAGATCTGCAGTCAGCAAACAAGAGGCCCAGGATAACTGATGGCGTAGTTTCTGTCTGAAAGCTGGCAGGCTCAAGACCCAGAAGAACTGATGTTTGAGTCCAGATGCATGCAGACAACATCAACAACAATGTCCCTGCTCAAGGCCAAGTCAGGCAGAAGAAATTCTCTCTTACTCAGCTTCTTTGTTCTAATCAGGCCTTTAACTGATTGGATAAGGGTCACCCACATTAGGGTTGGCAATCTGCTTTACTCAGTCTACAGATTCAAATGTTAATCTCATCCAGAATAATGTTTGACCAAATATCTGGGCCCCCCATGGCCCAGTCAAGTTGACACATAAAATTAACCATCACAAAAAATAAATTCCCAGTTTACATTAATCAATTTTATCTGACTTCAGTCATTAAATACTCAAAAGCAATAGAATGTACCAGGGCCTAAATAAATCAAAACATATAAATCATCAGTGAAATGCTTGGGCATATCCATGCCAAGGTCTATGGCTCCATTTTACTTAATGCATGGATCTTCTCAGGTTCAATGACAGCAACTAGTGTATTTCTCCTAATATCAGGGATAGCATGTAGGCTTTGTGCTCAACTTAAAATAAAATGTATTATAATTACATACCTGTAGGTTCTGATGGTCCATTAGAGGTACACCTTGAGTGTGGCCAGCTTAGAGTGTTATAGGTACATCCTGACATCGAACCTTTAGTACAATTATCTTTTGTTTATTGTTCCAAGGTAAATTTACTATTTTATATGGCCCAAGGGTGTGAAGACTGAGAATGACTCCTGGCTACTTAAGTGTGTTCGCTTTTTGATATTTTTCTATGTAGACATAAAATTATCCTTT
This sequence comes from Myotis daubentonii, assembly GCF_963259705.1. Classification (NCBI taxonomy): domain Eukaryota; kingdom Metazoa; phylum Chordata; class Mammalia; order Chiroptera; family Vespertilionidae; genus Myotis; species Myotis daubentonii. The sequence continues at coordinate 24,264,266 of NC_081861.1, read as the reverse complement.
CAATTTCAGTCTAGCCCTACCAACATTTTCACTGCTTTCATGTGATTCTTTCCACTCTAATAAATACCATTAGAAACATCAAGGATCAGAGACATAGCTAAGGTAGCACAGTAATGTCAAACTTGTATAATTTTGTATGATCTGACAAGTTTTGACAAGTAGATGCTGATCCCACCCTCCTTATGATCATTATGCCTGTGGAAAAAAATGGGAAGGTGGCATAGATTGTATATGCCAACCAAGGGATCCTGATGACTTATGTAGGTGCAGAGATATCACTAGTTATGACTTCTTTCCCAAATAAAAGAGCAATTGGTTATTATAAGTGCATGGTAGGCAGGCCTGCAAATACCTCCTTTCCCTCCCTGTATGCAGTCCATGATAGGGTACAGACTGCATTGACAAAGAGTCTCCACTGCATTGGAAGCAAGATGATGGCAGAATGACCAGCACTGGGCAGCAGAACATTTGTATATTTATCCAGTTTGGTTATTCAGCTATGGGCAATTCTGAGTCTGTAATGTTGTCTACTTGCAGTGGAAACTTACTAACCTGCTGGTTTGCTATCTATTTTTGTTGAATGCTTAGGTATCTCTGACAGTCAAACTTGTGGCAAATCCTCCTCCTCATTGAACAGTATTCCAATGAACAAGAAACAACAAAGTCTACTTTCAAGAGCATACAACTTACAGGGTTAACAAGGACAAATTGATATTCCCTAAGTATCCAAACTGCTGCAATCATTGTAGTCACCACGGGAACCAGTGTAATGTGGCACTTAGAATGTACTTACAGCCTAAGGGTCTAAATTTATTTGATTTGGGGCTTGTTATTTGTTTATATGCTAAAAAAAGAAAATATGAATGCAGATTGAGCAATATAGCTATCTCATATTTTTAGCATGAAAGAAAGTTTCCAAAATCAAATTCTACAATTTTGACAGGAAGCTTGATTTTATGCCAGGATCTCAAAGATTTATGGGGACCAAGCCAGGAACATAAATGATAAAAGTGGGCTGAGGGGAGCCTGGGGCAAAATGAAAATGTGTTCCATCTTCAGAAGCCAGAAATACCCCTTCTCCAGCCAAATGACTATACTTCCAGAACGCAGGTCCAGTGTGGCTACTATCCTACCATTCAAAGGAAATGCAGATTTTTTTCTGAAAAACTTTCTGATTTTAAAATGTTGGTCACATGTTCAGAGGCAGGGTTTAGCCTACTGCTAATCTCTGGTTTAGTAGAAGGGCAATTGACTAGAAATCAGCAGACCTGGGTATAAATTTGATTATTCCCAGAGATCTTTAACAAGTCACTTAGTCTTTGTGGGTTTTTGTTTTCCCATCTGTAAGGTGGAGATAAGAATCCTATATAATAAAGAGATAATATGAAAATTGACCCTCACACCCTTACAAGATGGCTGCCTATGACCAGGCCAGCAGGGGGATTAGTAAGGGACGACCAAATGACTGAACACCAGGCTGTGTGGGGTGACCAGGCTGGCGGGGGGGGCAGTTAGGGGCAAAGAGGCCAGTGGGGGGTGTGCAGTTGGGGGTGACCAGGCAGGCAGGGGGGGCAGTTGGGGGTGATTAGGTTGGGAGGGGGGGCAGTGAGGAGAGATCAGGCTGGCATGGGGGGCAGTTAGGGGCGACCAGGCAGGCAGGTGAGCGATTAGGAGCCAGCATTTCTAAACTGGCAGTCAGACATCCCCCGAGGGGTCCAGGATTGGAGAGGGTGCAGGCTGGGCTGAGGAGACCCCCTCCGTGCATGAATTTCATGCACCAGGCCTCTAGTGCTTTTTATGATTCTGCCACAGAATTGTGTGGATGAAGTGAATGGTGTACACGAAAGTGATTTGATATAGGTCACTCATTAGACAACGGTCCAGGGTAGTGAATGTTTGTTTGATACAAATCAGGGATAATGGTAAGTTTAACTGTTTCTCAACCAGCTTTATGAGCCTACAGGAAATACCCCCAATATTATTTTAAACTTTGGGGGGGAAATGCAGAGGTTGTAGGCAAGACAACATCCCTTGACTGAAACCTGTTTGTGTTTTTAAGAAAAGAAGTAGTTTTAATTTTTCAGTGCTTCTTTATTATTTTGTTTATTTTTTAAAAATATATTTTATTGATTTTTTAAAGAGAGGAAGGGAGAGAGATAGAGAGTTAGAAACATCGATGAGAGAGAAACATCGATCAGCTGCCTCCTGCACATCTCCTACTGGGGATATGCCCGCAACCCAGGCACACGCCCCCGACCGGAATCAAACCTGGGACCCCTCAGTCCGCAGGCCGACGCTCTATCCACTGAGCCAAACCGGTTTCGGCTTGTTTATTATTTTTTAATTACAGTTGACATTCAATATTATATTAGTTGCAGATGTATAGCATAGTGGTTAGATATTTATATAACTTATAAAGTGATCCATCAAATAGATAAGTCTAATATCCAACTGGCCCCACATATAGTTATTACAATATTATTGTCTATATTCTCTATGCTGTACTTTACATCCCAGTGACTATTTTGTAACTGCCAATTAGTACTTCTTATTCCCTTCATCTTTTTCACCCAACCTTCCTACCATCTTGCAACCAGCAATTTGTTCTCTGCATCTATGAGTTTGTTTCTGTTTTGTTTGTTTTGTTCTTTAGATTCCACATGTAAGTGAAATCATATGGTATTTGTGTATCTCAGACTTAATACCTTTTAGGTCCTTCCATGCAGTCAAAAATGGTAAGATTTCATTCTTTTTTATGGCTGAATAATATTCCATTGTATATATGTACCACATCTTCTTATCCACTTGTCTATTCATGGGCACTTGTGTTGCTCCAATACTTTGGCTATTGTAAATAATGCTGCAATGAACATAAGAATGCATATATCTTTTCGAATTAGTGCTTTGGATTTCTTTGGATAAATACCCAGAAGTGGAATTGCTAGTTCATAAGGTAATTCTATTTTTAATTTTTTGAGGACCTTCTATATTATTTTCCATAGTGGCTGCAACACTTTTCAATCTCACCAACAGTGCATGAGGGTTGCTTTTCCTTAACATCCACACTAACACTTGTTTTTTGATTTATTGATGATATCCAGTCTGATAGGTGTGAGGTGATATCTCATTGTGATTTTAACTTGCATTTCTCTGGTGATTAGTGTCATTAAGCATTTTTTATATATCAAATATCCAGAGGTATTCTCCTAAAGGTTAATAATCATGGGCCAGAAATTAAGAGCACAAGTGGGAGTGTGTGGTGGTAGTGGTGGTGGGAAGAGCTGGGCATCTGACACTCAGGCCACACCTCAGCTTTGAGGAGGGACCTTAAAGTTGTTAGCCCTGGTAAGATGGACAGTGCAAGTTACACAGTATAATCCCTGGCCTAAATTTTGAAGCATGCTTTGTGCTACATTCACCTGTCATGAAGAAGCTCAGGGAAGCCATTGGTTGCAGATTTCAGCTCAGTGACTACATGAATAATTAATCAGTCATTTTTTCAGGTTGTAGCAAATATTTTGTTTTCTTTCTAATGCTTAGCTCTAGTTGTGAAGAATTAACTAGAAAGAAAGTGAACATTTGCATGCTTTGCTTTAGGGCTCAAGAGTGGCTGATAGAGATGTATTTTCTTAAGCTTATTTTTTAACTTGCCTGCTGTTCTTTGATTCTGCTCTATTTGACTGCATTTTCTTAGTCATTGATTAAGTGGACTAGATTTGGATGATTTACTATATGAATTAAAGTGTTATGTTGATTTTCAGAAAATCACATTTCCATCCTAGTAAAATCGGCCTTCTTCTCACTTTTGAAAACATCTTCTTTAGGAAGTTAATATGACTCTGAAAAGCTGCTTGCACTGTTTTATAGTTTCATCTAAAATGTGTAAGGCATGTACAGATAAAATTATATAATGTACATGATTTGCTTTAACAAATTTAACTCTGTGTGTTTAAGTTCATGAGGGAGTATAAATGAAACAAGATAATCCAGGAATTGATAAATATTGAAACTAAGTACATTGAAGTTTATGATACTATTTTAATATTTTATAAAAAGGGAAACAGAAAATTATTATGTTTTATAAATACATTTTATTGATTTCAGAGAGGACGGGACAGGGAGAGAGATAGAAACACTAACGATGAGAGAGAATCATTAATCAGCTGCCTCCTGCATGCCTCCTACTGGGGATCGAGCCTGCAACCCTGGCATGTGCCCTGACAGGGAATCAAACCCCAACCTCCTGGTTCATAGGTTCACGTTCAACTACTGAGCCACACTAGCCGGGCAAACAGTAAATTATTTTGCAAGATGTCATAGTGATGTTATATTAGTGTACTACCCCACAGCCTCCATGAAACATTTGCTTTATTTTAAAGTTATTAATTGTAAAAGTGCATACTCATTGTGAAAAAAATTCAGAGTACAGAACATACAAACGATAAAAGTCCCCATTCACATTTCACTGTGACCTCTCACACATCCCACATGCTTCCCCAGAAGTAACCACAGTAAAATTTGGTTGTATATTTTTTCAGAGCTTTTTAAAATTTTTATTTTCAGAGCTTTGTTTGTGCACAGCCAGATCTGCAGAAATGAGTGTGTGTGTGTGTTTTTAAAAGAATTGCTATATTAGAAAGCGCAATTTTATTTTATAGAAGGACCAGTGCCCCCCCCACCCCAAGTAAAATATGTCTCCAATCCTATAATGTCAGTAAGTGGAAAAATAGGTAACACAATAGAATTTTGTGTATTGGCAGATTTTGCTCTAATTACAAAGAAATGCACACCTTTTGTTAATAGGTTAAACTTTATTGGGATCAGAGAATGAAATGAATGTGGCTGAAATGCTTCCAGTGTGTAAGGTCTGATTAAAGTATGGCCACCCAAAACAACTTGCAGGAATTATTTTTTAATTGACCCATAACATCTTTTGGGTAAATATATTTTCATGTGCACATTCCAGAAGGAAAAGCAAACCCATGAAAGCCAAAGAAATCAGTTTAGTAAATATTTTCCATGTATGCATCTTTGTGCCAAACTCCAATGGCTAAGACCACATTCTCAACATAAAATAAAAAATTGAGGCTGTTATCCAGACATTTGAGGTATAACTTTTGAATTAACTTGAATGATTTATCTCTATAGTTCTTTATTGGGTAGGTGGGTGTTGGAGGAGAGAAGAATGACTGAAATCCATGTAAATAGCCCAAAAAATCCATATGAAGTTTGAATAACCAATATATCTCACATTTACATGTAAGGCATTAATGCATTTATAGTAGCTCCTTTTATTTGCTTTTTAAAACTGTGGTTATATTTGCCATTTTGAGTGTACAATTCAGTGGAGTTAATTACACCAACAAGGTTGTGCAACCATCACCACTATCTGTTTTAAAAATAGCTTCATCATCCCAAACAGAAACTGTGTATCCATTATGCCATAGCTCCCCACTCTCCTCTCCCCAAAACCCTGGTAACCTCATATACATTTACTTTATGGATTTGCCTATTCTAGAGACTTTATATAAGTCAAATCATACAATGTCCTTTCGTAACTGACTTATTTCACTTAACATGTTGTCAAGGTTCATTTATGTTGTAGCAGGTGTAATGCTTCATTCCTTTTATGGCTGAATACTGTTCCAACGGATAACATTTTGCTGATTTCAGCAGTTCTCAACCTGTGAGTCATGATCCCTTTGGCGGTTGAACGACCCTTTCACAGGGGTCGCCTAAGACCATCCTGTATATCAGATATTTACATTACGATTCATAACAGTAGCAACATTACAGTTATGAAGTAGCAATGAAAATAATTTTATGGTTGGGTCACAACATGAGGAACTGTATTTAAAGGGCCAGAAGGGGAGAGAAGATGGCAGCAATATAGGCAGACGTGTCCCAGGTCGTGTTCTGGAGCAAATGGAGTGAGCAGCTGAAACTAATAACACCCACCCCGAATTGGCGAAATTGCTCAGCTGGTGAGACGGTTTGCAGCCTGGAAGGGCAGAACTCCCCTGGAAAGGTAAAAAAACAAACAAACCAGGGTTTTGGACAGGAAAGTTTGCCAGACCTCTGAGCCCAGAGGGTTGGAGGGAGACCCCGTGGCAGACAGCCCCGTCCCTTGGGACAGGCACAGCCCCTGACTGGGGAAAGGAGATCTTCGGGATTCCTGGCGCCGCCAGGGGATTTGAGAGCTGGGTTCTGTGATTGCGGAGGACTGAGCCTAAAGGGGGAAGCCTGAAGAGCTGACCAGACCATGCAGTGCCGGTAAGAGAAGCGCTTACAGAAACTAAGCATTCTCCGTTCTCATGCCGGCGTTTGTTTGTTTGTTTTCACTGAATCCTGTTCATAAGACATTTCGGATACAGACACTCACCTGTGCTGAAGAGAGGGAGAAGGTGCTGACGAGTGGAATCTGGGGAGAGACTGAGGTGAGAGGGGGCGATGGGAGAGGTGACAACGAATTGAGTGCTGAGACACCCCTGGGCCCAGGATCCCCACAGCCATTCTCTCCAGAGAGTGAGACTCCTCCCCCCAGCCCCCAGGCAAGGAGCACAGCCACACCCAGATTCCACCCTGAACGAGATCAAGGATTAAAATAATCTGATCAGTCCCTGGGAGTTAACTGGGTCTGGCCTATAGAGGGATTTTCAATATAGCCTCAGAGGCCAACCCAAAAACATTGCCACCCAGAGGCTGAGCCACAAACTGACTCTTTGCTAAATACAAATTAAGGCAGTCTGGGACACAAATACGGCCTGCTTTAAAATAAGGACTGTGGTTTACAACACAGAGGAGCAGTGTATCGCAGGGAAACGCAACACTCTCCTGAATACCTGGCAGGACTAAAGGCGAGCCAGACTGAAGAATAGAAGAACCGAAGGACCTTCACTACTGCATTTATTTTTCTTTTTTCACCTTTTAACTAAGAAACCAATTTTTTTTCCTTTTTTTTCTTCTTTTTTTTTTCTGTTTTTTTTTCTTTTTCTTTCTTTCTTCTTCTTTTTCCATCACCTGATTTTACCCTTTTAATTACTACCTTCTTATTTTTAACTAGTATTATTACTGCTACCATTTTACCATTTTTTAAAGTGCCATTTTATTTTCTCTTTATTTTATTTTAGGAGTAGTGTTCTCCATTCTATTTTCAGCATTATATTATTGGTTGTTTCTAGTTTGCATCCATCTCCAGGGAGCTGTTGCTGGAATTTGTTGGGATTAGTGGCGGTTCTATAGGAGTATTCTCCTCATATATTAAAAGTCTCTTTCCCTCTTCCACTTCATTCTCTCTTTTTTTTTCTTTTCTTTTCTCGCTTTTCTTTCCCCCTCTCCTTTTTCCCAATTTCATTTTTGCACTCCTTTTTTTGGTCCCTACTTTTCTTTTTTTTTCTCTTTTATCTTCCTTCTTCCTTATCCCCCAATTCTCTTAATTTGGGCGGTCACCTTTATTTTGGGTTATTAATATCGTGAATATATTTGTGTTCAGTGCCTGGTACGTGGTACCTTGTTGTATTGTATTTTGTGCCTTTAAATAAACGCAGAAGATCCAAGCAACAGCAGTCTCCTGAGCACCACACCCTCTGCTGAGGAACAGCAGCTGTACATGAAACCTCCCCCCACCAGCCAGAAGAGCCACCACAGATGTGAACAGCACCCACCAGAGGAGCTGCTGACAACTGAAGAGCAGCTGCTACTGCAACCGCCCGAAGAACAACCACAGACCAAGGAGTCACTGCCATCCAGAGAGCAGCCACTGAATGACTCAATGTCTAGATATGTCAGTGAGATCAAACATGGGTAGACAAAGAAACCCCCAAAGGAAAGAGAAGGAGGACTCTCCAGAAAAGCAGCTAAGTAATACAGAGGCATGAAACATGACAGAAAAAGAATTCAGAATAAGGGTCCTAGAGTGCATAAACTGGATGGAGGAAAAAATCGACAACCTCTGCAAGAAGCAAGAAGAAACAGATGAAAAAATCAATAACATATGGAAGAAGCTAGAAGAAACATGAAAAAATCAACAACTTAAGTAAGACCCAAGAAGAAATGAAGAGTGATATAGCTGCAATGAAAAACACCATTGAAAGTATCAACAGTAGACTAGGAGAAGTGGAGGACCGAATTAGTGAATTAGAAGACAAGGAAGCAAAACACACCCAAAATGTATTGCAATTGTAGAAAAAAATTAAAAGACAGGAGGAGTGCCTAAGGGAGCTTTGGGACAACGTGAAACGAAACAACATACGAATAACTGGGGTAGCAGAACAACAGAAAGATGAACAAGGATTAGAAAACCTATTCGAAGAAATAATATCAGAAAACTTCCCTGAGGTGGGGAAGAAAAAAGTCACACAAGCCCAGAGAGTCCCAAACAAGGTGAATCCGAAAAGACCCACACCAATACACATCATAATTACCATGGCAAATGTTCAGGACAAAGAGAGAATCTTACAGGCTGCAAGAGAGAGACGGAAAGTTACATACAAGGGATCTCCCATTAGATTACCAAATGATTTATCAACAGAAACACATCAGGCCAGAAAAGAATGGACAGAAATTTACAAAGTGATGCAAAGCAAAGGACTGAATCCAAGAATACTCTATCCAGCAAGGCTATCATTCAAAATTGAAGGGGAAATAAGAAGCTTCACAGACAAAAAAAGGCTAAGGGAGTTTATCACCACCAAGCCAGCAATGCAAGGAATGCTAAAGGGTCTGGTATAAAAAGAAGAAATAAAAAGCTCAGAAAGAAAACAGCCACACACAAAAAGAAATGGCTACAAACAAGTACCTTTCAATAATAACTTTAAACGTAAATGGACTAAATGCTCCAACCAAAAGACATCGAGTGGCTGAATGGATAAAAAAACATGACCCATACATCTGCTGTCTACAAGAAACCCACCTCATTAGAAGGGACTCACACAGATGAAAGTGAAAGGTTGGAAAAATATCTTTCAGGCAAATGGAAAGGAAAAGAAAGCGGGGGTAGCAATACTTATATCGGACAAAATAGAACTCAAAGTGAAGGCCATAACAAGAGATAAGGAAGGCCACTTCATAATACTAAAGGCATCAATACAACAATAAGATATAACCCTGGTAAACATATATGCACCCAATGCAGGAGCACCCAAATTCATAAAAAAACTCCTGGAAGATATCAAAGGAGAGATAGACAACAATACAATCATAGTAGGGGACTTTAATACACCACTAACAGCACTGGATAAGCCCTCTAGACAAACAATTAGCAAAGATACAGCAATCTTAAATGACTCACTAGATCAGATGGACTTAATAGACATCTTCAGAACACTTCACACCAAAGCCAGGGAATATACATTCTACTCAAATGCTCATAAGACATATTCAAAAATAGACTATATATTGGGTCACAAGCAAAGTATCCCCAAATTGAAGAAGATTGAAATCACACCAAGCATCTTCTCAGACCAGAAGGCCATAATATTAGAAATAAACTACAATAAAAACAACCCAAAATACTCAAACACCTGGAAGCTGAATAGCATGCTATTAAATATTGATTGGGTTACCAATGAGATCAAAGAAGAAATTAAAAACATCCTGGAAACTAATGACAATGAAAACACAACAATCCAAAACCTATGGGACACAATGAAAGCAGTCCTGAGAGGGAAGTTTATAGCTCTACAGGCCTATCTCAAAAAACAAGACAAAATGGTAGTAAAACATCTAACTCTACAACTCAAAGAATTAGAAAGAGAGCAACAAGTAAACTCCAGAGTGAGCAGAAGGAAGGAGATAAAAAAGATTAGAGAAGAAATAAATGACATAGAGACCAAAAAAACAATACATAAAATCAATGAAACTAAGAGCTGGTTCTTTGAAAGGATAAACAAGATTGAGAAACCTCTAGCCAGACTCACCAAGAAGTAGAGAGAGAGGACCCAAATAAACAAAATCAGAAACGATAGAGGCGAAATAACAACAGAACCCACAGAAATACAAAGGATTGTTAAAAAATACTATGGACAGCTCTATTCCAACAAACTAGACAACATGGAGGAAATGGCCAAATTCCTAGAAAAATACAACATTCCAAAACTCAATCCGGAAGAATCTAAAAATCTCAACAGGCCAATAACTATGGAAGAAATTGAAGCAGTCATCAAAAAGCTTCCATCAAACAAAAGCCCAGGACCAGACGGCTTCACAGGGGAGTTTTACCAAACATTCAAGGAAGAACTAAAACCTCTCCTCCTCAGACTACTACAAAAAATTCAAGAGGAAGGAACACTTCCAAGCTCATTCTATGAAGCCAGCATCAACCTAATACCAAAACCAGGTAAAGACAACACAAGGAAAGAGAATTACAGGCCAATATCCCTCATGAACATAGATGCCAAAATCCTCAACAAAATCTTAGCAAATCGGATCCAGCTGTACATCAGAAAGATCATACACCATGACCAAGTAGGATTTATCCCAGGGATGCAAAGATGGTACAATATCCGCAAATCAATAAACGTGATACATCACATAAACAAATTGAAAGAAAAAAACCACATGGTCATATCAATTGATGCAGAAAAAGCATTTGACAAAATTCAACACCCATTTTTGATAAAAGCTCTCATTAAGGCGGGAGTAGAAGGATCATACCTCAACATAATAAAAGCCATATATGACAGGCCCACAGCCAACATCATACTCAATGGACAAAAACTAACACCATTTCCCCTAAGAACAGGAACAAGACAGGGATGCCCCCTCTCACCACTCCTGTTCAACATAGTACTGGAAGTGTTAGCCATTGCAATTAGGCAAGAAGAAGAAATAAAAGGCATCCAAATTGGAAAAGAGGAAGTAAAACTGTCCTTATTTGCAGACGACATGATATTATACATACAAAACCCTAGAGACTCCATCATAAAGCTACTAGACTTAATACATGAATTTGGCAATGTCGCAGGATACAAAATTAACCCCAAGAAATCTGAGGCATTTCTATACACAAATAGTGAACTTTCAGAAAGAGAGATTATAAAAACAATCCCATTTACCATCGCACCAAAAAAATTAAGCTACCTAGGAATAAACTTAACTAAAGAGGTAAAAGAACTCTACTCAGAAAACTACAGGACGTTGAAAAAAGATATAGAGGAAGACATAAACAGATGGAAGAACATACCGTGTTCATGGATTGGTAGAATCAACATCATTAAAATGTCCATACTACCCAAAGCAATCTATAAATTCAACGCACTTCCCCTTAAAATACCAACGGCATACTTCATAGATCTAGAACGAACTCTCCAAAAATTCATCTGGAATAAAAAAAAAAGAGCCCGAATAGCTGCAGAAATCCTGAAAAAGAACAAAGTAGGTGGGATCTCAATACCAGATATCAAGATGTATTACAAAGCCACTGTTCTCAAAACTGCCTGGAACTGGCACAAGAATAGGCATGTCGATCAATGGAATAGAATAGAGAGCCCAGAAATCGGCCCGAACCAATACGCTCAATTAATATTTGACAAAGGAGGCAAGAACATACAATGGAGCCAAGATAGTCTCTTCAATAAATGGTGTTGGGAAAATTGGACAGATATATGCAAGAAAATAAAACTAGACCACCAACTTACACCATACACAAAAATAAACTCAAAATGGATAAAGGACTTAAATGTATGACAGGAAACCATAAAAATTCTAGAAGAATCCAAAGGCAACAAAATCTCAGACATATGCCGAAGCAATTTCTTCACTGATACAGCTCCTAGGGCACTTGAAACTAAAGAGAAAATGAACAAATGGGACCACATCAAAATAAAAAGCTTCTGCACAGCAAAAGAAACCATCAACAAAACAATGAGAAAACCCACTGTGTGGGAAAACATATTTGCCAATGTCATATCTGATAAGGGCCTAATCTCCAAAATTTATAGGTAACTCATACAACTTAACAAAAGGAAGATAAACAATCCAATCAAAAAATGGGCCAAGGACCTAAATAGACACCTTTCAAAAGAGGACATTCAGAAAGCCAAGAGACATATGAAAACATGCTCAAAGTCACTAATCATCTGAGAGATGCAAATAAAAACAATAATGAGGTACCATCTCACACCTGTCAGGCTGGCTATCATCAACAAATCAACAAACGACAAGTGCTGGAGAGGATGTGGAGAAAAAGGAACACTTGTGCACTGCTGGTGGGAATGCAGACTGGTGCAGCCACTATGGAACACAGTTTGGAGTTTCCTCAAAAAACTGAAAATGGAACTCCCATTTGACCCTGTGATCCCACTTCTAGGAATATATCCCAAGAAACCAGAAACACCAATCAGAAAGGATATATGCACCCCTATGTTCATAGCAGCACAATTCACCATAGCTAAGATCTGGAAACAGCCTAAGTGCCCATCAGTAGATGCATGGATTAGAAAACTGTGGTACATCTACAGGATGGAATACTATGCTGCTCTAAAAAGGAAGGAACTCTTACCATTTGCAATGGCATGGATGGAACTGGAGAGCATTATGCTAAGTGAAATAAGCCAGTCAACGAAGGAAAAATACCACATGATCTCACTCATTCATGGATAATAGAGACCATTATAAACTTTTGAACAATAATAGATACAGAGGCAGAGCTGCCTCAAACAGATTGTCAAACTGCAGCAGGACGGCTGGGGAGAGTTATGGGGCAGGAGGGAGGGGGGTAAGAGATCAACCAAAGGACTTGTATGCATGCATATAAGCATAACCAATGGGCATAAGACACTGGGGGATAGGGGAGGCTAGGGGACTGTCTAGGGCGGGGTGAAAAATGGACACATATGTAATATCCTTTGTAATACTTTAAGCAATTAAAAAATATATAGATGTAGCGTAAATTAAAAAAAAAGGGCCAGAAGGTTGAGAACCACTGATTTATATGTTTATGGACATTTGAATTGTTTCCACATTTTGGTGATTGTGAATAATGCCGCTATAAACATCGACATACAATTGTCTGAGTCCCTGTTTTCATTTTTTTTTCTCTATAAACCTTGGAATAGAATTCCATGTTGAACTTTCTCAAGAACCATCAAGTTGTTTTCCATAGTGGCTGCATCATCTTACATTCCCACTAACAATGTAAATGTATAATAGTTCCAATTTCTGTACACCTTCATTAGCTCTTATTTTTCTTCCTTTTTTTGTAAACAATCATAGTAGGTATAAAGTGCATAATTGGCTTTTGTCACATATTTTCTCAATGCACTACTATCCTGTGTGTGGGGGGAAGAGGTATATAAAATATTGGACATTCAAAAGATATTTAAAAAATTTTTAAATTAAAAATATATAATTTAGATTTTTAGAAAAAATTTTTAAAGAAATTCTGCATTGCATATTATAAAAACATTTGATATAATCCTCAGAGTAATACTGTTAAGTAGATATTATTATCCATTTATGGAGAAACAGAGGTTCTGAGAATTTAAAGAATTTGTAGAAACAATTGTTTTGTCCTATTCCCAATGCCTAATGACCTTTCCTCTGTCTTATCCTAATTACCTTCTTGAATGTGGACTGCTAAATCTTGGAGGGAAGCAGGACACAGATTTTTTTTTATGTTTATTGTTGAAATTATTATTGATGTCCCTCTTCCCCCCCCCCCATGGCCCCAGGCCTGCACTACCCTATGGATTGTGTCCATATCTCTTCTCCCACCCCACCCCCCTTCCCTCCGAGAATGGTCAGTCTGTTCCATATCCATGCTTCTGATTCTATTTTATTCAACAGTTTATTCTATTCATTAGATTTCTTATTTGTTTATTTTGATTTTTAGATTCAGTTGTTGATAGGTATGTGTTTGTTGCCACTTTGTTGTTCATATTTTTATCTTTATCTTTTTCTTCTTCTTCCTCTTCTTAAAGAATACCTTCAACAGCCCTGGCCGGTTTGCTCAGTGGATGGAGCGTTGGCCTGCGGACTGAAGGGTCCCAGGTTCGATTCTGGTCAAGGGCATGTGCCTTGGTTGCGGGCACATCCCCAGTGCGGGATCTGCAGGAGGCAGGTGATCTATGATGTTTCTCTCTAATCGCTGTTTCTAACTCTCTATCCCTCTCCCTTTCTCTCTGTGAAAAATCAAATATATATATATATATATATATATATATATATATATATATATATATATATATATATTTTTTTTTTTTAAAGCATACCTTCAACATTTCATATAATACTGGTTTGGTGGTGATGAACTCCTTTAGTTTTTTCTTGTCTGTGAAGCTCTTTATCTAACTTTCAATTCTAAGTGATAGCTTTGCTGGGTAGAGTAATCTCAGTTGTCGGTCCTGGCTATTCATCACTCCCTTCTGGTTTGTGTTGTTTCTGTTGAGAAATCAGCTGACAGTGGTATAGGCATTCCCTTGTAGGTAACTAACTGCTTTTCTCTTGCTGATTTTAAGATTCTCTCTTTGTCTTTAGCCCATGGCATTTTAATTATGATGTGCCTTGGTGTGGTCCTCTTTGGGTTCCTCTTGGATGGGACTCTCTGTGCATCCTGGACTTGTAAGTCTATTTCTTTCAACAGGTAGGGGAAGTTTTCTGTCATTGTTTCTTTAAATAGGTTTTCAATATCTTGCTGTCTCTCTTCTTCTGGCACCCCCATAATGCTAATGTTGGTATGCTTGAAGCTTTCCCAGAGGCTCCTTACACTACCTTCATATTTTTGTATTCTTCTTTCTTTTTGCTCTCTGGTTGGGTGTTTTTTACTCCCTCATATTTCAAATTGCTGATTTGATTCTCAGAATCCTCTACTCTACTGTTGAATCCCTGTGTATTATTCCTTATTTCAGTCAGTGTGTGCTTAATTTCTGACTGGTCTTTTTCCATTTTTTTTGGAGGTTTCTAGAAGATTCTTGAGTAACCTTATAACTGTGGTTTTGAACTCTATATCCAGTAGTTTGCTTTCTTCCATTTCTTTCATTTGTGACATGATTCTTTGTTTCTAAATTTTGGCTGTTTCCCTGTATTTGTTTCTATGTATTAGGTAGAGCTGCTATGTCTCTTAGAGTTGGTAGAATGGGCTTGTGTAGTAGGTGTTCTATAGGGCCCAGTGGCTCAGCCTCCCCAGTCACCTAACCTAGGCACTCTAGGTGCACACTTTTGTGGGCTGTGAGCACAGTTTTGTTGTAGTAGAGACTTGATTTCTGTTGGTGTCACTGGGAGGAATTGACCTCCAGGCCAACTGGCTGTGAGGACCAGCTGTGACTACAGTGGGAGAGCTGCTGTGTAGGAGACACACCTATGGAGCAGGACGTGCCTCAGTAGGGCTTTGGTTCTCACTGAGTCTGCCCTTTGAGTGTGTCACTTTTCGATGTGTAGAGTTGTAATCTCATATGGTATGACACTGACCACTGGGTACATGGCTCTGGGTCTCCAGGGAGGTAAAAAGTCAGCCACTGCCTGGGGCCACCCAGCAAGAGTTACAGAGGGATCTGAAGATTCATTCTCTTTGTATCAGGTTTGAAATTGCCCAGTTGAGGCCCAGCTATGAAGCAAAGCAGGCTGTTGTTGGTCCTGGGTCTTAGGCATGTCATTGATAGGTATAGGGCTGCCTGACCCAGCTGCAGCTTGTTGAGAGACTTTAGCCTGAGCAAGGATAGGACATTCATATGAAAAAGCTGCTACACACAGCTTGGGTGGGGTTGTAAATTGGATGAGGCAGGGTCTTAGGGAATCACCAGGGCGGAGCAAACAGAAATAGCTGCCTACTCAACCCTGTGACTGGGCAGGTCGCAGCATAGGAACAATGATTGCTGAGAGCATTTCTCTTTGGGAGAAATCTGCCCCTGAGTTCCTGTCCTGATGCCAGACAATCCAGTTCCTCCTCGTATGTGTCTGTGTTCCCCAGAGCCTCACCATGTGTCTGGAGCTCAGAGGAAGTGAGACCTTGTAAGTTCAGTTCATGGTGCCAGCCTTTTAAGAGGAACAGGTCTCCAGCAGCCTCTGTGTCACTGAGTTCCAATCTGCACTGATTTTTACAACCCGTAGTTCTTACAGCCCGTAGGGACTTCTCTTCCCAGCTCTGGGACCCTGGGATGGGGGGTCTGGTGTGGAGCTGGGACCCCTTGCTTCTCTGGGTGGCCTCAGCAGAGATGATCTCCCTCCTGATTAAAAAGGAGACACACATGAGTGCCAGACCAGCCCGTTCAGGGCCTCCGCACCTGCTAATGAAAGGCGCGCCGCCTGCCTCTCCAGGCGGTGCGGGAGGAGGAGTCTGGCCGCTGGGCTCTGAAATCCCTCCGCGCCCGCCGTAGGGCCTGGCCGAGTGTCCCGACCGGCTGCGTGGTGGCCGGTGGGCCGAGGGGTGGGGCCGGGCGGCGACCGAGGTCAGCTCCCCGCTTGCCCGCGCTGGGGCCGGGGGTCCATGCGGCCCTCAGGGCCCGGTTGGGGGGCCGGGGCCTGCGTGGGCCGGCTGCCGGGCCCCATGGGGGGGGCATTGGCTCCCCGGCCCACGGCGGGAGCCCGGAGCGGGCTGCCACCCACCCGCTGCCCCCCGGACCGGGCCCAGTGCAGCAGCGGCGGAAGCGGAGTGGGGCGCGTGCCCTAGCTCGGGGAGGCCGCCATGCTGCAGTGCACCGGTCCCATGGGCCGGGCCTGCTCCGAGCGGATGCCGCTCCTCCAGAGCTGGGCCACTCCACCAGCCGCACCCCATTTGCTGGGCTTGTGCCGCCCAGATGCGCTGGAGTCCCAGTCTTCCCGCAGGCCAGCTGCGGGTGCTGTGCGGGAGGGCCATCCTGCCTTGTGGCGAGTTCCAGCGGCAGCAGCAGGAGCCGGGCAAGGACTGTGCCCTCCATCTTGCCTTGGGTCCTCCATCTTGGGATGGTGCCATGTGCTTCCTCACGGTAAGAAGCTGCTGCTAGCCACACCCAGGATTTCTCTGGACTAACCAATAATAATCAAGGGAAGTGCACACCATCACTATGACCACATCCTGTACCGACTAGCGCCTGGCCAATCAGCGGGGCCCACAGTCCCCTCTCCTGCCCTCACTCCACCCTCCTTTAAAACCCCCTGTCCCATCAGGCCTCTCTCTCTCTCGGCCACTGGAGCTTACCGTTGCATAGGTGAGTGTGGCAGGGGAGCCAAACCTGGGTTTGAAATGAATGACTCTTTGCTTTTGTATCGGACTGACGGGCTCCCTGGGGGTCCTGGGAACCTTGAAATCTGGGCACAACACTATCAGTCTCAGTGTGCTTTCTTCATTGCTTCTCTTGTTGTAGGACTTCCATTCAGCCAACTTTTCAGTGGTTCTGGATGGTGTTTGTTCTGTATTTTAGTTGTAATTTTGATGTGGTTGTGAGAGGCAGTGAGTACAGGCATTTACCTACACCACCATCTTTCTTTCTCAGGACACAGGTCTTTTTCAAAAAATTCTTTATGCATCTATTCTCTATGCCATGGCTTACCTGTCTACAGTTTTTCTCCTTTACTATATCTCTACACAAAATTCTCTTTTGTTTTGATTGAGGGTTTCCTATGATACAAATATTCAGAAATATACAATATTGAAAAATAGAGACAAGGAAAAAATAATTCTTAATCCTAATACCATGATATAATTGCACAACATATACATTATATAGATACACATAAATTTACATTTGTACATATAATGGTACTGTGAGGATGGGAGAGAAAGATGGAGAGAGAGAGGGAGAGAGAGAGGTTTGGAAACCTTTTTTTGGGGGGAGGGGGACACATAGGTGAGGGTTGGCTTAAGTGGCAAATAATACAGATCATTTCCTTGGAAAATCTTGCAGAGCTAGTTTCTTACCTACTCAGTACTCCAAAGTAAGCATAATAATGATGGTCTCATTTGGAGAAGGCTCAGAAAGTGGCTGCTGAATCTAAAGCCCCAATCTCAGGTCTGCCCCATGTGGTGTGAATAGTAGCGAGAGTTCAAAATCTGGGCTCATAAACATAAATACCAATAATAGCCCTCTTGGTTTTTGTGAATTGCAAAATAAAATGCTGTCTTCAGTAGGAAAAGGCTCCCTCTGTAATGGTTGGGAGAGTTGGAAATGTGGGGACACTGAGCCAGAAATATCAGCACTGCTCAGATTGCTCAAATTAACACAACAAGACATGCAGTGACAGGATCTGCTATTTATTCATTCAATCTTATTTTTAAATTCTTTTATTCATCAAATTAAACCTTTTGACTCTGCTTTGGTGCCAGATTTTAAGTTAGGATATGGGGATACAGAGAGGAATGACGATTATCACTGCCCCAGAGGAGCTTGAAATGGAGTCCAGTGGAGACAGGCCAGAAAACAGTTAATACAATTGGGAGTTCTTAGTGCTGCTAGAGGCAACTAATGGATACCTTCGGGTCATAGACATAAAATGGAGAGGGTAGGGTGGGTGACTTAGTGGGAATTTCTCCATGATAATCAGGCCTGGAGTTCAGCACAGGGCTCTAAAAGTGAAGAAAGCAACCATAGTGGCAACTACAATATTCCCTCCTTATCCATGGTTTTGATTTCTAAGGTGTCAGCTATTTGTGGTCAAACCATGGTCCAAAAATATTAAATGTAAAATTCCAGAAACAAACAATTTTTAAGTTTTAAATTGCATGCTGTTCTGAGTATCATGATAAAATATCACACTGTCTGCTCTGTTCTGCTCAGGACATGAATCATCCCTTTGTCCAGGGTATCTATACTGTATACATGCTCTGACCCTTAGTCACTGAGTATCTAGCTCAGATATCAGATTGACTGTCAAGGTATCACAGTGCTTGTAACCCTTACTTTACTTCATAATGTCCCCAAATGGCAGGAGTGGTGATGCTGGCAATGCAAATATGCCTAGAGAAGTTGTAAAGTGCTCCCTTTAAATGAAAAAGTGAAAGTTCTTGACTTAATTAGGAAAGAAAAAAAAAACTTGTATGCTGAAGTTGCCAAGATTTATGTGGGGGCTAAAAAAATATTAATGCTTTCCCTCCCATCTTCTAAGTTATTCTGGCTGGGCTAATAATCAGGTTAACAGAGACAGATTAACAGGAGAAAATCAAAGTTTACTACATACACATGTGGAATTCATTCAGGCATGAAAATTCCAAAGGCAGTGAAGCAACATTGGATATATAGGACATTTTGGACAAAAGAGAAAGGGGGTGGGGAGATGGTCCCATCAGAATTAAACTTCTATCCATGAAATTGCCTCATTTATAAATTAAACTTTATCATTGCTATGTTTGTATAGAAAAAGCATGGTGTATATAAAGTTCTGTATTATCTGTGGTTTCAGGCATCCACTGGGTGTCTTGGGATGTATCCTCCATGCATACATTTTCTGAACACCTACCAGGACCATGAGCAGGTTATAACATAAGGATGGCAATAAAATAATAACTAACATTTATTGAATACTTCCTGTGTGCCAATCAGTGTGCTAAGCATTTTTTATTAGACCTTATATGTTTAGAGAAGTTTTAGGTTCAGAGTAAAATTGAATGGAAGGTACAGAGTTCTCATATACCCTTGCCCCCATACAGACACAGCCTCGTCCATTATCAACATCTGTGACCAGAGTGACACAGTTGCTACAAGCCATGAAACTATACTGACACATCATTATCATCCAAAGTCCATAGTTTGCATTAAGGTTCACTTTTGGTGCTGTGCATTCTATGGGTTTTGATAAATGTCTAATGACACCCATCCCTCATTATAGTAACATGCAGAATTGTTTTATTACCCTAAAATCCTCTGTACTCTAAGTACATTTCATATATTAACTAATGTTATTGTCACACTAACCTTATGAGGTAGGGACAATTATTACTACCATTTTACAGATGTGAAAATGGAGATATAAAGGTACAGAGATTTTAAAAAACTTGTTCAACCAAGCATTCTAACCAAAATTTAAGTTAGATCATGTGTTATCCTTGTAGGTAATTGCAGAGTTTTGATTTTATTCTGAACTCAAGAAGAGACCTTGGGCGAGAAGGATTCCAGAAGCATGAGTAGCAGTGTTGGCCTTAGACAGAAGAGGAATTTCCTCAGTTACAGCTACAGGAAGAAATGTGGGTAAGTGTGGTTTGTAGGTTGGTAATAAGAAGAGGAGTCATTCTTGTTTGGTGGCTTGTATTTTCTGTGAGCTAAGTGACAAAGTCACAGCTGAGGAAGGTAGGAGGTGGGAATAGGCGTGAAATAGTTGTTTTAGAAAATAGAAGAGATTTCTAAAGAAACATAGTAGGATTTCTGTGCAATGTTTGAGGATTCATTAGAGCCCTAAAATTAGGAATTTAAAAGGAAACTTGTGAGCCCAGATGTGGGATTCTCTGCCCTCCCCTACATATAGTTGTTTTCTTCCTTCAAATCTGGTCTCCAAAGAAAATCCCTTTGTTTGAAGCTTAAGGCAAGGATTCGCCTGGTGTCCATGAATCCACTTCAGGGGGCCCAAGAATCTCCTGAACTTATATGCAAAATTTGTGCATATGTGCATTTTCAAGAGAATAGGTCCTTAGCTCTCGTTAGATTTTCAAAGGAGTCTTTGAATGCCCTAAAAGATTAAGAACCACTGTATGAATACCCTAATAGTACAGCCTGTCAGGACTGCCCCACAGGTGCCCTCATTGTCTCACTAATTGCCTTATGTAAAGGCCCATTAGATAACTCACAGCTAAACCCTTAGTACAGACTTCAACTCCTGAACCTCTCATCCCTAGCAACTGACCACAATGACTATGGGGAGAAGGGACAGTGCCTTTTGCTTTAAAATACAACATACACCATCATCAGAAGTACAGATATTCCTGCCTTTATTTCATTAGTTTCTATTAATATACATTGATGTTTTTTCCAGCCTTGAACATGCTAGATAAAAGAATATATGCATTTTTTCGAGTGCATGCATTTTTAAAAACTCCAAAGAGTTGTCACCAATATGAATGTGAACTTGCTTGTTTAACCACACTGGGGATTGTTGAGCCTTTTATTTCTCCTTGCCAATCTGATCATTGGAAGTGGTACATTGGTATCTTAATCTGTTTTAAGTATGTCATCATAACCTGGGGTTCTGGGATGGGCTACAGACTCTTAGAAATGTCATGCAAATGGTTTGTACTTCTATGCATTCTTCATCGGGGAGGGGAAAGGTTATTGGAGGTTTCATAACCTCCAGATTCTCCAAGAGATTGTGGGCCTCCAAAATGTTACAAAATAAACCTGGAAGGGTTTTATAGTGAATTAATAAGGTAGATAAAAACAAACAAAAAGATAAAAATAACAAAAGAGATAATTACAAAATCACCACAACTTCACATTCTTTCTTACCTGGCACCCAAAATTCTGAACCTCTCCTATTTTCCTTCCACTGAGATGCTTCTACTCTCTGGCACACAGAAACTGTTTCCGTGTTTCTTAAAACTTAAAAAAAAAATTCTCATTGAAATATTGGTTTAAGATGGACATTCTGGGAAGTCACCCTATGTTTGTCAGTGGCTCCAAATACTCGTAGTTCATGTTTAAACCTGGCTGATTTTCTCTGTGTTCACTTTTAAAATGTTAAGTATATATGAAGCTAAAATAAAGCTCATTTGCAGAGAATTTTTCATTTTGTAGAATATTCTATTTCAGTTCAAAAGGTATTGAATTACGTTTTTCAGAATTTTCCCACTTTGCAAGAAATTATTTTAATCTTAAGAAATGTTATTAATTATTATCTGTAATGAAAAAATACAATCAACACTTGAAAAATTGCTATAAATGTTTGCTACATGAAATTGTTCAAAAATAAAATTTAAAAAATGCTATTAAAGAATGCTGCCAAAGTTGAAGTTATTTTTCCAATATCCTAGTTTAAACAAATGACATTCTTTGCTCAGAAAGGGTGGTCCCATGCTCTTGCCACCTGCAAATACAATGTCTCTCTGTCATCTTGGAGGAAATGCATAGTTTGCCTTTTGTGTACTGTTGCTCTTCTAATTTTGTATCTATCCATAATAAGGTAGGTGATAGGATTCTGGAATTACAATGCTTATATGGGTTAAAGAAATTGAGGCAGAAGATTTGTCCCAGGAAATCAGTGATAAAGTAGGATTAGAAATTTAATCTTCTGATATCCATTATCTTTCTGTGAGGAAGTGTTATATAGTAACAGAATTCCTGATGATAGGTCTTGGTTCTACAACTTCTTACCCATTAAGGCTTGTTGCAAATTATATCTCCTCTGTTGATCTCAATTTCATTATCTATAAAATGGAGATAGGAATGCTTACTTTGCAGGGTGGTTGTAAGGATTAAAATAAATAATATCTGCAAAATGCCTGACAAATAGTAAGTAAAATAGGAAGGTTCATTCACCACTCTCTCCATGCTACAGGGAAACATTCAATGAGGAGAGCAATAAAGAGTTATGAAGATGGAATGGCAGATTTTGTTTTGGTAGGGAAATTATAGAATCTGAGAATCTTTGGAACTGGAAGAGCCCTTAGAGATCAAATAGTACAATTAACTTGTGTTGGAGAGGAAGAAATAGGCCCAGAGAGGGCTATGCCATGACCAAGGTCTCAATTTGGCACACAAACCTTGGTAAAGACACTTATACTTAAGAGAAGAATGCCTTTTAAGGAACCTTTGTTTCAAAGGCTGTATTAAAAATGAACTCTTTCAAAGTATAAATGCATTGTGCCCTAAAAATAAGAATGTCCATGCTTAAAGCTCATCTGATAATAGATATAAACCAGTTGTATTTAAGATGATACCAAAGTAAAGTAAAACAAGGTGGGAATTTTTTTAAATTAAAGGGTAATATATATTTTATAAATATAATGATGTACAGATAATGAATAAATGCATTAGCATATATAGTCATTAAAATGTATATCACATTACTAACCTTCCTCACCATGGAAGAAATAAATGGACTATCAAAATATTTTACAAAATGTGAGATGAAATTTTACTTAAATTATTTCTTCTAGGTAATTTTCCCTATCCAGGATTACTTTGATCTGTCTACCATAAGAAGAAAACTAAGTTTAATACATTGATAAATACTTGTCTTTCTAACACTACCAAAGAAACATTTGTTCCCCAGATAACTCTTAAGTAAACTGCTGTCAAAACAATTAGTGTTATTTTTCTATTATCCTCCTATTTGAGGGTAAATAACCATTTCATGAATATGTTAATTATCTAGTAGGTGGAGAAGATAAGGAGGCCTTATATCACCAGAAACAACTGATAAATCATCAATTGTATACAAAAACAAAAGAGAGTTCTAAGCTGGATAGTCATATGCCCACATTTCACCTAGCCAGACTGAAATCAGTTTAGCTTTGATAGTAGTTTAAAGGGAACCAGAAAAGGAGTGACAATGTTTTGATAGAATTAACCATAAATAAACCTTCATTTTTGCACTTTGGCTGCAATGAGGCTGTCTTCTAGCTAATCAAGTATTGCATAGTTTTATTTTATTGCCAACAAAATTCTTTTATTTTCACACATTTTAGATTACACATTTAAAAATTTTCTAATGTCATTTTATAGAATTAAAGTAATGATACTAAATTTTTGAATATGCTCCTCTTATTTAAAAAAGCTAATTTACAGTATAAGTGCTGGACACATTTTCTTTATAAAATCATGTTTTAAAGATAAATGATTGTGCTTTCTTTAAGCTTAGTTTACCTTTAGTAACCATACCCAACTTTTGGCAGCTTTGAATGTGGCTTTTGAAATCTGCAGCACAGAATTCTTCACCATCCACAGTGGTTAAATGTTCTGCTGAAAAGGGAACACATTTTGAGGGGGAAAAAGTGAATATGGGGGTGGGGAAAAAACACAGGAAAGTGTTGTCCCTTCCTATTTTGAAGGGGCAAGATGTATTTTTCCATATTAAATATTTTGAAAAAGTTGAATGCTGCATTGTGCCAGATAATTAAAATGTAAATTTCAGTATCTATGCTTGCTTTGTGATTTTTTAAAATACATTTAAGTTAGTTGTCTTTTAAAACATGTGGTCAGCTGTTGTATTCACATATGGTCAAATGATCAAAGTCTGAACTCCTCTCTAATTGTCCCCCCGCTGCTCGTCTGCTCTGTCCGTGATCAAGGCCTCAGCAGGTGATGAGAAAGGCATGAGAACAGGCTGGAAGGAGAATGAGGCACCGAGAGGCCCAAGCTGAAAGAAATAAAGACTTCCAGTACATCACCCTGACAGTAAAGAGCGAAGGAAAAGTGACGTCTGGTTAGTAGTGCTTATATATTTTTTTTTGTTCGCCAATCTGCATACATTTTTCCTTAACTAAATGCAAATGGAGCCTCGCCTGCTCTCAGAGATAGAGCCCCACACATCAGCGCCGACACCGAAGTGTTGCATTTGTTTACTTGCCTCGGGAGGAAGCTGCTAAGACCCACATTTTATAGTATTTCACATGTTTGTGGAAATCATTGCAATTCTTTTCACTTCTGCTTGTCATTGTTTGCCTAGAGTTCACTTTGCCAGATGGCGCTTTATTGTCACTAGTGGTTACACCTCGCTATTGGATCGGTTCAAGACCAAATGGTGTGAAGAGCTTTCATACGTGGAGGGTTTAGTCAAACATTCATTCTCTGCTATTCAAGCCGCTTGAGTACTAATTCATAAATGAGCCGGCTGGCCTAGGAATGAAGGGAAGAGAAAAGGGCACAAGTTCTTTTTTCCCCCCTAAATTATTAACTTGCCTTCTATTTACGGTTCAAATTGGGATGAATCATAATTAAGCAGGAGTATCTTTACATAAACATAAATAAGATGCTAGTGAAGGAGTAGGGAGCAGGAAATAAGATACTGACTGTATTATGTGAATTCTGCCAGAGCTTGAGGGAGTTTGTAGGTCCATACAAAAACACAACCCATTATTTTCCCACAAGTCCCGATCCCTGAATATTCTCTGGTTTCTTATCAATGAGCTAGT
This sequence comes from Myotis daubentonii, assembly GCF_963259705.1. Classification (NCBI taxonomy): domain Eukaryota; kingdom Metazoa; phylum Chordata; class Mammalia; order Chiroptera; family Vespertilionidae; genus Myotis; species Myotis daubentonii. The sequence continues at coordinate 24,239,299 of NC_081861.1, read as the reverse complement.
TCTATCAGCAAATGTCATGAATGATCTCTACAATATTTTTTTTTCCTTTGGCATGTATTTTTCCGTGAAAGTTGGATGTAAATGTTTACCTTTCAAATGTGAACATGAAGGGATCCTTAAAATCAAGAGATTCCATTCATCTTATGTAATTTATAATAGAGGTTTGGAGTGTCTGGACAAATTCTGGGTGGGTGCACTTCTCTGCTTTAGAAATTGGGTAATTTTAGGGGCCTGAGATGAGCAGCATTTTGTGTGTGTGTGTGTGTGTGTGTGTGTGTGTGTGTGTGTGTGTGTTAAATGTTATGGTTATTGCCTTCATGAAGGCAAATCTCATTATAAATCTTTTGGCTACTGTCACAAGTTCTGGAACTTGTTTTCTTTTCTTCATCAAATCTATTTAAACAGTGTAGTGAAACTAAGAGAAGAGCAGCAGGAAAGGGGTTAAGCAAACAATGACTAAATTGTTCTGCCTAATTTGGTCTCTTATTAAATATGAAGCCCTGTGGTTGTCTTCCTAGTTTTCTTTTTCCCTGGGATGGGAGTATAGCTTCACCTAACTATTCAAAGTGATGTTGAAAGGACAAAGAAAAGCACCAATGTGAAGAAGGAGGTTATTTGGAAGAAGGTAGGGGCTGAGGGATTTGGAGGTTATTATAGAAAAACTCCTTGAAGCCCTTGCTACAACGCTTTGGTATAGTAAGAAAGGCAACCAGGATAATGGATTGTATTAACAGAGGAAGCAAACCCAAATCAAAAGAAGTGATCTTGTTACTGTATGTCCTGATATTGTCCCTTTACAAAAAGCTGTTTGGTGCTAATCAAACACACTGCACTGCCAGCCTAATCACCTTGTCCTTAGAAGCTTATTATCATTCTGGGCAAGGCCCAGTTCACAGAACATCCTGGATGATGATACCTGTTTTTCCAATGAAGGAAATGGAATGAGAGGTGAAGGCTTTCTCCTTTATTACTTTTTTTTTTTTTGATTTGAGGTACAATGCAAAATTATGTAATAACAGTATCCTCAGGGCCTGAACCAAACCCAGGGGAAGCCACCACAATGGGGATTGCAGCTCTGCTTAGGAAATAAGTACAGCTAGGAGGAACAAAGCATCAACTGGGGGGCCCTCTGGTTTCTCCACACAACATTTCTGGACTGCGGCTCTTTGCTATGCTAAGTGGGCTACCAAGTAATTGGACCTATCCTTCTGGAGGGGAGGAGACAGAGAAAGCTGGAAGGGCATAGTGAGAAAACAGGAACTGTTAAATTGGGATTCTGGTGGGAGTGGGGGAGGAGGACTTTGCTTTCACAGCTCCTCAAACAAAACTTTGAAGTAAGTAGACAGAATTCATTTTAATATTAAACCAAAAGATCTGGCATGTTCCCTTTGAAAATGGGTCAAAAAACTGGCTAAATAGTAAATGTCTGGAGTTAGGAGGAAGGTTTGTGCACTTTGCTATATCACCCTTGAGGAGGCCTCAGTTTCCTCTTCTGAAAAATTGATAGGAAGGGTTCAACGTGATATCTAAGTTACTCTCCATCCCTGGCATTCTGCAAGTCTGCATCCTCATGTTGTCTTGACTTGCATCTTTCTGTAAGAATCAATGGGGAGGGGGGCGGAGGGATGGGGTGTAACTGGTTCAGCTATATTGAGTCTCTGAATGACTTGTGTCAACTCAGATACAGAATTAGATTAAAATGTTTGAGTTTCTTGTACTGTATACTGGAACCTTCTTTTGGCCAAGACTTATGAAGAGTGGCTGACTAAAAAGTACATGATCATTCAGCCATTAGTTTTAAAAGGGTAGAATTGCTAGAGTTTTAGAGCTGCTACATTTTACAGCTGTTTTACAGGCTGTCCCCCACTGTTCCTCTCTCCTTGTAAGGTTCAAAAATTCCTGGCTTTGGGTTCATATGGCTGAGGCCAATCAAATGCTTTCATCAGCCTCACCATTGGATGTTGAGTGATATATTGCCACCAGTTAAAATTTGACCTACTCAATGACCCTCTTGCAAACATTAATTGTGCAGAACATCTTTCTTTGGCAACAAGAGTATCTTCTTGAAAAGGCCACTCATTTACTTAAGAGTTAGTCCAACTCATCCAACTTTGTTACAAAGATTATCTCTTGCTATTTGATATAAGGATCTGGAGAAAAGAATCACATAGGTCTAAAATAAAGATTAGGAAGAGACTATTTTCCTCAGAGACTTTGCAAACGATTACTAAAAAGACCTTCTGAACTTCTATGAGATACTTATTTACCATAACAAAAACAGAGCCCTAATCATTAGAGAATAGAAAGATGTATAACTAAGGCTTTACTTTGGCTGTGAAGGATTTTGTATAAAACCTTTGATTTGCCATGGGAAGGGAATGGCAAATTTTAAAGTGTAGAAAAATATCAAAACAAAATAAGCAATCATGGTCTGTTTTCCAACTGGTTGATGACTAAAGATAGGCTCTGTTTTTTAAAGAACAAAGCAAATCACATTAAACAAGTATTTCTTATCATGGAGCCAATTGTATACAATTTTATACAGATTTGCTAGTTTATCTTGTTGTGTGCCCTCAGAGGTATTAGGAAGGCATTGTCCTGCGATGGGCAAATACCTAAAAGGAGACTTTTTTCTTTTTAATATTAGTACAGAAGCTATAAAACAAGAAAAAAAAAGAGAATTGTCTTTAAAATTACCTAACCAAATCCAGCTAACTACAGCGATAGTTTTCTACTTTATTTGATCCACTTCACCCATCATTTTAGAAATACTTTGCTTTTTAGAAAAATGGTGTTAAGTTGGTCTGGTTATCTTGAGACTTTGCTGCATCTGTGCTGTGTTTTTGTGCATATACCATCATAGCCAGCACAAGCATTTTTAAAAAATTACCCTTTCATTCCTAGACTTATAGGTAGAGAAGCTCCTTTCTCAGGTTCATTTCTTCTTACACTTAACTGGCGGGGAGGAAAGAGCACTGGACTTGGAGTCAGATGGATTTTGGTTTAAATCCCAGCTCCACAACTACATAGCTATGTAACCTTGGGCAGGTCACTTAACCTTAGAACTTCATCTGTCAAATGAAGGGGTCAGAATTTTCTCCTGCTTTCAAAATCTGTGAAAAAAATTCATTAGTTTGTCTTGGTGATTATATCAAGAATCAGATACAAAATCCCTTAGGGAAGCTCTATATCACTCCTAGGGGCAGAGTACAATACTTTTTCCCTGCTTCACCTTGACTTTTCCAAGTTGGGAGGCCTGGAAACAACCTTATAAGGAGGTTTTATTATCATTGTTTCATGAGGAAACTGAGGCCCAATGACATTGTGGTTTTCTCAGTGAGTCACAGCTGGCAAGAAGCCAAGTAAAAATCGAAACCCACATTTTCTAACTCCTTATCTAGCCTTTCAATCATGCTTCTAAACAAACTTGGCTTGCACAATTACATTTCAGTGAGATATTAGCTATGTTTTGAAATGTTATCTGGTAAGGCAAATTCTTCAAATCCTCTCCTAAAGGACATTTTGTAAGAAATATAAACTCTCTAGTTAGGACACTTTTACACATTCATCCAAGTCAGAAAGATACAGAACCAAGGTACTCTTGGCAACCTTTAACCTTCTTCTTTGAGAAAGTGCATTCCTATAGGGCCCTTCCTTAAACAATCTCCAACATGGAAGCCTAAATATAAAGACCCTGGTAACCTGGTCCTCTCCTGCTCTGAAAACAAGGCAAGTACTTTTGTCCCTTCCATCTCTCCTTTCCCTTCTCTGAGTTTCCCTTATGGACCACCTCCCTCCCCTACCCCAGCTACAACCAGGCCTGCATTTTTATAACAATTTTCTTCTTTTCCAGTGGGAATTATTTGCAAGTTTTTTTTTTCCAATGTGGGAAAAAAAGACTAGTACAAAAATTAGAGATTCAGGCCATTCTTTTACATTTGGAGGATAGTTGATAAGGTAGCCCCATTGCTAGGTTTATTATTCTGGTACTGGGTCCATCTCCCTTTCTGTAAGGAGGTTTACCTTTAGGTTGATAGTATGGAACGAAATAATGTCCTATGGACGCCAATTCCTTCACTCAGAATGGTGTTGTGGTCTTGTCTGCTTTGAGCATGGATGGAAGAACTTGGAAAGGAATTGTCTCCACACTAAAGTGTCCCCCCAAAGCAAACTTACTTTATGGTAACGATAAACCACTTTAGCCTTCAAGCATTTTGAGTGTGAATCCCAGAATCCCATTTTTACCTGCCCTTTTCTCCTTATCTTCGACCTAACAACTTTGGAAAAAATAGTGACTCACATTTCCACATGGATATGAAATAAATCATCAGGCCAACTATCCCTCTGCAAGGAAGTCAGCAGCGAATAAGAGCACTCACTTTCTGCAAAACTTTTGGAGAACAGTTTTCTGTTAACACAAACATATTTTAATAGTATGGAGAAATGAGGCTTTTCTTTGCTATCCATAGCCATTGACTCAATATTCCAAAAATAACAAAGTGAAATTTAAGGAATATTTTTTTTCTTGATTAAAATACTATTTTTCCATATTCACACAGATATAAAATTCTGGAAGGAATTTCACTAGCCCTGCTATTTTCAAACTGGTCTTTAGTAGTGGGACTTTAAATGTTTAAAATATTTTTAATTGTGGAAAATATACATAACATAAAATTTACCATCTTACCATTTTAAGTGATATTAAATACATTAACATTGTTGTGCAAACATCACCACCATTCATCTCTGGAACTCTTTTCATCCTGCAAAACTGAAAATTGGTCATTACACAATAACCCATTTTCTTAGTCCCTGGTAACCACTACTTGACTTTCTACTGGTATGCATTTGTCTATTTTAGATATTTCATGTAAGTAGAATAATAAAATATTTGTTTTTTTGTGTCTGGCTTATTTCACTTAGCACACTGTATTCAAAGTTCATTCTTATTGTAGCATGTATTAGAATTTCATTCATTTTTAAGGCTGAATAATATTCTATTGTATATATATGTATATATACCGGTACATATACCACATTTTATTTATCCATTCTTCATCTGTCAATGAACACTTGGGCTGTTTCTACTTATTGTCTAATGTGAATAATGCTTTTATGAAAACAGAAGTAGAGACTTTTAATTTTTCCCCCATGGAAACTTGCAGATACCTACATGGAAGTCTGATAAAAAATAATAAGAGGGTTCTTATTGTTTGGTGGAAACTATTTCATTGTCAGGGCAGCATAAAAGGCACTAGTCCATTCAACCTTCTCCTTTTCTAGGCAAGGAAAGTCCACTCTAGAGAGGGAAAGAACACACAGTGGGACACCAGTAAGTTAAAGACAGAGCCTCCACAAAAACCTGGTCTCTTGACCTCATCTGCTGCCATTTCCACATACTTGGCATTACTAGTTTGGGAAAATGATAGCATTCTTTTCTAATATCTGAATTGGGAACATAGAAAACATTAGTATGATCCCAAGACTGTATTTTGGTAGAGAACATAATGATTTGTATTAGGACTTGTACATTGAGGTAGTTGTGAGTTTCCCTCCCCCCATATCATCTTATTTTGCTCCAATAGCTCTGTAATAACAGTATGTGGTTTCCAGAGTGAAGCTGCTAACACCACCAACCAGCCACATCATTCCACATACTCTAGCTTAGGAATGTACTATTTGATTAATGAGACAGTGGTTTCAGAGCCCTTTGAGTTGCTCAGAACAAAGGTACTGGTAGATTCAAAGTGTTAACATTATGGCATTATCTAAGGATAGACATTTTGCTAAATATTTTCATTTTAGTATTAATCTTCAAATGTCTGCAAACATTCAGTTGCACTTACAAAATGAAGCTTTAAAATAAACCTTGGAAGACAATTACAATTGGCCATCATAGGATATACTTTACCCTACTAAGTATTTTAATATAATAAAAAATAGTTGGAAGTGATGGTATCATGACAACAAATTGAACTTTAAAAATTTTGAAATATATCTTTCTTTTTAAAATATATATATTTTATTGATTTTTTACAGAGAGGAAGGGGAGAGATAGAGAGTTAGAAACACCAATGAGAGAGAAACATCGATCAGCTGCCTCCTGCACACCCCTTATTGGGGATGTGCCCGTTACCAAGGTACATGCCCTTGACCGGAACCGAACCTGGGACCCTTCAGTCCGCAGGCCGACACTCTATCCATTAAGCCAAACAGGTTAGGGCTGAAATATATCTTTCATAGAAAAGATTCCATCTTGGGTTTAATCTTTTTTCATTTTTAATTGGCATAAGTTGATTTTCAAAATGTTAGCTTTTATTAGCTTATCTCATCTAAGATCAGCACAATTAAGGTCTGAATGGCTATTTGTTATCAAAAAGAAGAGAAATGCTTAGTGTTCTTCGTTACAACATAATGGATTTCCAGATCTTCCCCATTTTTAAGAGTTTGATTTTTTAGGTCATCTCCGCTTCTTGAAATTCCATATCTCTAAAATAAGGGCCATAAAAGTGGCAGGGAAAGCAATAGAATAAAAGGGAAAAGCAGATATTCTCTAAAGGTGGAGAAGTTCTCTTCCACCTAACACTCACACAGCAGTGTCCTGGAGGCTGAAAGTAACTACAAAGGAGAGGATGCTCATATTAAAAAGCAGGAAAAAAGCCAGCATTTACTTGGCTGTTACTAGGTGCCAGGCATTGGGCTTGACCCATTCCTAAATATTATCTCAGACCATTGTCATGGCAATGCTGTGAAGTCTATAGTAGCCCTCATTTTTACACTCGAGGAAAGTAGGACTCAGATTATGTAATTTGCTCTAATAAATTGATTGTGTCAGACTTGAAACAAAGGTTTTTTTCTGTACAACTTTTCTTTACTTACACTAGCCTCATTAATTTTGTGCATAGAAAGAAATGGACTGTTTGCAAATGTTGATATATCCTCATCATTGTGGTCACATTTACATACTTCAATCCCCAAACACAAATGTCCAGGCTTGGGGGTTGGGGGTGGAGATATGACTTTCAACAGCAGGAAGGAGACAGACAATGGGAGATAAGGGAGAAGGATGGGAAAGCTTAGTACTTAAGACCCGGATTTAAAGCCCCGCCTCACCAACTGCTGTGTGCACCTGAGAAAGAAACAACCTCACTGAGACTCAGTTTTCTAACTTGAAAACCAGGGATAAAATGGTACTCATCTCATAGGGTGGTTGTGAGCTTTGTTGATCATGCCAGAGATGTGTTCAAGCACAGAGCCTGGCACCCAGGAAACATTCTATGTGGTTACTTTTATCTCTAGAGTACTGTATTTGGACATATCACTGAGTTTTTTCAGAAAGAAGTGTAGGTTAGTGTTTGGGAAGGGAGCTGACAGGATTAGCCAATGCAAGTCAGAGCACACAAAATGGAGAGAGAGCATTTATACCTAGGGCTCCAAACCACCCTACTGAGACTCACTGGAGTTTTCAGAGCTGGACTGAAGTATTGACTGTTCATTGACAATAATGGAAGCCTTTCCCAGTTTGCAGATTGTTGATATATATTTTTTCAATTATAAATTTATTTCCCATAAATATTTATTGCATATTTGGAGCCTCCTACTACTATTTATTCCTTCATTTAAAACATAGTTTCTGAGTGCTTTCTTTGTACTAGGCACTATTTTTGGCATCGAGGAAACAGCAGTGAAGAAAAAAAAAGGCGGACAAAAATCTATATCCTCATGGAGCTTATATTCTAAAAGGGAAGAAAGACAATAAATAAGATAAATAGGTAAAATAGAATGTTATTGGGGAGTGCTAAAAGGAAAAAAAGTGGGCAAATGGGAAAAGGGGATAGGAAGTGTGGTGGTGGTTTGGAATATTTGGTTGGGAGCTGGGGAAAGCCCTGAGAAAGTGACATTTGACTTGAAGAAAGTGAAAAGGAAAATAATTCCAGGCAGAGAAAACAGCAAGTGCAAAGGCCCTGAGGAGGAAGCATGTTACAAATGTTCTGGGAAATCAAGGAAAGCCAAAGTGGCTGGCAGAGTGAGTGGAAGACTGGTGATGGGGAGAGAAAGGGGCAGGAATAGGGAAAGGATCAGGTAGGTTTTGTAGAGATAATTTCTTAAAAATGAAAAAAAAATGAGTAGAAAAAGAGCAAATGAGTGGACTAGAAAATTTAGAAATAATATACAATTTTTAAAAATAATTTCAGGTACTGGTATTATTGCTATTGTTATTTTGATACAGAGACATGTACACATATAATAAATCACAAAGGTTTTTTTTGTTGTTTAAAGTATTACATATGTCTCTTTTTCCCCAGATTTATCCCCTGTGTCTGTATCCATTGGTTATGCTAATATGCATGCATACAAGTCCTTTGGTTGATTCTAACCACCACCCTCGCATGCCTTCTCTCTGAGGTTGGATGGTCTGTTCTGTTACCTTGTCTCTGGCTCTATTTTTGTTCATCAGTTTATATTGTTCATTATATCCCACACTAGAGGCCCAGTGAATGAAATTTGTGCATGGGGAGGGGGGTCTTGGGCTCAGCCAAGTCTGCACCCTTTCACAATCCGGGAGCCCTCAGGAGATGTCTGACTACATTTTTAAAAAAATCACCCTGTACTTAATTTTCTTACTAACTCCTCCTTTTAAATTCCCCTCACTCTTACATTCTGTTTCTTTTTTTCTTTTTTTTTTTTAATATATTTTATTGATTTTTGACAGAGAGGAAGGGAGAGAGACAGAGAGTTAGAAACATCGATGAGAGAGAAACATCGATCAGCTGCCTCTTGCACACCTCCTACTGGGGTTGTGCCCGCAACCAAGGTACATGCCCTTGACCGGAATCGAACCTGGGACCTTTCAGTCCGCAGGCCGACACTCTATCCACTGAGCCAAACCGGTTACGGCCTGTTTCTTTTTTTTAATTTAACTATTTTCCTGGCCTCACCCCATTTTAGCATTCTTCTCTTTCCTTCTTTCTTTCCCTCCCTCCCTTTGAACCTCCCGTGGCCCCTCTCCCTCCCTCCTTCCTCCCTTCTCCCCCTTCATTCCCCATGTCTATCTCCTTCTTACTCCTCCCCCCTTCCCCCATTCGCCTTTCTCTGGTGATCCTGAACCCTGCCTCCCTCCCTCCTCCCCTATTATTACCCCCACCCCATGTTCAATGGTTTCTCTTTAAACCTTCCCCTTTCCTCTCTGGGACCTGCTTCCAGCCCTGCCTCTCTGGGACCTGCTTCCAGCCCTGCCTGAGCACACTTTGAAATTAAATCTTCCATTCGGGGGGGCATTAACCCCCAGCCCAGGGCCCAGCCTCAGCCAGGCCTTCACCCCCCCCACCAACCCCCCGCTTCCACAGCTTCCCTGCCACCATCCTCCTCCCATTCCCTGCCCGGGATGCCCCAACTTCTAGTCAACAAAGTATACTTAACACACCACCAGCCTAACCCTGGCCAATGTCTTTGGGGTCCAGCCCTTGGGTATGAAAGTGGTACCCTCCTTAGTGTCTGACTCTGCCCCGGGTAAGCTACTCCTCCCCTCCCATCACAGGGCGCTTGGCCCTGTGAGGGTGGCCGAGGCCCGCACAGCCTGGGCGCTGCTGACATGAAGCAGGAATGCCTCTGTCCAGAAGGCCTCAGACTGCCCACCCCTCTGTCCCAATGACCCACACCAGGGACCACCACCCTCCTCCCGCATCTGGACAGGGCTCTCCACTCCACCCTGCCTTCACTCCACCCTTTGCTGGGCGCAACTGCTCCACACCCCCGTGGTTGTCACCCCCTCCCGTGTGCACCCTGAGTTTTCTTCCCTTTTCCATACCTGTGTCTTTTTCTTGTTCCCTTTCTGTGTTTCGTTTTTTTAAATTGTTTTATTGCTTGAAGTATTACAAAGAGTATTGCATTTGTCTCCTTTTTTTTCCCCGCCCTTGACAATCCCCTACCCCCCAGTGTCTTATGTCCATTGGTTATGCTTATATGCATGCATACAAGTTCTTCGGTTGATCTCTTACCCCCCTCCCTCCTGTCCCCCAACCCTCCCCAGCCTTCCCGCTGCAGTTTGACAATCTGTTTGAGGCAGCTCTGCCTCTGTATCTATTATTGTTCATAAGTTTATAATGGTCTTTATTATCCATGAATGGGTGAGATCATGTGGTATTTTTCCTTCATTGACTGGCTTATTTCACTTAGCATAATGTTCTCCAGTTCCATCCATGCCGTTGCAAATGGTAAGAGTGCCTTCTTTTTTACAGCAGCATAGTATTCCATCGTGTAGATGTACCACAGTTTTCTAATCCATTCATCAACTGATGGGCACTCAGGCTGTTTCCAGATCTTAGCTATGGTGAATTGTGCTGCTATGAACATATGGGTGCATATATCCTTTCTGATTGGTGTTTCTGGTTTCTTGGGATATATTCCTAGAAGTGGGATCACAGGATCAAATGGGAGTTCCATTTTTAGTTTTTTGAGGAAACTCCAAACTGTGTTCCATAGTGGCTGCACCAGTCTGCATTCCCACCAGCAGTGCACAAGTGTTCCTTTTTCTCCACATCCTCTCCAGCACTTGTCGTTCGTTGATTTGTTGATGATAGCCAGCCTGACAGGTGTGAGATGGTACCTCATTGTTGTTTTGATTTGCATCTCTCAGATGATTAGTGACTTTGAGAATGTTTTCATATGTCTCTTGGCTTTCTGAATGTCCTCTTTTGAAAGGTGTCTATTTAGGTCCTTGGCCCATTTTTTGATTGGATTGTTTATCTTCCTTTTGTTAAGTTGTATGAGTTCCCTATAAATTTTGGAGATTAGGCCCTTATCAGATATGACATTAGCAAATATGTTTTCCCACGCAGTGGGCTTTCTTGTTGTTTCGTTGATGGTTTCTTTTGTTGTGCAGAAGCTTTTTATTTTGATGTAGTCCCATTTGTTCATTTTCTCCTTAGTTTCAAGTGCCCTAGGAGCTGTATCAGTGAAGAAATTGCTTCGGCATATGTCTGAGATTTTGTTGCCTTTGGATTCTTCTAGTATTTGTATGGTTTCCCATCGTACATTTAAGTTCTCTATCCATTTTGAGTTTATTTTTGTATATGGTGTAAGTTGGTGTTCTAGTTTCATTTTCTTGCATATATCTGTCCAATTTTCCCAACACCATTTATTGAAGAGACTGTCTTGGCTCCATTGTATGTTCTTGCCTCCTTTGTCAAATATTAATTGAGCGTATTTGTTGGGGCTGATTTCTGGGCTCTCTATTCTATTCCATTGATCTATATGTCTGTTCTTGTGCCAGTAACAGGCAGTTTTGAGAACAGTGGCTTTATAATACAGCTTGATATCTGGTATTGAGATCCCACCTACTTTGTTCTTTCTCAGGATCGCTGCAGCTATTCGGGGTCTTTTTTTATTCCAGATGAATTTTTGGAGCGATCGTTCTAGATCTATCAAGTATGCCGTTGGTATTTTAATGGGGAGTGCGTTGAATTTATAGCAGAGGAACTGAATCTGAAGAGGCAGAGCTAATTTCCAGAAGAAGGTAAAGAAATTGAATAAATGGGAATGGCCATGGTTTAGTATAGAGGAGGTAGAAAGAGAATGAGTGTATACGAAGAAAAGTAAAAAACAAAATACTCAATAAAAAATATAAAACACACACATATATATTAAATATATATATATACTAGAGGCCTGGTGCACAAATTTGTGCATGGTTGGTTTCTGGCTGGCCCGCCCAGATGATGCCCATCGGGCTGGGCCAGCAGAGGGGAGGGCCTGTGGGCAGGTGCCCTCCTGGCCCCGCCCCTAATCAGGGTGTTGGGGGCCTATTGGGAGCAGGTCAGCCGACGGGGTGGGGCAGAGGGTGATTGAGGCTCTGATCAGGCTGGTTGGCTGCCATAGTGCAGTGTCATACCTACTGGTCATTCTGTTCGTTCTGGTCATTGTGCCAATCTGGTAGCTGGATATATATATATATATATATATATATATATATATATATATATCCCCCCCTTTCTTTAATCTATGTATCTATATGTTCATCTATTTTCCAAAAAGGAGAATAGAGAGCAAATAGGCTTGAGTTTGGTGAGTGAAACTAATTAAGCTATTGGTAGAAGAAGAGAACGAGCAAGAAGAAGAAAAACAAAAGCATAAAACAAAAACAAACAGACAAAAAATTGGCTAGCAAAGAAAGAAAAAAAAGAAGTGTGCATGGACTTGGAGCAGGAGCGAGGAAATTAGATATATGAGTAAGCCAACAGAGACTACTATAGTAGTAGTGCATCAATAAAGCAGGTCAATTTTTAACAAGGAGTAAAATGAAAGGAGATAGAAAAACTAAAGCAAGAACAAGAGAATAGAAACAGGATGAAAAAGGAAGAAGTGAGGAAGAAAAGGTTGGCAAAAAAGAAAAATAAGATAAAGTAAAATAATGATAATAAAAATAGAATGTAGAACAGGAATCCAAAAAAAATAAAAGATTAAAATAATAATAATAATAATAATAATAATAATAATGATAATCAAAGAAAAAAAGAAAAAATTAATTCCTTAAGTAAAACATAAGAAATAAAATAGTGAAGTAGAGAAGTGTCGTTCACTTCAGCTGAGTTTTAATATCCCATGGGGGCTGGTTTAAGACCCCTCTCTATTTTTCTGTCTGTTATGTCTCAGTTTCCTGTTAGTTAGTCAGCACCGTGTTGAAGTTCCCAGCGATCCACCGCTCCTCTGTGTCAGGCTCCACAGCCTTGGTTTCAGGCAGGTGGGACCAATCTGCCCGCTTTGTCTGTCTGCCTGCTTTCAGTTATATTTACACAAGCACCTATTTCTGACATGGCCTCTACGTGGCGGTGTTTCTGTATTAGTTTCCAGGACCAAATGGCCTCTCAACCTAGTCCCTGAGGGCTTCCTGAGGGTATTCAGAATCCTTGTTTCCCTGCAGAGCTCAAGGCTGGGTGTGGCTGCGCTGCTAGGAGGGGCTGGCTCTTCAGGAGAAAAATGGCTGTTCAGAGTTGGAGAGACTGGACTGTCCCAGAGCTGGCTTCCTGGTCACCTCTCCCTATTTTGCTCCCCAGCTTCCACAAAACCACCTTCTCCTGAACCCCAGCCTCAGTGAGAGTTTGTAATTAAAAGATCCTATGTACTGGGTTTAGCGAGTAAAAGCAAGGGAAATATAAAGACAGAGCAACCATGTTGCTGTGTGTCTCTCTCCTCCCCTCACTGGATGGCCAGTGTAAAACTTCAGGCTGCCTTTCTGGGCACAGCCTCCCATGGCTGTGGACTTAGATCTAGAGTCCTCAGCTTCTAGCAGCCCCGTGGACACCCTTCCACAGTCGAGTGTTATGTATGTCCCCAAGGGATGTGGACTTGGCACAGCGCAGTTTCCTTCTGACTCTCTAGTCCTGGTTGCGTGTGTCTCTCTCTCAAACCCAGATCCCCTATCCTACCATTCTCTTGGCTTCCTCTGTCCTTTCTGGCCACAGATTGTCTCACCAGTTGTGTTTAATTAGCCAATTCCAGGTAGATGTTACTCGATTCAGCTGTTTTTTCTATCTGCTCCGTGAGAAGGTGCAGGACATGTCCGCGTATTTGGCTGCCATTTTGTCTCCCCTTGGACAAACTGTTTAGGAGCCCATGGCCGGGGAGGCTGGAGTCTCGGTGTTCATGGGTTCGAAGCTGAGGCAGCAGGTCCCTGGCCAGTGTGGCTGTAGGGTCCCAGGTGGTGTCTGAGGTCTCCCTGGGTGGGCTTCCAGTCACAGCCACTCTCCCCTTCAAGATGGCATGGTCTCTGCAGCAGAACTGGCCACCCTGGAAGATATTGCAGTGGTAACAGAGGCTGCCTGGCTAGGGGAGCCTGGTCTGCCAGCCCCCAACAGTCCTTCGGAATATAACTGTCCCTCACTCACACATGCACACACACACACACATGCCCCACATGTTCCCGCACTGCCCTTTTGCTCCCTCCCTCACTTACACTCTCTCCCTCACTGCCATCCTATCGACCACCATCTTCGCAATCTAAAGCACAACGTTTTTGCTGGTAAAGTGTTGTCACTATTCTATAGTGTGCCTCAAAGGTCCCCATGACTTCCAAGTCCTTTGCCATCTGTACAAGTTGGACAGCCACAGCTAGTAAGTGGAAGAAGTAGAACTAGATCCCAGGCCTCCTGATTTCTAGGCCAGGTTTTGTGTTCTGCAACACGGAATCAGTCAATATCAGAATTGAAAGTTGCCTTAGAGATTGTTTAATCCACCTTCCGCCTTGTACAGATGGGAAAACTGAGTCAGAGAACAAAAGTTACCTGCCAAAGGTTAGCCATTATGCCAGTGACATAGCTAAAAATGGACTTCAAATCTTTGCTCCTTATTGGCAGACTCTATAACCAGCTGTTGTTTTAGAGGCAGCTGTGCCTAGGTGAGAAGTCATACCTTGGCCTACAACCAAGGAGATTTGGGACCTAGGGAGTAGAGCTGAGCTGATTGATTGTTGCAAGCAAGGCAGAGCCTGGTGTTAAAGGGACCCTATGATATTTAGAGGGTGGGAGTGTGGATAGACTTGGTGAGTTTATATCCTAGAACATTTTGAACATCTTGAAAAGGCCACCCATGAAGTTCATGTGTTTTCTTGTTGATTTGTGTCTTAGGTGCTGTGCAGATGTGTCTGGAATCTGTTTAGCTGAGAAAATACCATGTGTTGGCAAATGTTCTTGCTGTGTGGGCTGAGCTTGTTACTTTTTGCTGCTACCAGCTTATTGTTTTAGTCTTATACTATAGCAAGTTGGTCTGAGATGGGCATGTAGCAGAAAGAGAGAGAACCTTCTGATAGCCATCTGGGGAAGCCTAACTATAAAGCCAATGTGTGCAACACAGATCCATTCAATATTTGGAACTGGAAGTGGCCTTGGAGATCATTTAATCCAATTTCCTTCTTGTACATATAGGAAAACTGAATCACAGAGAACAAATGTGACCTGCTAAAGGTTAGCCAGTGTGTCAGTAGCATAAGTAGAACTAGACTTCAGCTTTCCTTTGCCTTTTGTGCTAGAAAGTATACTAACTTCCAGCTTGCAGACACTACTATGACATTTCAGCTAAGGAGCAAGACCCATTCATTATTAACATTTGCTTATCATTATAACTTCCAATTGATTAACTTGTCTTATAGGCAAGGAAATGGCTCAAGAACTTTCTCAAGTTTTGCTGGGTTGGGCAGTGATTAGTTTCAGGATCATGTTCCTTTGCTCATCCATGGCTTGGGGGCTGACCTGGGTTTGGAGGGGTGGAATTGAGACCAGTAGGAGTCAGTCAGAGGCTGATATCCTGGAAAACCATCCTAAAGCCTAGCTGGCAGTATGTAGTTTAGCCTGGCCTGCTTCTTGGATGTCCTTCCACCTGGGATTGGGCACTTATTGGAGCTCACATCTACCAGCTCCTTTCTCTTTTTAGCCCTCTGTCATGAAAGCTTGAGAAGTAGACATACAGCCTAAAAAACCCACATCTGAGGTGGAGGTGTTAGGAACCTACTAGTGAGGCAGCTGTGAGTCCTTAGACATGTGTTAGTGCTGGTGGCTCAGGGCCAAGTGAAATCCCAGGCTCCAATCATGTGTCTAACCTCTATAAAAGTTGGCTGACTGAAAAAATGGAACAGGAAAATCAGAAACGCCTGTATGCTTTTCCTTGTTGCAGTTGGTACTGAGATGAAGTTCAATCCCACTCAAGTTCCAGTAATGTTAGGGAGATCCTTTAATATTATCTGGAAACCCAGACACATGGTTTTGCCATTTGTAAGCTCTCATGAGTCATCACCATATTCCACTCACTTATGAGATGAGAATGGCTTTCCTAGCTGGAGGTTGCCTTTGTGTGGATCATTGGTTGGTTACATTTCCAGAAGAAAGTAAAATGTTTACGGCTTAGATGTTAACTTGGACATCAGGACAGAAAGGGTACAGAATAACACACTGTTGCTCCGTGAAAACTGGAATGTAGTTATCTTGCTTCTGGGAAAACGTCATATCTCGGTCATCGACCAAGGTTACAAATTGCTACAAATAGACATACACTGTGTTCTACTGCAACCTCTTTATAAAAAATAATGACACCAAGAAAGGGTGGAGGTTGGAAGAGGGGAGGTGCTTGGAACTGACAATATTGAGTTATTTCCAGAGAACTGCAATGTGTTCTGCTTGAAAAAAGGAAGTTGGGCTGTGATAATATAATTCTGGATTCCATGGAATGTTGTAGCTCAGAGAGGCAAGAGATAAAAGACAGAGAAACAATACAGTGGTGAGTTTCGGGGGTTTTATTTTATACTAGTGGCCTGGTGCACGAAATTAATGCGGGGGGGGGGAGTCCCTCAGCCCTGCCTGCACCCTCTCCAATCTGGGACATCCCTCTCGCAATCTGGGACCTCTGGCTCCTAACCACTCACCTGCTTGCTTGCCTGATTGCCCCTAACCATTCTGCCTGCCAGCCTGATCGCCCCCAACTGCCCTCCCTGCCAGCCTGCTTGCCTCAACTGCCCCCCCCCCCCGCCAGCCTGCTCACCCTCAACTGCTCCCCTGCTGGCCTGCTCACCCCCAACTGGCCCCCCACCAGCCTGATCATCCCCAAGTGCCCTCCCCTCCTGGCCTGATAGCACCTAACTGCCTCTGCCTTGGCCCCGCTACCATGGCTTTGTCCGGAAGGACATCCAGAAGGTCTCCTGGTCTAATTAGCATATTACCCTTTTATTAGTATAAATTAAAACATCATTTTGTTACAAACATGGTCTGAATGTGTATTCCATCCAAAAGAAGAGTATTATATTTCTGTGCATCAAAATGGAAACATGCTCATTAGGTTGTGCTTTATATTATCTGAAAAAATACCAAGTGCTCCTCATCATACCCTTTGTCCTAAAAGTCTTGAAAAATAATTCCAGAAAGCTATGCCAGCAATTAATGGCTCTTTATCAAGAGGGAAATAGATAGCCACCAGAAACCACCTGAGAAACCTCTTTACTGGTAGAACATATGTCCATGCCCCATTGCTCTGTGTTCAAACATGTTTCTTCAATAACAGATCAGTGTGGGTGAGTTAGAGAGCCATGGAGCCATAGGCATATTTTATGTAGATTTACCCTCCTTTATATAGTGGTTTGTTATTCAACATAAAATCAGCCACCATAGCAACCTCAGGATCACAAAATACTTATTGTACCTCTGAGAGACTGATCATCATCTTGCAAAGCTGTTGAAGTTCATCTTTGCCCTATGTGAACTATAGAGCTGCATGGAAAGAATGCTTCTTTATTTCTGGTGTGATCTTAATGTCCCATTAATGTACCATGTGCATTCAGTAAGTTGACTAGCAGGCAGATTTGCTCCTCTCTCAAGGTTTTTCATTTTCATTTCCTTAATGATTTGAAAACTTGTTCCTCGGACAGGACGCAGTGGCACTGTGCTGGGCCTGGCTTCCTTTGCTGCCAAAGTGCAGACCCTCTGTCATGTAACATAGCAAGGCCTTTGAGCCTAACTGGTGAGGGAAACAGTAATGAGCTCCAGCTGTGGAGTACAGGCTCCAAGGAACTGGAGGGGAGCCCAATTGGAGAATTTCAGGTTGAGTCTGGGAAGCCTCCTCTTTTGGTATCTTCCCCCCTTTCCTACCTTCACTCCCTGTTTTGTTATCCAGAGCCTAGGGCTAAACTCCAGCTGGTGTCCCTGCTTCCAAAAACTCATTGGAACCTGTAAGTGTCCTTCAAGTGCTGGACATGGCAGACTCCATACCCACAGGACTTGGCTTTCACCTGTTTAAGGCCCTGCAGTGGAATGCAGATAATCAGGGTCTCTGAAAAATAAAAGAAAATCCCTGATTTGCAGGATGTGAAGATTTGTAGGGTCTGCAAATATTCCCATAATAGCCCAGTTTCAAACAACCAACAGCTTAACAATTGGCCCTCAAAACTCCTTGAAATGTAACAAATGGCTCAAGCACACTGTCACCCCAGGTTATCTCATTTGCTATCCCTAGCCAATCTCACTGATAGGTTGGTGTTCTCAACCTCATGTAACAGAAGAGGAAGCAGGCCCAGAAGATTGAATGCAGATTCTCAAACTTTACTGTGCATATGAATCACCCGGGGATCTTGTTAAAGGAAGAACCTGTGATTCTGCATTTTTAACAACTCCCATGTGGCAAGTTTCCACAGTTAATTAAAGCTGCAGTTAACCTCTGGGGAAGAAGGGGGAAGGCTAAAAGATGGTCTCTCACAACTGAAAAGTCATAATCTGCCTCCTCCTCCAAGCCACACCTTTTCCTAGATCAATTTCACTCCTGAAATGTTCAGGGACCCTAGTAGACCTTCCTAGCAGTCACTGGCAAAGGACTTTAAGGCAAAACATAGACCATCCTTTCATGGAAAAGTGGGGCTATTTTTCTTTCCAATATCACAGGTTAGTAACATGCCACAAGGCAGAACTTTGATTGATTCAGGGATACACGACCTAATCCTAATCATATAAGGCAACCCCTCTCTGTTCTTGAGTTTGGTCACATTATTTGACTTTAGAGTATGACACCCCTAGGAATTTGCTCAAATTCCATATTTTCACTCCTCTCTGAGTCTTAGAGGAAAACCTGTTGCTGCATATTGTAGAGGAACCAAAAATTGATGCTATTTTCTGTCCACCTGACAATTATAAACTTGAGGGCTAAAATTAGCAACCTAGACAATAATTACAAGTGAGTTAATGTGGGTCCTGTTTTCACTCTAATTCATTACCTAATAATGAATATGTAAGTATTGGAGCGATGACTGAGAAACCCAAGCTAAGGAGAGACTGTGCCTGTAATGGTGCTAAATTCTGAGGACAGATGACAGTATTCCTGACCTCAGAGAGCACGAAATCTTGTCAGGCAATGCATTTATATGAAACAGGGTATGAGTCATTATATAGTACAAAATCCAACTGTGCAGTAGGATTTACATTATGTTTCTTGTACAGAATGCTGAATTATATATGGGCAGGGCTGCTGTCTAGACTGCCAGAGCACAATTTCCAAGATAATGTTCTCCATTCCTGTTTTAAGACTTTCATTCAATTGGGCAATCAAAAGATTCAAATGTATCCATGATACTTTCTAGTTAAGGAAACACATGAGCAAAGGATTATTTTCTTTCCCTTGGAGATTGTCTCATAATCAAAACCATCTTTCTAATAAAATGATTTTATCCTGATACTCAGCTCCAATTCTTTTTTTTTTTTTTTACTTTCTTCACCTGTGATTCTTGATGATACATTTACTCACTGCCCAAATATATGTTTGCAGTTATAGAGACACAATCTTAACTGTCTCTCTCCTTTTCTTTATCACCCTACCCAATTCCATTCTGCATTTGGTACAGAAATAGCTTTCTGTTACAGGGAAAGATAGTGCACAGACACATATCTTCCTCTTCCTATCTATGGAAATTCTCCTCATCATCTAGGGAACAATATGAAATGTCATTGTCTCTGGGAAGCCTTCCCCAACCCCCAGAGTAAGTTGGAAATTGTTATATTTTCCTTTGGTCAGCAATCTTGTGACCCTCTTCTTAATAATAGCTTATATTTCATTCTGCCCTTTCCTACCTTAGCTCCAGCTAGGATGTAAGGTTTTAAGGCTGCTAGGTCAATAATACTTACTGGTATAATTATCAATTACTTAACACCTACTAAGTACCAGGCATTTTACAAGAATGTGTTTAAAACTGCAAAATAATTCCGTCACAGGTGTAGTCATCCCATTTCACTGAGACTCAGAGAGGTCCGGCAACTCTCCTGGGATCTCCCAACTAGCAATACTTTTAGCCTGACCCAAAGCCCACATTCCTTTATCACACTCCCCAGCCTTATGCTTTTCTTGAAGGCATCCAGCTAGAGTAAGTGATCAATACTAGATGTACCAGTTAATAATGCGGATTTTTTTCAATAGATGGAATTACACATATGTTGATATATATGCAATTTGATATGTATGCTATTTTATTGTATTGACAGCAAGCTTCAAAACTTCATATGTCAATTTTCTGAAGGTGTTAACATCAGAGATATTTTAACACTTAAAAATGTTGAAAAAAAGAGCATTTGCAGGAAGTTTTAATTCATTACTTTATTTTGAAGAAAAGGTTTTCATATACTTTGGGAAGCTTCTGGTGAACAAGCTCCATCTCAACATATTTGTGAATGCTGGTTTAAACATTTTAAAAGTGATTATTTCTATGTGAAAGACAAAGAATATCCAGGTCAACCGAAAAAGTTTGAAGACCAATAATTACAAGCATTATTGGATGAAGATGCATGTCAAACTCAAAAACAACTGTCCTACTTGTACTCACATCTTGAGAGCAAACTTCACTCCAGACATTAACTTCTGTGGAGGTCCATTAAGTGACTGGTTAAAGAAAAGAAACTCTGCAGAAGAATGCAACATAATACAAAGAAGGGAAAAATATTCGGAGCATCATTTTTTTTATATAAGCCAGGAAAAAATTAGAAACATTATAGTGATGATGAAAATAAATTTTCCTAAATGTTTACCCATCTATTAAGCAGAACAGTTGCATTTTTAATCTCAAATATTTGTGGCTTTCCTATAGGAATATGTTAGTTTTGCTTTTTCTTTACTTAGGAGACCAATACATGATGTAGATATTCCTCATGGAAGATGATGAACATTATCTAGGGAAACATGGTTGTGTTGTAGCTTTCAGTGATGCCCTTGTTGTTTTTCATGTATGGGTTTTTATGCACAGTCAATGACTTAGTGCCATATTTCAAGTATAGGAGGATTTAAAAGTCAGACAACCTTGGTTTCTAGTTCCGGTTCTGATATTTATTTGCTGTGTGACCTTGGATAAGTCATGTACCTCTTTGAGTCTGTTTCCTTTTTGTTCAATGGTGAATCAAAGTACTATTCTGCCTATTTCACCTCAGTGAATCAAACTATTATGAGAATCAAAGATGAAATGAAGAGGAAAAAGCTTTAATCCCTGTAAAAATGAAATAAAAATAGGTTATTACTGTTAAAGGACACCTGAAGAATATGCTCTGATGGTCTTCAAACACTATAAAACATCAGGAAAGATGCTAAATGGGGACAGAGGAAAAATAACGATGAGAGAAAAATGAGAAGAAACAGAAGAGAAAGAAGATCTATGGTAGAAAGCACAAGCTCCGAGAAGTATCTTAACCTCCCCACCACCACTTATTACAAACCTAACAATAGTGAACCTCTAAGTGGTGGATAATAATATTATAGTATAGTGGTTAAGACCTTTAGGAAAAGGAATTCTGATTCTGGTGCACTGCAATTGTCAAGGTATTGGGATTGGGGAAAAGGAAGTAACACTTATTGAGTGCCTACCACAGGCAAAGCACGGAAGCCTCATGCTTTGCATACATGATTTTATGTAATCCTATCAAGAAACATGCCAAGTTAGGATCTTACCCCCATTTTACAGATGAGGAAATTGATTTGTGAATGTTCTTTGCCTCCTACTAGCTAGCACAAAGAACTGAACTATCTATCCCTACAAGTTCCTTTCTTCCACATGAGGGGTATAAATCTTTACACGTGTCTATCTATGTTCTCATCTTTAATTACACCTTAGGTAATCTCTCCTTCATATATATATATATATATATATATATATATATCTATATATATATATATATATATATATCCTATCTAATAAAAGAGAAACATGGTAATAGGCTTATGACTGCTACCCTTCCCATTGGCTAATCAGGGAGATATGCAAATTAACTGCCAGCCAAGATGGAGACCGGCAGCCAGGCAGCTTGAAGCGAACATGAGGCTTGCTTGCTTCAGTGACGGAGGACTGCAACGTTCTCCGCCTGCCTTGCCGGCCTCTGAGCTTGCAGTTTAAGAAACATTGTAACAAATATAGAACCTAAACAAAACCCCAGAAACCAGCTTTCAGCTGGCAGAGATCTCAGAGCTGGAGTTGATACAGAGTTTCTATTATAGAACCGAAACAAACCAGATACCTGCTTTCAGCAGCAGAAGCCTCAGAGCTGGAGCCAGAGCCAAACCTGGCCCAGAATAAAAAAAAAAGAAAAAGAAAAAAAGGAGCAGTTGGGAGCTTCAGTTGGCCTGAAAACAGCCCTCAGCCCCTCACCCAGACTGGCCAGGCACCCCAGTGGGGACCCCCACCCTGAAGGGTGTGTGGCCAGCTGCAAACAGCCATCATCCCCTCATCCAGGCTGGCCAGGCACCCCAGTGGGGACCCCCACTCTGATCCAGACACCCTTCAGGGCAAATCAGCCAGCCCCACCCATGCACCAGGCCTCTATCCTATATAGTAAAAGGGTAATATGCCTCCCAGCACCGGGATCAGCATGACAGGGGCCAGCGCCCAAACCCCCTGATCGCCCTGCGGCTCTGTGTGTGACAGGGGGAGGGGCCACAACCTCCCTATCGGCCCTGCTCTGTTCATGACAGAGGAAGGCACCCCAACCCCCTGATCAGCCCTGCTCTGTGCCTGATAGGGGGGAGCTCCCCAACCCCCTGATCACACTGCGGCTCTGTGTGTGACAGGGTGCGGCGCCTCAACCCCCTGATCAGCCCTGCTGTGTGTGTGACAGAGTGCGGCGACCCAAACACCCCCCCCCCACAGGCCCTGCTCTGTGTGTGACCTGGTAGAGCCATAACCTCCCCATCGGCCCTGCCCTGAGTGTGACAGTGGCGGCGCCCCAACCCCCTGATCAGCCCTGCTCTGTGGGTGATAGAGGGCGGAGCCCCAACCTCCTGATCTGCCCTGCCCTGAGTGTGACAGAGGGCAGTGCCCCAACTCCCCTACCGGCCCTACCCTGTGAGTGACAGGGGGGAGCTCCTCAACCCCCTGATTGGCCCTGCTCTGTGCATGACAGGGGGTGGCGCCGCAACCTCCCCATTGACCCTGCCTTGAGTGTGACAGGGGGCAGTGCCCCAACCCCCCAATTGGCCCTACCCTGAGCGTGACTGAGGGTGGCATCGCAACCTCCCAATCTCCCCTGCTCTGTGCATGGCAGGGGAAGGCACCCCAACTCCCCAATCAGCCCTGCTCTGAGCCCGACTAGGGGCTGCACCTAGGGATTGGGCCTGCCCTCTGCCACCCGGGAGCAGGCCTAAGCCAGCAGGTCGTTATCTCCTGAGGGGTCCCAGACTGTGAGAGGGCACAGGCCGGGCTGAGGGACCCCCCACCCCCTTGAGTGCACAAATTTTTGTGCACCGGGCCTCTAGTATATATACACAAACACATCTCTGTGCTTTTGCACACCCCTTTTTTACTGCTTTGCTTATTTTTTTAAAATATATTTTTATTGATTTCAGAGAGGAAGGGAGAGGGAGAGAGATAGAAACTTCAATGATGAGAGACAATTATTGATCAGTTGCCCCCTGCTCACCCCTACTGGGGATCGAGCCCGCAACATAGGCATATGCCCTTGCCTGGAATCAAACCCCAGACCCTTCAGTCCTCAGACTGATGCTCTATCCACTGAGCCAAACCAGGTAGGGCTACTTCTAAATATTGTACAATTACCTCAAGAAAAGTTGCTTGACCTTAATTTCTTTGAGCCATAGTTTATTCATCTATAAATTGGGACAACTCACAGGCTACATGTGAGGTTTAAATTTGATGATGCATGTGAAAGCATATTGTAACCTATCCTATCTAATAAAAGAGAAAAATGGTAATTGGCGTACGACGATACCCTTTTCATTGGCTAATCAGGGCTATATGCAAATTAACTGCCAACTAAGATTGACAGTTAACTGCCAACAAGATGGCGGTTAATTTGCATATGTAGGCACAATGCAGGGAGGCGAAAGGGAAAGCAGGAAGAAGCCCCCTGCTACTGACAGTGATCGGAAACCCAGGGGGGAGCTAAGAGCTGGGGGGCAGGGCAAAGGCGGCCCTGGGGCCGCCTTTGCCCTGCCCCCCAGCCATGATCGGAGAATCAGGCGCCTTTGCCGCCCTGGCCAGTGATAGCAGGAAGTAGGGGTGGAGCCAGCGATGGGAGCTGGGCACGGTCGAAGCCGGCAGTCCCGGGAGCTAGCGGTCCCTTGCCTGGGCCTAAAGCGGAGCCTGTGATCGCGGGGCCGCTGCAGCTGCGGGTCCCCGCTGCCCGGGCCGGATGCCTAGGCCTGAGGTGTTAGGCCTGGGCAGGGGCGGAGCCTGCAACCGCAGGGAGCTGGGGGTCCCCTGCCCAGGCCTGACACCTCTGCCAGAGGCCTCAGGCCTGGTCAAGGGGCCGATCCGGTGATTGGTGATCGGAGGGTGATGAGGGTCAACTCCTCTGGCCGAGGCATCAGGCCTGGGTCGGGGGCAGAGCCGGGGATTGGGGGGATATGATGGTGCCCTTGCCCAGGCCTGAAGCCTGGGTCAGAGGCGTCAGACTTGGGCGGGGGGTGGAGCAAGCGATCAGAGGGAGATGGGGGTCCCCTGCCCAGGCATGATTCCTGGGCCAGAGGCCTCAGGCCTGGGCGGGGGCCAGAGCCAGTGATCAGGGGGAGATGGGGGTCCCCTGTCCAAGCCTGACACCTCTGGCGGAGGCGTCAGGCCTGGGCAAGGGGCCGATCAGGCGATCGGAGGGTGTTGGGCGTCTACGCCTCTGACCGAGGCATCAGGCCTGGGCTGGGGGCAGAACCAGTGATGGGGGGAAATGAGGGTCCCCTGCCCAGGCCTGACGCCTCTGTCAGAGGCGTCAGGCCTGGGCAAGGGGCCGATCCTGCGATTGGAGGGTGATGGGGGTCAACGCCTGAGGGTTCCCAGTATGTGAGAGGGGGCAGGCTGGGCTGAGGGACACTCCCCCCCCCTACACACACACACACACACACACACACACACACACACACACAGTGCACGAATTTCGTGCACAGGGCCCCTAGTAAATCTATAATCTCCAAATTTAAATGTAAGATATTAATTACTATTCTCTAAAGAATATTCATTATTGGAGCAATATATTTAGTGAAGTACCATAGGGCTTTGTCCTTGTCCATACTCTATTCAAATATGTATCAATACTGGAAAAGTATCTGAAGACCCCAGCTGTGCCATAACATAATGGCAGTGGTAGCATGTAAGCAGAGTCTGGCCAGCCCATATGTCAGCTTTGTGGGAGGTGAGTTTCCTGTAGGGGTTCATAAGTAGACAGTATCAAACAGAGCACAGACTCTGGTTAACAGTGGTTAAGAGTCAGACACCTAAGGCTGAAACCTGGATTTGACATTAGTAAGTTATTTAACATTTCTATGCCTCAATTTTCTGATCTGTAAAGTGGAGATAATAATCCTGACTTTAAGGGATGTTTTGATGTTTGAATGAATTAATATTGAATTGAATGAGTTAATAAAACATGCAAAAAATTTTTAAATAGTCCCTGGCCTAGAAATAACTATTATTATATGTTAGTTATTATTTTCTGAAAGTCACTTGGAAGTTCAAATTTCTGTAGACATAGAAATTGGTGTTTCTTCATAGTTGTTTTCATAATTTTTGCAAGGTCATTTTGTGTATTTGAAAAATATATTTTTTAAAAAAAACTTTTTTTGAGAGTATTACATATGTCCTCCTTTTCTCCCCCTATTACTCCCTCCACCCAATTCCAGGCCTTCCGCAGTCCGTCATCACCCTATTGTCTATGTCCATAAGTAATGCATATATGCATATAAGATCTTTGTTTAATCTCTTCCTGCTCCCCTCACACCCTTCCTTTTGAGATCATCAGTCCGTTTTATTTTCATGCCTCTGATTCTATTTTATTCATCAGTTTATTTTGTTCATTAGATTCCTTGTTCATTTATTTTGATTTTCAGATTCAATTGTTGGTATATATATATATATATATATATATATATATATATATATATATATATATATAAATTTTATTGTTCATGTTCTATTTCTCCTCCTCCTCTTCCTCCACCTTCTTCTTCTTCTTCTTCTTCTTCTTCTTCTTCTTCTTCTTCTCCTCCTCCTCCTCCTCCTCCTTCTCCTTCTCCTTCTTCTTCTTCTTCTTCTTCTTCTTCTTCTTCTTCTTCTTCTTCTTCTTCTTCTTCTTCTTCTTTCTCCTCCTCCTCCTCCTCCTCCTTCTCCTCCTCCTCCTCTTCCTCCTCCTCCTCCTCCTCCTCCTTCTTCTAGTTCTTCTTCTTCTTCTTCTTCTTCTTCTTCTTCTTCTTCTTCTTCTTCTTCTTCTTTCTTCTTCTTCTTCCACATTTTATTTTTTAATTTTTTTAAATATTTATTTCCTTTTATTGAATAAGATATTACAAATGTGTCCTTATCCCCTCCAATATCCCCTCATCCCCCCAATCCTGCCCTCACCATCACCCCCTGATGTCCACATCCATCACTTATGCTTATATGCATGCATACAAGTCCTTTGGTTGATCTTTCCCCCTCACCCCTACCCTCCCCTGCCTTCCCTCTGAGTTTTGAGCATCTGATCGAAGCTTCTGTGTCTCTACATCTGTTTTTGTTCATCGGTTTATATTGTTCATTATAATCCACAAGTAAATGAGAGCATGTGATATTTATCTTTATCTGACTGACTTATTTCACTTAGCATAATGCTCTCCAACTCCATCCATGCTGTTGCAAATGGTAGGAGTTCCTTCCTTTTTACAGTTGCACAGTATTTCATTGTGTAAATGTGCCAAAGTTTTTTAATCCATTCATCTGCTGATGGGCACTTCAGCTGATTTCAAATCTTAGCTATTGTAAATTGTGCTGCTATGAACATAGGGATGCATATATCCTTTCTGACTGGTGTGTCTGGTTTCTTGGGATATATTCCTAGAAGTCGGGTCACTGGGTCAAATGGAAGTTCCATTTTTAGTTTTTTGAGGAAACTCCATACTGTTCTCCACAGTGGCTGCACCAGTTTGTATTCCCACCAGCAGTGAACGAGGGTTCCTTTTTCTCCGCATCCTCACCAGCACGTGTCATTTGTTGATTTGTTGATGATAGCAATTCTGATAGGTGTGAGTTGTTATCCCATTGTTGTTTTGATTTGCATCTCTTGGATGATTAGTGACCTTGAGCATGTTTTCATATGTCTCTCAGCCTTATGTATGTCCTCTTTCAAAAAATGTCTATTTAGGTCCGTTGCCCATTTTTTATTGGGTTGTTAATCTTCCTTTTGTTAAGTTGTATGAGTTCCCTATAAATGTTGGAGATTAAACCTTTATCGGAGATATCAATGGCAAATATGTTCTCCCATGCAGTGGGCTTTCTTGTTGTTTTGTTGATGGTTTCTTTTGCTGTACAGAAGCTTTTTATTTTGATGTAGTCCCATTTGTTTATTTTCCCTTTAGTTTCCATTGCCCTAGGAGCTGTGTCAGTGAACAAATTCCTTCAGCATATATCTGAGATTTTGCTACCTGTGGATTCCTCTAATAATCTTATGGTTTCCCATCTTACGTTTAAGTCCTTTATTCATTTTGAGTTTATTTTTGTGTATGGTGTAAGTTGGTGGTCTAGTTTCATTTTCTTGCATGTATCTGTCCAATTTTCCCAACACCATTTATTGAAGAGACTGTCTTGGCTCCATTGTATGTTCTTGCCTCCTTTGTCAAATATTAATTGAGCGTATTGGTTGGGGCTGATTTCTGGGTTCTCTATTCTATTCCATTGATCTATATGTCTGTTCTTGTGCCAGTAACAGGCAGTTTTGAGAACAGTGGCTTTATAATACAGCTTGATATCTGGTATTGAGATCCCACCTACTTTGTTCTTTCTCAGGATCGCTGCAGCTATTCGGGGTCATTTTTTATTCCAGATGAATTTTTGGAGAGTACGTTCTAGGTCTGTGAAATATGCCATTGGTATTTTAATGGGAAGTGCGTTGAATTTATAGATTGCTTTGGGCAGTATGGACATTTTAATGATGTTGATTCTACCAATCCAAGAACATGGCATGTTCTTCCATCTGTTTATGTCTTCCTCTATCTCTTTTTTCAACGTCCTGTAGTTTTCTGAGTAGAGGTCTTTTACCTCTTTAGTTAAGTTTATTCCTAGGTAGCTTAATTTTTTTGGTGCGATGGTAAATGGGATTGCTTTTTTAGTCTCACTTTCTGTAAGTTCACTATTGGTGTATAGAAATGCCATAGATTTCTTGGCGTTAATTTTGTATCCTGCTACATTGCCGAATTCTTTTATTAAGTCTAATAGTTTATTGATGGAGTCTTTAGGGTCTTTTAAGTATAATAACATGTCATCTGCAAATAAGGACAGTTTTACTTCTTCTTTTCCAAATTGGATGCCTTTTATTTCTTCTTCTTGTCTAATTGCAATGGCTAATACTTCCAGTGCTATGTCGAACAGGAGTGGTGAGAGTGGGCATCCCTGTCTTGTTCCTGTTCTTAGGGCAAATGGCGTTAGTTTTTGTCCATTGAGTATGATGCTGGCTGTGGGCCTGTCATATATGGCTTTTATTATGTTGAGGTATGATCCTTCAATTCCCACCTTGCTGAGAGTTTTTATCAAAAATGGGTGTTGAATTTTGTCAAATGCTTTTTATGCATCAATTGATATGACTATGTGGTTTCTTTCTTTCAATTTGTTAATGTGATGTATCACGTTTATTGATTTGCGGATATTGTACCATCCTTGCATCCCTGGGATAAATCCTACTTGGTCGTGGTGTATGATCTTTCTGATGTACTGCTGGATCCGATTTGCTAAGATTTTGTTGAGGATTTTGGCATCTATGTTCATGAGGGATATTGGCCTGTAATTCTCTTTCCTTGTGTTGTCTTTACCTGGTTTTGGTATTAGGGTGATGCTGGCTTCATAGATTGAGCTTGGAAGTGTTCCTTCCTCTTGGCTTTTTTGTAGTAGTCTGAGGAGGATGGTTTTAGTTTTTCCTTGAATGTTTGGTAAAACTCCCCTGTGAAGCCGTCTGGTCCTGGGCTTTTGTTTGATGGAAGCTTTTTGATGACTGCTTCAATTTCTTCCATGGTTATTGGCCTGTTGAGATTTTTAGATTCTTCCTGATTAAGTTTTGGAATGTTGTATTTTTCTATGAATATGTCCATTTCCTCCAGGTTGTCTTGTTTGTTGGAGTAGAGTTGTCCAAAGTATTTTTTAACAATCATTTGTATTTCTGTGGGATCTGTTGTTATTTCGCCTCTATCATTTCTGATTTTGTTGATTTGGGTCCTTTCTCTTTGCTTCTTGGTGAGCCTGGCTAGAGGTCTGTCAATCTTGTTTATCCTTTCAAAGAACTACCTCTTTGTTTCATTGATTTTCTGTATTGTTTTTTTGGTCTCTATGACATTTATTTCTGCTCTAATCTTTATTGTCTCCTTCCTTCTGCTCACTCTGGGCTTTTCTTGTTGCTCTCTTTCTAATTCTTTGAGCTGTAGATTTAGATGATTTACTACCATTTTTTCTTGTTTGTTGAGATAGGCCTGTAGAGCTATAAACTTCCCTCTCAGGACTGCTTTCATTGTGTCCCAAAGGTTTTGGATTGTTGTGTTTTCATTGTCATTAGTTTCTAGGATGTTTTTAATTTCTTCTTTGATCTCATTGGTAACCCAATCAATATTTAATAACGTGCTATTCAGCTTCCAAGTGTTTGAGTATTTTGAGTTGTTTTTATTGTAGTTTATTTCTAATATTATGGCCTTGTGGTCTGAGAAGATGCTTGGTGTGATTTCAATCTTCTTGAATTTGGGGAGACTTTGTTTGTGACCCAATATGTGGTCTATTTTTGAAGATGTCCCATGAGCACTTGAGAAGAACGTATATTTTGTGGCTTTGGGTTGAAGTGTTCTGAAGATGTAAATTAAGTCCATCTGATCTAGTGAGTCATTTAGGATTGCTGTTTCTTTGCTGAGTTTTTGTCTAGAGGACTTATCCAGTGCTGTCAGTGGTGTATTAAAGTCCCCTACTATGATTGTATTGTTGTCGATCTCTCCTTTGATATCTTCCAGGAGTTTTTTTTTTTTTTTTTATGAATTTGGGTGCTCCTGCATTGGGTGCATATATGCTTACCAGGGTTATATCTTCTTGTTGTATTGATCCCTTTAGTATTATGAAGTGGCCTTCCTTATCTCTTGTTATGGCCTTCACTTTGAGGTCTATTTTGTCTGATATAAGTATTGATACCCCAGCTTTTTTTTTTCATTTCCATTTGCCTGAAAGATATTTTTCCATCCCTTCACTTTCAGTCTGTGTGAGTCCCTTCTAATGGGGTGGGTCTCTTGTAGACAGCAAATGTATGGATCATATTTTTTTATCCATTCAGCCACTCGATGTCTTTTGATTGGACCATTTAGTCCATTTACGTTTAAAGTTATTATTGAAAGGTACTTGTTTGTAGCCATTTCTATTTCTTTTTTGTGGCTGTTTTCTTTTTGGGCTTTTTAGTTCTTCTTTTTACACCAGTCCCTTTAGCATTTCTTGCATTGCTGGCTTGGTGGTAATAAACTCCCTTAGCCTTTTTTTGTCTGTGAAGCTTCTTATTTCCCCTTCAATTTTGAATGATAGCCTTGCTGGATAGAGTATTCTTGGATTCAGTCCTTTGCTTTGCATCACTTTGTAAATTTCTGTCCATTCTTTTCTGGCCTGATGTGTTTCTGTTGAGAAATCATTTGATAATCTGATGGGGGATCCTTTGTAGGTAACTCTCTGTTTCTCTCTTGCAGCCTTTAAGATTCTCTCTTTGTCTTGTACATTTGCCATCCTTATTATGACGTGTCTTGGTGTGGGTCTTTTGGGATTCATCTTGCCTGGGACTCTCTGTACTTGTGTAACTTTTTTCTTCCCCATATCTGGGAAGTTTTCTGACGTTATTTCTTCAAATAGATTTTCTAATCCTTGCTGCTCTTCTTTTCCTTCTTGCAGCCCTATTATGCATATGTTACTTCATTTCATGTTGTCCCGAAGCTCCCTTAGGCTCTCCTCCTGCTTTTTAATTTTTTTCTCCAGTTGCTGTTCAGATTGAGCTTGTTTCTCTGCCTTATCTTCTAATTCACTAATTCGGTCCTCTGCTTCTTCTAGTCTACTGTTGAAACTTTCCATGGTGTTTTTGACTGTAGCTATATCACTTTTCATTTCTTCCTGATTCTTGCATAGGTTGTTGATTTTCTCATCCATTCGGTGAATGAATTGTACAACCATTATTCTGAATTCTTTTTCTGTCATGTTGCATGCTTCAACTTCATTAATGTCCTTTCTTGGTGACTCCTCATTGTCTTTCCTCTGGGTGTTGTTTCGTCTCTTCATTCTGATTATCTCCCGATGGTTCAAACGTTGAGTTGCGTGGGCCTGGGCCGTGTGCAGTGGGAGCCTCCCACCACCCTAGTGTCACTGAAGAGCTCTGACACTAAGCTGTGTGGTTGTGGTGGGTTGGTGGGAACCAGGCTTGCTCAGAGTCAGTGTTGTCAGTGCTCAATGTGGCCTCGTAAGTGCCCTTAGAATCAGGAACCCTGCCTGCACTGTGCTGAAACAGAGACCCCCCTGAAGGGTGTTGAAAACCAGAGCCCCCTACCGTGCGCCAGGAGTCAGAGTTCCCCAGAATGCAGTATCAGAGTCTCTGTTGCTTTGCAGGACCTTGCCTTGGGAATCAGGGTCCCTGTGTGCCCTTGCACCAGGAATTGGAGTCACTGGCTCTTAGTATGAATGAACAGGGAGTCAGGGTCTCAGGCACAGGTGATAAGAAACACAGTCAAGTCACTGGTGCTTGGTGCTGCCTCCTGCCCAGAGAATCGGGGTCCCTGGGCCTGTGATACGCGGTACAAATTCCTGGTGTTCCTGTGATTGCTCCCAGCCCAGGGCTCCGAAGCCCTCAGTGCCTGTAGGCTCAGTTCCTGGGGTTCGAGGCAATGGGTGGGTCTATCAGTTAGTTACTCTGGCGCTGCCAGCAAGCCTGTGGGAAGGGGGGATGGGCTCTGTTACTCATGGATCTGCCTAGGGGATTTCTGAACTTTTGGTGTCCGCAGGTCTGTAGCTGTGGTCACAGGTCTCTGTCCCCAGTTGCTGCAGGGTCCTGGTATGCGCCTGAGATCAGACTGGGTGGTGCTGAGGCCAGGATCCTATCTCAAGCAGCTCTGTTTCCCAAGATGGCGTGGTCGCTGTGCCTGTGCTGGCCACCCAGGATTGTCCGCGCAGGGAGCAGGACTCCGCCGCCTAAGACTGCCCGGTTTAGCAGCCCCTTAGAAGACCTGAAGAATCTAACTGTCCCTATCTCATACACACACACCACATGCGTCCACACACTCTCTATCACTTCCTTGCACTCTCACACTCTCTCCATCCCTACCTTCCTGCTGGTCGCCATTTCTCTAAATCCGGAATCTTTATTTTTAAAGAAAGGGGTTTGTTTCTAGGGAATGACATATTAAAAATCATAAGAAATCCCACCATCAGGAAAATGAGTCTGAGTTTAATGCTTTAGTTATTTATGTTTGAACATCATTAAATTATAGTTCAATTTTTTGTGGTATATACTTTAGAGGGGGAGAATCTATATATCTCTATGTGCCATACATCATTCTAGGCAATATCAAGCATTTCCACATATCTTATAAACTAACATCTAAGGAGTAGGACAATTCTTGAGAAGGGGTGGAGAAGAGTACATGGCAAAACTACATTATTTTTATCTTTCTCCCCTCCTTTTGTCTGGGCATGTATTAAAGTTATAATAACAACTAGTCTTAAACTATTATGTCAAGGTCTCTTTGGACAATTAAATAGTTTGGAAATGTTGTACTCTTTCTCAACCTTGAAGTTAACACCACAACTGCCATACTTTGATAACAGTAATTTGTTGATTTTTGAGCTATATAAAACAACTTACTGTTTGATTTTAAGGTATTTTTAAAATATATTTTTATTACTTTTAGAGACAGAAAAGGGGAGCTGGAGAGAGAGAGAGAGAGAGAGAGAGAGAGAGAGAGAGAGAGAGAGAGAGAATGAGTGACAGAGAGATACAGGGAGAGACAGAGAATGACAGAGAGAAAACATTGATGTGAGAAAGAAACATTGATCAATTGTCTCTGTTACATATGCACCCTGACTAGGTATCAAACCCACAACCTGGGTATGTGCCCTAACCAGGAATCAAACTGGCAACATTTTGGTGCATTGGATAATGCTCAACCAACTGCTCTACACAGGCCAGGGCTGTTTGATGTTTTTAAGAAGAAACCATCAAAGTAGATAATAAGCTCCCCAAACAGTATTTAATCCATAGTAAATGCTTAATAAATGTTAGCTGTGGTTGTTGGTATACTCCTTGATTTTTATTGCTCTTCCACTAACTTGCTGCATGACCTTATCCATGTCATTTCTCTAAGCTTGTTTTTTTTTTATTTTCCAACTGCACAGTAAGTGGAGTTGGACTAAATAATATGATATTCTGTGGCTCTTTTGGACTGAATTTTCTCAACTTCCACCCCGCTCCAACCATTTTGGCTAGAAAAATAGTGTGTGCAATACCTTATTTGGGAGATTTCTGGCTGCTCCTCAAGGAGTCCATCCTGATTTTCAGGAGACTCAAACAAACAAACCAAACAAGAAAAAAAGAGGCTCAAATATCGTGCTGTATAATAAAAGACCTGCTCTGGCTCTCTGGCGGAGTGTTATATATATTGAGGTCTGTTCTTGAAGTTACAAATAAAGTACTTTTTCACTTGAAGTGATGAAGAAAGACTTGTAAGGTCGTCTAATCAGGAAGATGGGTGGCTTTGGGGACAACAGTAAACTTTTTTTCTTCTAGTGTGAGGGGAAGTGAGGGGCAGGAAAAAAATCCCCAAGTCAGAAAAGTGCTATAAAATTCCCAGAAGCCCTACTGGTGTAGAATAATGCCTGCTACAATTTAGATCCCCCTACTAGCTTGACTTTTCAAAAACTGCAAACTCATAAAATCCTTTGGTAGGGCTTTCCCCTACAATGAGACTTCATCTGCATATTTATAATAAAAGTCATGGAATTTTGAGTCATGGAATTTCTCGGCAGCCATGAGAAACAGTGGTTCTCATGATGAAATATTACAACAAAGAGGTATTAATTTGAGATGGGATGAATATTATCCACTTACTAAGTTAAATGAAGAAATTTTGTCACTCACCAGGGAGTTGGAGTTAATTTCATTTCTTAGGGTAAATATTTCTCTTGATGCTATGGAAAGTAGGGTCTATTTCTTCCCAGTCCTTCTTGGTCCTTTCCTTATACAAAGAGCAGTGGTACAAGAATAGTTCTCAGTATGTTTTAAAATTATTTTGTCTACTTCTGTGATTTAATAGATTTGCTTTGGGATAAGGGTACATGAAGGAATCAAAGTGGCCATGAGAACAAGCAAAAGCAAATGAAAATTTCATTTCTTTCCCCAGTTCTGTAGTCATCTGACTATGGCTGTTACTTGATATCTCTATAAAATTTTAAAAGTCTCTGCAGTATCTGCTCTGTAAATTAGACAAATACCCATGACCTCAAGTGAACAGATGAGCAGCTTTCTTGCAACAGAGCTCACCATGAGCATTTGGAGCATTTCATTATATATTTCAATGGAGAAATAAATTAAAGAAAGAAAAATCTTCAATTAAAGCAAATAAAATTATTAGGATTAGGATTGACTAGGGGAAAAAATCTAGTCTTTCTGTTCCTTTCTTTTCATTCTGTTTTCTCGTCCTAGATGCTTCCTTCTCCCTTGGCATAAAGCAGGTAAAATATGTTTGTGGAGTTAAAAAAAATAATCAGGATCTCGACATTTATGATGATAAGAGCAAGCCCTTCAATCAGTGATACTAACACCATAAGTACTCAGGCACTCGATCATTAAATGGAGATGATTTTCTGATGCAGGGATTCAGTATGCCGGCCATAGATAATTTAAGCACTAAAGAAGACAAAGGGGCCTCATTTTATATCAAGTCTTCTTTGCTATCATCTACCCTCTGCCTCAGGTTACTCCAAACATGGGCAGTGATTCTTCTCAAGTTCAGAACTCTTTCCAAGCTTTATCTGAAAGGTATTTTTATATAATAACAAGAATGAAATGAGTAATACTACTTGTAAAAAGGAAAATTTTCTATGTACTATGTGATAAGTGGCAGAAGCTTTCTATGGTATCTCATTTATTCCTTGCATTAAGCCAGGAGATTAACTTATTAATTCTCATTTTATAGTTAGGTAAACTGAGAAACAGGCAAAATATCTTAACTGAGGTTACTCAGCTGTTAGGTTGGAATCTACATATAGGGGTATGCAGAATCTATAAGTTCTTTTCTTCACCACTATACAAGCACTGCTCCACAATATCCACTGTGTGTATGTCAGAGGGATGGAAAAGAACTAGCTTTAATATCAATATCCAATAACACATAAACTAAAGTAGCATTAGTATATAACATGCAAAATAAATATTGGGTGCCCTAAATCTCCCAAAAGAGATGAGAGCTAATGTCTTGCCTGCTGCCCATCTTTTAAAACAACCCCCTGAGATGGGCTCTTTCCTTAAAGATCTTGAACTCTAGATAGTTAACCCTTGAACCTTCTTGCTAATCATGCTTCCACTTGTGCAACTTTGGTTTCACTAGCCACTTACACTGATCATTCTCCAGTTAGGTTCACTACTCCTCACAATGTGGGAATCATTACTTTCCTTCATTACCCCAAATCTCCACCCTAATCTATTTCTCCCTAGATTGTGGTTTCTGTTACTGCCATCTCTTATATTTTTCTATGTAGAAAAGAATCCTGTGAGGTATGAAAGCAGGTTCTTCTGGAGAATTCAAGCTGACCAAATGCAATCTCTTTGCCAAAGGAAGCCCATAGAAGTCAACTAAGGGACTGTTTGAAAAATTAGTCTTTGATAATTTGGAGACCTTGGATCTGAAAGCTTGAGTTTCTACAGAAGGAGTTGTGTGGGACCAAAACAGTCCTAGGGATAGTTTTAAAGCTTCATTAAGCCATGGCCTGGTAGGTTGGTTGGTTAGAGCATTGTCCCGATATAGCAAGGTTACAGGTTTGATCCCCAGTCAGAGCACATACAAGAATCAGCCAATGAATGCATAAATAAATGGGACAACAAGTTCTCTCTCTCTCTCTCTCTCTCTCTCTCTCTCTCTCTCTCTCTCTCTCTCTCTCTCTCTCTCTCTCTCCCTCTCTCATCTTTCACACACACACATCAAAAATACTTCATTAAAATAAAAACTCATAAAAATGCCCAAAAGATCTCAGTTCTTGTTATAGACTTTGTAAAGAAACTTCCTTATGGATCATTCAGTATGGGCAAAGAAAAAGTAGGTGGAAAGGACATTTTCCATATAATTAGTTTTAATAGGCAGAATTCTCAGATAGTGTCCAAGATTTTTTTGTTTCCTGGTATATATTCCCTGTGAATTCTCCTCCCCTTGAATGTGGTCAGGGTTTTTGAATATTAAGTGCTTTTACTCCCCTGATCAGGATATATTCTATGGAAAAGGTGAATAAAATTTGCATATGTAGTTAAGGCTCCAAATCATTTTACTTTGAGTTAATCAGAAGGGAGAACATTCTTGGTGTGCCTGACCTAATCAGGTGAGGCCTTTAAAGAATTTCCAGGCCTTCCCTACAAAGAGAGGTTTGAAGTCAGGTAAATGCTTTCCTACTGGCTTTGAGGAAGCAAACTGTCATGTTGTGAAGAGGGTCACATGGCATGGACTAGCAAGCTGCCTCTAGGGGCAGTGGGTCTTAGTTCTACAATAAGGATCTGAATTCTCCAATAACCAGTAAGCTTGGAGGAACACCCCAAGTCTCAAGTGAGATCACAGCCTCAGCCAACACCTGGATGTTATCTTGTGAGACCCTGTGTAGAGAAACCAGGTAAACCTTGCCAAACCTTTGACCCATGAAAGCTATGAGATAAAGTCATAGGTGTTGTTTTAAGCCACTAAGTTTGCAGCAATAGAAAACTAACACAGTAACTTTGCATTTTCTCTCATCCTTTTCAGGTCTATGTGCACACTATGGTACAGGCGTATTGTGTATGCCCAAATGGAGAGAGTGCTATGATCCACTGCACTACTCAAGCATATGGTGGGGCAATGATATTCACCTTAAAGAGTAGTTTGGTGTATATGGAGTTAAATCAGTCAAATGTTAAAGATTTACGACCTTGTTGAAGTGATGTTTTGGGGAAATTAATAATACCTAATGTACAGATTCTTTGCTTTAAATCAGGGACTTATAATGTTTCATGATTATACAACTCCTGTCTTCTATCTTATTCACCAGCTCCCTATCCACTTTATTTTTTTGTTTTTAAATTTATATTTATTGTTAAAAGATTATAGATGTCCCCTTTGTTTGTGTGTGTGTGTGTGTGTTTTTCCATTGACCCCCTCCACCCTGTACCTGCCCCTCCCATGCCTTCAGCACTCTATTATCTGTGTCCATGGGTTATGCATATATGCATATAAGTTCCTCAGTTAATCACTCCCCTCACATGTCTACCCCATCTTCCCTCTGAAATTTATCAGTCTTTCTATGCTTTTATGTCTCTGAATCTATTTTTGTTCATCAGTTTATGTTGTTCATTATATTCTATATATGAGTGAGATCATGTTATACTTATCTTTCTCTGACTGGCTGATTTTGATTAGCATAATACTCTCCAGGTCTATTCATGCTGTGGTAATAGTTATTTCTTTTTTACAGCTGTGTAGTATTCCATTGTATAAATGTACCACAACTTTTTTATCCACTCATCTGCTGATGGGTACTTGGGCTGTTTCCAAATTTTAGCTATTGTAAATTGTGCTGCTATGAACATAGGAGTGCATATATTCGTTCTAACTTGTTTCTGGTTTCTTAGAATATATTCCTAGAAGTGAGATCACTAGGTCAAATGGGACTTCCATTTTAACTTTTTGAGGAAACTCCATACTGTTTTTCCTAGTGGCTGCACAAGTCTGCATTCCCACAAGCAGTATACTAGGGTTTCCTTTTCTCCACATCCTTAACAACACTTGTCATTTGTTGATTTTACATATCAAGAAACAAAAAGAGAGGACCCAAATAAACAAAATAAGAAACAAAAGAGGTGAAGTAACAACTGATGCCACAAAAATACAAAGGATTGTAAAAAATACTATGAATGACTATATTCCAACTAACTGGACAACCTGAATGAAATAGACATATTCCTACAAAAAAAATCAATCTTCCAAAACTCAATCAGGAAGAATAAAAAAACCCATTTGGGCCAATAACAACCGAGGAAATAGAAGCAGTAATCAAAAATTTCCAACAAACAAAAGCACTGGTCTGGATTGCTTCACAGTGGAGTTTTACCAAACACTTAAAGAAGAACTAA
This sequence comes from Myotis daubentonii, assembly GCF_963259705.1. Lineage (NCBI taxonomy): Eukaryota > Metazoa > Chordata > Mammalia > Chiroptera > Vespertilionidae > Myotis > Myotis daubentonii. The sequence continues at coordinate 24,200,984 of NC_081861.1, read as the reverse complement.
AACTAACTTCCTCAAACTATTCCAAAAAATTCAAGAGGAAGTGCCGGGGTCCAACCCCAGCAGGTCCAGGGGTCCCCAAAGGTGTGGACGGAGTTGGCGAAGAAGGAATGACACGGAGACAGCGTTCAGTTGATCAGCAGCCTAGCCAGGATCTCTAGCCAGGATTTCCAGCCAAGTTCTGGTTAGGATCTCCAGCCAGGTTCTGTGTCCATGTTCTGTTGCTAGGTTCTCCAGCCAGGTTCTGTAGCCAGTTCTCCAGGTTCTCCAGCCAGGTTCAGTCACCAGGTTCTAGTCAGGTTCTCTTGCCATGTTCTATCCAGGTCCTGTAGCCGGGTTCTGTCTCTAGGTTCTTCAGCCAGGTTCTCTCGTTAGGTTCTGTCTCTAGGTTCTGTGGCCAGTTTCCGTCCAGGATCTTTTGCCATGTTCTCTCACTAGGTTCTGTCTCTAGGTTCTGTGGCCAGTTTCTGTCCAGGATCTTTTGTCATGTTCTCTCCAGTGAAGTTCTTCTGTTTCTAGGTTCTGTGTAGGTTCTGTGTCTAGGTTCTGTGTCCTGTTGTCTTGTTACATCTGTATTTATACCAGTTGATTCCAATCCTATCAATCTCTATTCCAAAGGTTAGGGCGTTTCTTATCTCCATTCCAGGGAGAAAAGATTATGTAGCTTAAGCATGATTGTTCATAGTTAAAGTGATTAATTACCCACCTGGCACTTAGTTAAGAGGTTTTATTCCCTCCCTAACTTCAGGGGAAAATCCCTACCTGGGGAAACAACCTTTCTCAGAAAGGTGACCTTGGTTAAAACACATAGTGCCAAGAAGGTGAGCAAACATATTAAGAACAGTATGCCATATATGCCAGGTCCCTTGAAACAGCAATGATGGACCGGCTCCCGGCAAGGAAGGAACACTTCCAAACTCATTCTATGAGGCCATCATTACCCTAATTCTAAAACCAGATAAAGACACTACAAAGAACGAGAATTACAGGTCAATATCCCTGATGAACATAGATGTTAAAATCCTCAACAAAATATTAGCAAATCTGATCCAGCAATACATTTAAAATATCATATAACATGACCTAGTGGGATTTATTCCAGGTATGCAAGGCTGTTACAATATTTGTAAACCAATAAACATGATACAGCACATAAATAAATTGCAAGACAAAAATCACAAGAACATATCAATTGGTTCAGAAAAAGCATTTGACAAAACCCAAAACCCTTTTTTGATAATAACTCTCAGCAAAATGGGAATAGAGGGATCATACCTCAATATTATAAAGGCTATATATGACAAACCTATAGCCAACATCATACTTAATAGGCAAAAACTAAAACCATTTTCCTAAGAACAGGAACAAGACAGAGATGACCACTTTCAGCTCTCTTGCTCAATACAGTACTGGAAGTCCTATCCATAGCAATCAGATGAGAAGAAATAAAAGGCATCCAATTTGGAAAAGAAGAAATAAAACTGTCATTATCACAGATGACATGATATTGTACATAGAAAAATCTAAAGACTCCATCAAAAAACCTACTAGATTTAATAAATGAATTCAGCAATGTAGCAGGATACAAAATTAACACCCAGAAATCTATGGCATTTTCATACACCAATAATGAACTCTCAGAAAATAAAAGTAAACGAAACAAAATATAACAATCCCATTTACCATTGCAATAAAATAATTAAGATACTTATGAATAAATTTAACCAAGGAGGCAAAAGACCTGTACTCGGGAAACTACAGGAGATAAAAAAAAGATAGAGGAAGATATAAACAAGTGGAAGAATATAACGTGTTCATGGATTGGTAGAAGTAATATCATTAATATGTCTATACCACCCAAAGCAATCTATAGATTCAATACAATTCTTATTAAAATATCAATGTCGTATTTCATAGATCTAGAACAAACGCTCCAAAAATCTATGTAGAACCAAAAAAGACTCCAAATAGCTGCAACAATCTTGAGAAATAACAAATTTGGAGGAATCACAATAGCAGATATCAAGTTATAATACAAAGCCACTGTACTCAAAACAACCTGGTACTGGATCAAGAACAGACATATAGATCCCTATTCCCTTTAAAATCCAATTTGAAAACATGACTCCAACTTTCAAGTATTCATTTCTTCTGTTCAACATTTTGGATGTCCCCTCACATGGTCACCATTCTTGTTTTTTAATCTTGGCCTCATATCTACCTCTTTTTCTATCTCTCCCAAAGATGAGCCTTTTCTTTTCAGATGTGTATATTTTATTTCAAATCTAATCACATATATGGGGATATTTGCCACTTTTTTCCTGGAGTTGTAAAACTTATCTTCCTGCAAAAGAATTGGGGAAATATTTATTTATGCCACATTCCAATAAAATGTTTTAGAGTATCAGGCATAGTTTTTTAGTTACTAACTCTGAAGAAAATTATTGTACTTTGTTTTCTCCAATCTCCATCCTCTCTGATTTTTGTGAATGCCATCTCATATATTTTTCTATAAAGAAAAAAACCTCTGTGAGTTATGTAATCAGGTCCTTCTTGAGAAGTACATTTGAGCAATCCAGACCCCTTGCCAAAGTAAGCCATGGACGTCAACTCTGGGTGTGTTTGCAAGATTGGTCTTTGATTTGTGTTCCAAACATAGGAGATAGTTCTATTCTTATGTGATGAGGCTTTAAGAAGTAAGCTGCCATACAAAAGGTATGCTGTTTCTATGTGTTTCCTATTAATGTAAATATATTAAAACTTTTCTTATTTTAAAAACTTAGGAGAAAAAAACTCAAGTACAGAAGATCCATGATTGTTCAAGAGCAACTTTTTTTTTTCAAGCTTCTATCTAGACTAGTAAGAAAGGGCAAGTGTCAGAGCATAGTAACTGGGTTTCTAAGGAGTGCAGAACAAAATAAGACATCTGTGCATTGAAAGGGAGATTGTCATCCAGGAAGACAATGGCATTCATCCCATTAATGGAAATATGTAATTAACCAGCTGCTGGATGTCAGTCTGTAGTGAAAAGCATGGTTTGGGCTTTTGCCTCCTATAGAGTGGCAGTCTTGTCACTGTCTTCTGGCCCCCAGTAAGGGTGGTACAAATAAAAGTACTAAGAGGAAATCAGCCTCCCCACTTTCATGGAATCCTTGATGCTTAAGACTACAGTCCAAGCTATATGAATAAGTAGACAAGAATGACATTTTCCTCCTGGACTGTAATCTTTTTCAATTGCAATGAATGAGTTTTTGCTGCTCCAATAACTAAAACAATAATCACAAATTAGAGGAAAATGATCTACCAGTATATTTTATTGCTGTTAATTATGCTAGTACCTGGTATGTATGTATGATGGATGCTTTCTTTAGCACTTGTATAGCTTTTTACAGTTTATATACTACTTCACATAACTTATCTAATTTTTATATTTATTGTCAAAACAATACTGGAAAGTCAATATAATATGCAAGGCAGGTATTATTATCCCACTTTTGCCAATGAGAAAATTGAGGTTCAGGGGAAGTGAAGTAGCTTGTATACGATCACATGCATATCAAAATAGAGGAAAGATAATTATTAAATAATCTTAATAAAGAATCCCAGTTATACATGTATACACACACATACACCTATCTTTTTTGTCTCTTGTTTGGCAACCTGAATATATTCCCTTTGGGGTTGGACAAATCCTGATGATGACTAGGCTAGCTGCACTCCTGGGAAAGCATTTCCTGTGATCTAGAAGGCCGTGTCCTCTCTTCTCTGCCATGTGATGGCTCTAATATTAGGAACAGTCTAGTGGCCTGATATCATAAGAACTTGCCTTTTATGCTTTGGGGATCACAGTGTAAGGATGGCTTAGGGTGGGATTTGGGTGTAGTTGTCCATCTCTTTTTTCCCCTAGCCTCAGATATCCAGGTTGACTATGGCCTCAGGTGCAGATTAGAGCTTCCTTATTTAGTTGACTGTTAATGTGAATCAACTTAATACTGTTACTGAGATTCTAGATATAAGAAAGAAATAACAAAATGTATCACTCCATTCTTTAATCCTTCTCAACCATATAGCCATCCATTATTCAACCATCCCACTATGTTCCAAACACTGAACTAAGAGCTGAGAATAAAACTTGAAATAAGATTCATGCTCCAGGTAGCTTGCAGTTGAGGGGCTTCCCTGAATGAGCCAACAAGAAAAAAGAGTGACAAATAATGGGTTTGTGAATGGTTTTCAGTGCATTTCTTACTTTCCAATGCAGTATCCCTAACAGCAAAACTGTAAATTCAATCTCCAGAGGGAAGGTTAAGACATTCCATTGAAAGCTAATGTTTTATTTTAAAGATTCATATAAAAATATGTATTTTACTCCGTAATAGATATGTGTCTATTTTGCTAATTATTCTCTCTCCTTTAATCTCCCTTAATCTAGATATATAAAAGCCTAAGCGACTGTTACAACCGAATAAGTGGAATGACCAGAACAACGGCTTGACCGGTCACTATGATGCACACTGACCACCAGGGGGAAGACGCTCAATGCAGGAGCTGCCCCCTGGTGGTCAAGTGTGCTCCCATAGCAAAAGCGCCACTCAGCCAGAAGCCAGGCTCACGGCTGGCAAGCTGCAGTGGCAGGAGCCTCTCCTGCCTCAGCTGCAGCACTACTAGGCCATGGTGGCAGCAGGCACAGTGGGGCCAGATTGAGTGGCAGCAGAGCTGCACCTGGTCCTGGCTGGGCCTCCTCCCCAGCCGCCTGCTGCTTTGGCATTGCTACATCCCTCAGCAGTCCAATATCCCCCAAGGGGTCCCAGATTGAGAGAGGACACAGGACAGGCTGAGGGACCCCACCTGTGCACAAATCTGTGCACCGGGCCTCTAGTATCTAATAAAACTGCTGGTCCAGAAGGTGCTCCATGTTTATCCTATGGTTTCAAGTCACTCCCAGTACAATGCTAGGGCTACATATGCTCCAGTTTAATTAGCTTGGTTAATGAAGTCCAAGGTCACTTCTCACTGTAACCTTGTATGAGCCTTGTATGAATAAAGTCCCAGGTCCTCGATCTATCACTATCCTCTCTTGCCAGTATTTTCTTTTATTTTTGTAATTTATTTTTTTAAATTAAATTTATTGGGGTGACATTGGTTCCTAGAGTCATATAGGTTTCAGGTGTACATTTCTATGATACATAATCTATATATTGCACTGTGTGCCTACCACACAAAGTTAAATCATCTTCTATCATCATATATTTGGTCCCCTTTATTCTTTACTACTTCCCCACCCTCTTCCCTCTGGTAACCACCATGCTGTTATCTGTCTGTGTCTATGAATTTCAGTTTTATATCCCCCATATGAGTAAAATCATATGGTTCTTAGCTTTTTCTGACTGACTAATTTTCCTTAGCATAATATTCTTAAGATCCATAGCTGTTGTTTCAAACGGTACTATTTCATTTTTTCTTATGGCTGAGTAGTATTTCATTGTATATATGTATCCAATCCTATATCAAATGTCTCATCCTCTGTGAATAATGCTGCAATGAATGTAGGGGTGCATATATCTTTGCAAATAAATGTTTTTGAGTGTTTTGGGTAGATGCCCAAAAGAGGGATTGCTGGGCATATGGTAATCTTATTAATTTTTTTAGGAACCACCATACTGTTTTCCATAGTGGCTGTACCAGTTTACATTTACATGAGCAGTGAATGAGGGTTCCTTTTCCTCCCAACCTCCACAACACTTGTTATTTCTTGTCTTGTTGATAATAGCCATTCTATCAGGAGTGAGGTGGTATCTCATTATAGTTTTGATTTGCATTTCCTTAATAGCTAGTGAAGTTGAACATCTTTGCATATATTTGTGTCTTCTTGGTCTTCTTGAGAGAGGTGTCTATTTAGGTCCTCTTTCCATTTTTTTTATTGGATTTTTTGTTTGGTGTTGAGTTGTATGAGTTCTTTATACATTTTGGATATTAACCTCCTGTTGGAGTGTTATCTGCAAATATCATCTCTCATTCGGTTGGTTGCCTTTTGTTTTGTTGGTAGTTTCTTTTGACATAGTCCCATTCATTTATTTTTTGCATTTCTGGCCAAATAATCTATGACCAAGGTCCATAAGACCTATATTTTCTTCTATGCATTTTATTGTTTCAGAACTTATATTTAGGTAATTGTTCCATTTTGAATTAATTTTTGTACTAGGGGGCAAGCTGTAATCTAGTGTCATTCTTTTGTATGTGGCTTTCCGATTTTCCTACCTCCATTTATTGAAAAGGCTTTCTTTTCTTCATTTTGAGTTTTTGGCTCTCCTTTGTAAAAAAATATTTTCCCATATACCTGCAGTTTTATTTCTGGGCTCTCAATTCTGTCCCACACAATGGTCTCTGTTTCTGTTCTTTTGCCAACACCATGCTGTTTTGATTATCATAGCTCTGTAGTATAATTTGAAGTTAGGTGGTATGATACCTCTGGTTTTGTTCTTTTTTTCTCAGGATTGCTTTGGCTACTTGGGATCTTTTGTGGTTCCATACAAATCTGACGATTTTTGCTCAATTGCTTTTAAAATGTGACATTGGGATTTTGATAGGGATTGCATTAAATCTGTACATTGTTTTCACTAATATTCTTGCCAGTATTTTCAATCAGTCTCTATGCCTCATCCCCATCCTGCTTATTCTTCACATGTGGCAAACAAAATAGGTTTCTTATTTATCTCTCTATATAAAAGGTTAATATGCTAAATGTCCTTCCACCTGTATGACTGGTCTCTATGATGTGCACTGACCACCAGGGGGCAGATGCTCAATGCAGGAGCTGTCATGATGTGCACTGGCCATTTACAGAGAAACGGCAGCACAGACCTGGCGCAGACAAAGCAACACTCGGCTTCCCCCAAGTGGGACACAGGCCCTGCTACTACCCCGGAGCTAAACCCCACCAAATCACAGCCAATGTTTCCCAGATCCCCATGTCACAAAATGCTGCCCACAGCCCAGCCCAGCCTGGAAACAGTGCCTGTGAGCACCGGGTAATGACGTCACATAGCAATGTTTGGCTTCCTCTCCCTAGCAACTAGCCTCCTTGCAGTTTCTTCAGCCCAGGAACATGACTTACTTTATAGCCATGTGGAAACATTTACACTTTAACCAAATGTCTGTGAAGCATTTTTTCCATGCCTCATCTCATTTGGTCCTCAAAGAAGTCCTGGAGTAGGTATTTAGGAGACTTGGTGGAATCCTATTTTCTTTTCATTAGCTGAAAAACAGAGATTTAGAAAGCTTAGAAACTTGATCTGACTGAAAAGAAGTAAGAAATGGTGGACCTTGAAAATAACTTCAGGTTTTCTCACTGTGCAGAATATAGTCAAACACTGCTACAGTTAAATATTTTACCCTTTGTTCTCCCTGCGTGATCTACAATAATAATCTGCTTCGTGTTGATGTTCACTGCTGTGTTGCTAACAATTACCTGAAAGGGAAGTTGGGGTGCTTCACTGGGCTGGAAAAAGTTTAGCTAAATCAGAAAGCAGGTCTAATTAAGCAAGTTTGTTCTATATCTATAAAAGGCTAAGTTGACTCGTGCATGCATGATACATATAAAGCTCTTGCTGTTGCCAATTGCACATGTGTGTTTCTATCTGTCATTGTGGATTGTGAATTTGGTTGACACTTCTATTATAGAGAAAAGCCAAATAGCGATATTAAAGTATTTGTTTTAATTAATTTCCTTTCAATGTTCATGAATTTGTGCACTGGGCCACTAGTTGTAAATAAAAATATTAACTCTTAATTGAGCATGTACTATGTGGCAGGCATAAGTCTTGTTTAGTCTTAAAATTTAGCTCATGGGGTAAACATTATTATAATCACCATTTTTCAGATGAGGAAATTGAGACTCAGAGGTAACGTAAATTAAGTTATATCAACTATGCTACTGACCTCTGAGGACTATACTCCCAGGCTGCTGGAGCTATATAATACTGCTTTCTTACCCTAGAAGCATTTGTGTAAAATATTTGCTGAAACAATAAACTATCTAATATTTAAGGTTCTCTTCAGCTCTGACATTCTATAATTTCTTTGACCCTCTTTACATTTAATGATGTCAATTTTTATTTCTATTCTTTGCTTAGCTCAAAAATATACCCCTCCTTTGTCCATGCACAGGAGTTGGACTATTGCATAGAGAGCACCATAACAAATCCTTGTGATTATTCACATATCACTCTAAAATATTTATCATCTTGGTAAATCTCAAGCTGTCACAACAGCTTATAGTCTAACAATAAATATAATATTAACAGCACTAAAGTAGATATAACTGAGAATGATGCTTGTTAAGCTCATAATGATTCTGTTCTCAAAGGATTTACAATTCATCTCCTTTATGTTGCTTGACTGCTTACCATGTCTTGGAGGTTGGGTAGATTCCTCTTTGGTCTCATGTAATACATGATATTCATAAACTGTGATGGAGCCCTCACATTGCCAATCAAGAATGCAAATAGAGAGCTAGTTGACTGTGTGATCTAAATTTCTGCGTGTTTAGAAGGATATAAATATGGGGAGAATATGGCTCTGAAAAGACAGAACAGGACTGATAGCTGTGTCCTTAACCCCTCTTCCAAGAAAAAGCTGCAGAATGTATCAGTTACTCAGCCTGCCCTTATCTTGGCCAATGGGAAAGCGGGGGAAACTAGCACAAGGCCAAGAGTATGCTAGCCACCCCCCTGTCTTTGTGTAACCAGACCCTAGCTGCACACTGCCCTTGCGTCACTAGCCCCCGGGCCTCACTCAACCAACCAGAATCAGCCAAATCAGTGGTCAGAGTGTGCCCCCACCCCCCGACCCCAAGCCCTATAAATTCTTTGTTCCCTTGGGACTCGGGGCTCTCTTTTGCATCCAGTAATGGAGGCAGGGGGGAGACCAAGTCCCGGGCTTGAATAAAAGACTCTATGCTTTTGCATCGGACTCGGCTCCCTGGTGGTCTGTCTTGGGGGATCTTGAAATCTGGGCATAACATTTGGGGGCTTGTGCGGGACCCCCAAGACTCACGAGGGACCCCGATCCGGAGAGTCTGACTGACCACGGTAAGTGTCTGTGTGTTGTCTATTCTGTTCTGTGTGTTCTGTCCTGTGTGAGCTCACTTCTGAAATCTGTATTGCCTGTAAAGGCCTAGGTGGACGCACTGGGGGGCCACAGGCAGGAGGAGGTGGGGGACGCCCCGATCCTCCATCTGAAGGGGCGCAGAAACCCCTCAATCTGAGACGAGTGGTGCATGGCCATCGTCTAATCTGTGGTTTTGCTTCCACGGAGTAGGAAGGTTGTTTTGGTTTTGCTTCCATAGAGTTGGAAGACTGTATTTGTCTGGATTTGTGTGTTTTTTTTTTCTGTTTTCTGTGGACTTACTGGACAGATGTTATGGGACAGACTCAAACTGCTCCTTTAAGCATTATGGTCGTTTTAAAGTAAAGGGTTGGGCCAAACTTGCTTGCCAGCCTCAGGTGTGGTTTTCCAGAACCGCTGGGAACTTGGGGCCTTGAAGCTTACTGAGTTCAAATGATAAAAAACTTATGTCTTGCATTTTTGAAGTTTATTCTTAAAAATGTTACTGATTGAGAAATGCTGAATATTTGACTTGACAGCTAAAAGTTTAAGATTCGGATTGAATTGGGAAAAACTGTGTGTTGTGGTAGCTAAATGCCTTTGCTGAATGAATGTCTGGTGAAAGTGTGCGAGTGTGGAGGGAGGGGGCCTGCCCTCTACTCTCCTTTGTGTGGCTCCACAACTTTGGTCCGGCGGGTATCTGAGTGAGGATCTGTGAAAACAGGTCACCCCCTCCCTTGTCTGTCTCTCGTCATGAGGTCGGGACAAAGTAAACCTGCTGTTCTTAATTACATGTTAAAAAGAAAATTTAAAGGGGTACAATAGAGATTGTGAAATTGGAATGAATGCTGAAACATCGAGGAAGCATGAGTGAACAGCTGTTTGTTTGTGTGGGACTAGCCGATTTGCTACCGAGAGGGGGGACTGGACGCAGTCTTAACTCCTCCGGTAGGTTCTCACCAAAACGTTGGTCGAGAATTCTGTTCTGTGCCAGGAGTGCCCCCACGCCCGTCTGGGTAGTTGGGCATTGTTTTGTTTATCTGCTCAGCTCCAGTCTGGGCTAGTCTACTGAGAGAGTGTGAATACGAGTGTTTTGTCTATTTTGGCTGCTCATTACTAGTCTCTGTGAAGTGAAAGTTACTTTGATTTATTTTGCATTTCTGTTAATTCATCTGGCTGAACGTTTGGACTGGACCCGCGATAGGCTGCAAGAATCTCTAGCAGTTCTCAGAGTCTTTTACTCGCCGTTACAGAAGGAATCAGCCCACTTAGTTAATATAAATTTCTGTCTATAAGTTGCTCTTACCTGGGTTGTAAATCGCTGTAATTCCAAGATTGCTTAGTTCTGAGATTGCTTATAAAAGAGCAAGAGAGAAGTCTTTTCAAGTTAACTGTTTGCTTAGCAAATTAACAAAGTAGCAAATTTCAAAGAACTTGTTATTCATGGTTTTCTTATCTCTTTGGTGGACAGCTCCACAGGATGAAGAAATTTACTGCCTGTGACGGTATTTTGTTTAACTTGCTGTTTTCAATTGTTTATTAGAACCCTCATAGAGAACATAACCTTGTCTTTCCCTTCCTCCCTTATATGGATTCTGAAAGCATCTGTAACTGGATTTCAGATGGTCTCCAAGCTTTCTGTCTGCAAGAAACCTCCCTATGCACCCGTTATATTTCCACGCCAACTCTGTGAGGAAAAGCAATGGGCCTGGGATGAGACAAGGGGGGGGGGCGGGGGTGTTGGCAGTTAAGTTACTGGCTGCAGACCTAACAGGTCTTATCAATGAACTTCAAGGTCACAAAAAGTAACTGTAAACACAGCAGTCTTTCTCTGCCCTGGGTTATTCTTTTTAACCCTTCCAATGCTAAATTAAACCGATACCTGTTCTTAGTTTTATCACAAAAGGTCTAGATATATCTTAAGAGTAAAAGTACATTTAAAATGTGTTCATAAATATTAATCTAAAATTGCTGAATGTTCACTTTTGGTAATCATTAAAGGATTAAGGTTTCTAAGAATAATAATAATAATAAAAAACAACTAAACTCCCACTACAAAAGCGAAGGAGGAACAAAGCTAGAGTCTGCAGCCGCCCTGGTGATTTAGAACTGTTTTGTTAGGCAGACTCAGCCCCTCAGAGCCAGGTCAAAGAAGGGGGGCTGAATGCCTGAGCTGCCCGCAAGGCCCAGAAGCCCCTGATGGAGAAGAAGTGGAGCACGGATCAACGATAAACGAGAGCCTACAGGAGCTGGGGCTGCTGCTGGCAGGCCGGTGCCCAGGGTATGCTGAGCGAGTGGGTGGGGGTCAGGGCACAGCCTGGCCTCACCTCCCTCCCCCACCTGGCGCCCCCACCAGCGCAGGTGCAGGCTAAGCTGGAAAACGCTGAGGTGCTGGAGCTGATGGTGTATTGCATGCTGCAGGAGTGCTGTGGGGCAGGGCTTGTGGGCGCGAGCAGCTGCAGGCAGAAGCCAGTGAGCGCTTCACTGCTGACTACATCCAGTGAACCCCATGCTTGAGTCCATACCACTGCAAAAGGGCAGTGGCTTCTGGGATTTGCTGGGGGACGCTCTGGCTGAGCCCCTGGGAGACCCTAGGTGGAGCAGCTGGCTCACAGGAGGGGCTGATATCCCCTCTAGTGCACTCCCTTGAAAGAGGACTGGTTGCTGCTCTGCCACGAAGGAAACTGGTAGAAAGGGAAGAAAGCAGGGCCCTAAGGGTTAACAAAAGGGCACTCTCTCTGGACCTGGGAGCCATCAGGACTTTGAAATTCTCCAAGAGAGGAGGAGTCTGACTCAGAGACTGGCCGAAACCTCGTTGGGTTGGGAAAACCGGAGGCTGCATATTGAACTTATAGACTGCAGTTTGCTGGGCAGAGGTCCAAGCCCAGTTATATAGGGGCTAAGCTACCTGTGTACAGCAAAGCAACTTTCTCCTGTGCCAGAATACATTTTAAGAAAGTTGAATGCATGATAGACCAGTAAGCTCTGACAAGTAAAATAGGGAAACTGAGCAGAAATCCTATTTTCCCTAAACCAATGACACTTGGGAGTAAATGCTTTGCATTTGCCTCCCTAAACAAAGGTTAAATTGTTTATGTCAATCTGATTAGTGTCATTTGTTGTCCACACCCAGGGACAAATGAAGTTAGAAAATAAGCCTTATTTTGTTTAGTTCTTTTATTCAGGAGGAGCCAACCTGTCCCTCCCTACAACATGAATGATAAAATGTATGTTAAGGAATTTGAAAATTGCTCAAACCTCGCTGCCTTGGGTCCAGTTCTGCATGTATAAGAAGGGACAGAGTAAAGTTTAGTTAAGTAGCAGGCCAGAAGAAGAAGCTGGCAAGGCCATCCAAACCACCCAGCCGCTATTGGCCAGAGCCGCCTGAGGCAGACCTCCTCGGACTGGCAACAGCTGACTCTGACTAGGACAGACTGGGCCTTTTTTTTTTTACAACTGGGCCCCCATGAGCCGATGGTCAAAATGAAGATCTGGCCGAAACCGGTTTGGCTCAGTGGATAGAGCGTTGGCCTGCAGACTGAAAGGTCCCAGGTTCGATTCAGGTCAAGGGCATGTACCTGGGTTGCCGGCACTTCCCCAGTGGGGGATGTGCAGGAGGAAGCTGATCGATGTTTCTCTCTCATCGATGTTTCTAACACTCTATCTCTCTCCCTTCCTCTCTTTAAAAAATCAATAAACTATATTAAAAAAAAATGAAGATCGGGGGCCAGACTGTGAACTTTAAACCACGTTTGCCCCAGATGGCTCAGCACAGCCTTGCCTAGGTGAAGAGACCTCTCCAATGATCCTGTCCTTAGCAGTGCCGAGAGAGGAAGAATGGAGACTTTATACCCCCCAGCCAAAGGCCCCCACATCTGTTCTTGTAAGGCCCCCATCAGGGGACTTGGGCAGTGTTCCTGTTATCTGCCAAAATTCCCAAGACTGTAAAAGTACTTGTTCACTGAAAAGGTGTAAATGTGGATATTTATTTGATGTTTATATATCTACTTAGGTATAAATGTTTGTAGATAAATAGAACCCCCAGTTAGTTTCCTGGTGTATTCTGGAGCAGCCCATTCAGTCTTGACAGAGCCAATGGGACCAGTAACATCTAAGAAGACATCAGTTCTAAGAGCCACCGGACAAACTACCTTGTTCCTTGGACATCAAAGAGGACTGTGGACCTCAGAAAGAACACGGTAATTCATTCATTTCTAGTCATACCAGAATGCCTGTACCTCTTACTTGGACGTGATCTCTTACAGAAATTACAAGCCATCCATAAGCTTGTTCAAGATGCCCTGCCAGTGCCACCTCGGACTCTGTACATCCTTTCCAGCCTGAGGACTCGGTGTGGGTAAAGCAGTTCACAACCCCAGGACTCACCCTAACTTGAAAAGGACTATACCTTTAGAAAATTGTATAATAGACTCAGATGATGCCTGCATCTTCATAGACATGGCTTCAGAAAGACAAGGACAATTTTACCTTATATAGAAAGGTCAAAGAGTGGACTTTAGTCACCTCCCTAAAATGTTTGTATAGCCCTACCGTATCTCATGTTTAGTAGCAGAAGATTTAGCTGCCTGAAACGGCCATGGTGCCAATATTATGTTTCATTATATTAATATGTTGTATTAACCTTCAATTCTCTTACAGGTTTAAATGTAGCTGTAGCTGTGGACCGGTGGTGGTCTACAGTCCTTAGTAGTCTTTGGAAATAAATGGAAAATGTCCAGTCTCCCACACTGAGGGACATTGTTATACCTTTGTGTTAGCTGTCCTAGAAGGGGACTATATGGGATGAACCCCAAAAGGAAAGGGTGTCTGGTTGCCAAGAGGGCAGGTGCCCAACTGGGCAAAAAAAATACCCATCAGGTATTGGTCTCTATTGAAAAACAGCTGACAGTTGGCAGCCTGTGTACTGTCTTGCAGGCCTGCGTGACCATGCCCATGTCAAGGGTGGTACAAACCTTGGCTGTAGAGAACTGGGAAAGGCCTATTTGGAATGGAAAGTCTGAGGCATGGTTGTGCATTTTTGAAGTACATGGAGGAAAAAGTTTAAAGGCTGGTTTGAAAGTGTAAAATTTTTTAAAAAATTATGTATATAATAAGAAATTAATCAAATAGTACAGGCCAGTAAGCCAGAGAGAGTAAATAATTTACATTCTGCCTCCCTAAACAGAGGAAAAATAGTTATGCCAAAGTACTTGGGGGGAGGGAACTGATAAAAGAAATCCAACAATTACTGTTTTGTTATAACTCTGAAAAGTCCATGAAAAAGGACTGACAAGGAAAATCAGAAAATCTTAAAGCAGATCAGTAAGTTTTTCTCCTTATATAATTCCTCTGGAATCTGGCAATGCTTAATAAGTCATGGCAATGCATTTCTTTGCATAGATTCAATAAGACCGGTTCCCAATAGTGGTTTTATTGACTGGAAACTTTGACTGGAGTATCATGTTTTAAAGAAACCTGTCTGAGCTCTGAAAACTTGAAGCCAATAAAAGTGCCATGGAGAAAGCCTGGTATCCTGCTTGGGAGCCCTGAAGATGGCTGGTGCTGGAGCATCAGGCCCATGCCCTACCATCACTGGTGGTTGGTAAGAGTAGAAGGGGAGCAATAAGGACGCCTCTGCATCCCTGCGAAACCCCCACACACTCTGGGCCGCAATGAGTAGGAGGGCTACTGAGATGGGCCTTAAAGCCTAGAGCGTGGGCTCAGGAGGAGTTGCTACAGGTGAGGGATTCACCTAACTCAGCAGATACTATAGGCAGGCCTGATGGCAGCTGGGTGGCTTGGCTTCCTGGCCCTACGGGGCACATTAAGATTCAATCATGAAATTCCAGCAAAGGTAGTCAGTTACCATTCTTGTTGTGTTTATGCAAACATCAGGCCAAATTGAATACAGTAGATAAATTAATCTTGATTTGGCTTTTTAATAGCCATAGAGAAATTTTAAGAAGAAAAATTCTATTTCAATAGAAGTTGTTAAAGCTAAAATGGTTTCTTTCCCTTCCACCGGACCATTTGTTATAGTTTGTCTCTGCCAGGTCACAAGCCCAGCTCCTTCTATGCCCAGGTCAGCAAGGAGCCTGATTGGAAGGTGACCTCTGACCAGACACACCCGCTGCAGATCACCCTCAAGAAGACAGCGGACCTCGGCCAACCCCTTGTAATCCTCCTGATGCTGTTGACTTTCGGCCCTTGCATTATTAACAGACTAGTCCAATTTGTCAAGAAGTATCTAAAAATAATTCAGTTGATAGTTCAGTCCGTCTCATGATTGAGCCGTAAGTTCCAAGACAAGGGGGGAATGAAAGGACAGAACAGGACTGATAGCTGTGTCCTTAACCCCTCTTCCTAGAAAAAGCCGCAGAATGTATCAGTTACTCAGCCTGCCATTATCTCGGCCAATGGGAAAGCGGGGGAAACTAGCCCAAGGCCAAGAATATGCTAGCCACCCCCCTGTCTTTGTGTAACCAGACCCTAGCTGCACCCTGCCCTTGTGTCACTAGCCCCTGGCTCTCACTCAACCAACTAGAATCAGCCAAATCAGTGGTCAGAGTGTGCCCCCACCCCCCGACCCCAAGCCCTATAAATTCTTTGTTCCCTTGGGACTCGGGGCTCTCTATTGCATCCAGTAATGGAGGCAGGGGGGAGACCAAGTACCGGGCTTGAATAAAATACTCTATGCTTTTGCATCGAACTCGGCTCCCTGGTGGTCTGTCTTGGGGGATCTTGAAATCTGGGCATAATAGCTCTTCTATGAAATGACTTAAAATAATCAGACTTTTTATTCAAATTAAGTTAGAAAAAGTTATATCAATATTTCACTGTACTTTTTTAAATTTAACAATGTTTTTCTTAAATTACTAAGCTGCACAAAGAATACCTGTACTTTTAAAAATGGATAAATCAGTGATTAGGTTGATTTTATTTGAAAAATCTTCTAAACATAAGGTTATAATAGCTAGACATTTATTTTGACATTCAATAAAATGTATTATACATTCTGCAGAATGGTCCCAGGCACTTGTTCTCTGTTAATTCTAAGTTAGACTATATCTTATTGATAGATTATCAATTTCCATGGACTTGGAAAAAAATGGGAAAAACAAAATCTAATCTAGACCTAATCCTAATATATAAAAACCCTGGGTGGCAATGGCCTGTCACAAGGGAGGCTCGACCAACTGGAAATCAGTACTGCAGTCAGCAGCTGGGTTGCCGTGGCAACCCAGGCAGGCAACCCAGTGCTGACTGTTTCCCTGCAGGTGCAGTGCCCCAGCACTGACTGCTGAGGGGGCTGTGCGATCAGGGCCAGAGAGAGGCCTGATGAGGGAAGCAGGCACTGAACCATTGCATCTGTGGCAGCTTTTGATCAGCACTTGCCTATCTCTTTCTCTCCCAGTCTGGCCAGCACCCACGCCTCCATTTCTCTCCAGGCCTCCATGGAGGCTACTGATCAGCCATGCCTTTCTGATCAGGCCCTGTTGAAAGGCCCAGAGATGCTGACTGGCATAGGAACTGATCAATCAGAACAGAATCTGGGTGCTATGAGGAGTGAATGGCTGCCTAGGAGGCAGAACTTTTGACCTCGATTGACATAGAAACTGACCAATCAGAAACAAATGTGGGTGCTGTGAAGAACCAATGGCTGTCTATGATGCAGATGTTTTGACGATGACTGGCATAGAAGCTGACCAATCAGAACCAAATGTGGGTGCCGTGAAGAACCAATGGCTGTCTAGGAGGTGGAGCTTTTGACACTGACTGGCATAGGAACCAACCAATCAGAACCAAATGTGGATGCTGTGAAGAACCAATGGCTGTCTAGGAGGCGGAGCTTTTTTTATTTTGTTTTATTGCTTAAGGTATTGCAAAGAGTATTACATATGTCTCCTTTTTTTCCCCCTTGACCTATGCCCAGCCTCCCCTACCCCCCAGTATCTTGTGTCCATTGGTTATGCTTATATGCATGCATACAAGTCCTTCCGTTGATCTCTTAACCCTCCCCACCCCCCCACACCCCGCCCCACAACCCTCTCTGGGCTTCCCGCTGTAGTTTGACAGTCTGTTCCATGCTGCTCTGCCTCTATCTATTTTTGTTCATCAGTTTATAATGGTCTTTATTATCCATAAATGAGTGAGATCACGTGGTATTTTTTCTTTCATTGACTGGCTTATTTCACTTAGCATAATGCTCTCCAGTTCCATCCATGCTGTTGCAAATGGTAAGATTTCCTTCTTTTTTACAGCAGCATAGTATTCCATTTATCTGCTAATGGGCACTTAAGCTGTTTCCAGATCTTAGCTATGGTAAATTGTGCTGCTATGAGCATAGGGGTGCATATATCCTTTATGAATGGTGTTCCTGGTTTCCAGGATATATTCCTGGATATATTCCTAGAAGTGGGATCACTGGGTCAAATGGGAGTTCCATTTTTAAATTTTGAGGAAACTCCATACTGTTCTCCACAGTGGCTGCACCAGTCTGCATTCCCACCAGCAGTGCACCAGAGTTCCTTTTTCTCTGCATCCTCTCCAGCAATTGTCCTTTGTTGATTTGTTGATGATAGCCATTCTGACAAGTGTGAGATTGTACCTCATTGTTGTTTTGATTTGCATCTCTCAGATGATTAGTGACTTTGAGCATGTTTTCATATATCTCTTGACCTTCTCTATGTCCTCTTTTGAAAAGTGTCTATTTAGGTCCTTGGCCCATTTTTTTTATTGGATTGTTTATCTTCCTTTTGTTAAGTTGTATGATTTCCCTATGAATGTTGGAGATTAAACCCTTATCGGGGATTACATTTGCAAATATGTTCTCCCATGCAGTGAGTGGACTTTCTTGTTGTTTTGTTGATGGTTTCTTTTGCTGTGCAGAAGCTTTTTACTTTGATGTAGTACCATTTGTTCATTTTCTCTTTAGTTGCAATGCCCTAGGAGCAGTATTAGTGAAGAAATTGCTACGGCATTTGTCTACGATTTTATTGCCTTTGGATTCCTCTAGTATTTTTATGGTTTCCCATCTTACATTTAACTCCTTTATCCATTTTGAGTTTATTTTTGTGTATGGTGTAAGTTAGTGGTCTAGTTTCATTTTTTTTGCAAGTATCTATCCAATTTTCCCAACATCTTTTATTGAAGAGGCTGTCTTGACTCCATTGTATGCTCTTGCCTCCTTTGTCAAATATTAATTAAGCATAATGGCTTGTGTTGATTTTTGGGTTCTCTGTTCTGTTGCACTGGTCTATATGTCTGTTTTGTGCCAGTGCCAGGCAGTTTTGAGAACAGTGGATTTGTAATACAGCTTGATATCTGGTTGTGATTCCTCCAAATTTGGTGTTTTTTTTTTCCTCAGGATTACTGTGGCTATTCAGAATCTTTTTTTATTCCAGATGAATTTTGGGGGAGTTCATTCTAGGTCTGTGAAATATGCCATTGGTATTTTAATGGGGATTGTGTTGAATTTATACATTGCTTTAGGTAGTATGGACATTTTAATGATGTTGATTCTACCAATCCATGACCATGGTATGTTCTTCCATATGTTTAGGTCTTCCTCTATCTCCTTTTTCAAGGTCCTGTAGTTTTCTGAGTAGAGGTTTTTTACCTCTTTTTTTTAAATTAAATCTTTATTGTTCAGATTATTACATTTGTTCCTCTTCCCCCCCCCATAACTCCCCTCCTCCCAGCTCCCGCCCCACCCTCCGCCCTCACTCCCCACCCACTGTCCTCATCCATAGGTGCACGATTTTTGTCCAGTCTCTTTCCGCATCTCCCACAACCCTTTCCCCCCCAAGAATAGTCAGTCCATTCCCTTTCTATGTCCCTGATTCTATTATGATCACCAGATTATTTATTCACTTGATTCTTAGATTCACTTGTCGATAGATGCATATTTGTTGTTCATAATTTGTATCTTTACCTTTTTCTTCTTCTTCCTCTTCTTAAAGGATACCTTTCAGCATTTCATATAATACTGGTTTGGTGGTGAGGAACTCCTTTAGCTTTTCCTTATCTGTGAAGCTCTTTATCTGACCTTCCGTTCTGAATGATAGCTTTGCTGGATAAAGTAATCTTGGTTGTAGGTTCTTGGTATTCATCACTTTGAATATTTCTTGCCATTCCCTTCTGGCCTGCAAAGTTTCTGTTGAGAAATCAGCTGACAGTCATATGGGTATTCCCTTGTAGGTAACTGGGTTTCTTTCTCTTGCTTCTTTTAAGATTCTCTCTTTGTCTTTTGCTCTTGGCATTTTAATTATGATGTGTCTTGGTGTGGTCCTCTTTGGATTCCTTTTGTTTGGGGTTCTCTGCGCTTCCTGGACCTGTAGGTCTATTTCTTTCACCAGGTGGGGGAAGTTTTCTGTCATTATTTCTTTAAATAGGTTTTCAATATCTTGCCCTCTCTCATCTTCTGGCACCCCTGTAATTCTGATGTTGGTGCGCTTGAAGCTGTCCCAGAGGCTCCTTACACTATCTTCGTATTTTCGGATTCTTTTTTCATTTTGCTTTTCCAGTTGTTTTTTTTTTTTTTTTTTGCTTCTTCGCATTTCTAATCTTTGACTTGATTCTTGCGCTCCTCTGGTCTGCTGTTGGGTGTCTGTATAATATTCTTTATTTCAGTCAGTGTATGCTTAATTTCTAGTTGGTTCTTTATCACAACATCGAGGGTCTCATTAGATTTCTTGAGGATCTCACTACATTTATCGGCGGTCTCACCAGTCTTTTCGAGGGCCTTACTAAGTTTATCGGCAGCTTCTAGACAGTTCTTAAGAGACCTTAAAAGTGTGGTTCTGAACTCAATATCCTCCATTGACAGTTTTGTCCTGTTTCCTTGTCTCCGCATTTTTTATGCTTTCTTGGTACACCCCCTAGTGGTCTTTGTGCGCAGTCTTGTTGCCTTTAAGCCTTGATTGATGTCTGCAATACCGGGGGTGATTTGGAGGTCTTTTACCTCTTTAGTTAAGTCTATTCCTAGGTAGCTTAATTTTTTTGGTGTGATGGTAAATGGGATTTCTTTTTTAGCCTCTCTTTCTGTTAGTTCACCATTGGTGTATAGATATGCCATAGATTTCTTGGCGTTAATTTTGTATCCTGCTACATTGCCGAATTCATTTATTAAGTCTAATAGTTTTTTGATGGAGTCTTTAGGTTTTTTTATGTACAATATTATGTCATCTGCAAATAAGGACAGTTTTACTTCTTCTTTTCCAATTTGGATGCCTTTTATTTCTTCTTTTTGTCTAATCCCAATGGCTAATACTTCCAGTACTATGTCAAACAGGAGTGGTGAGAGTGGGCATCCCTGCCTTGTTCCTGTTCTTAAGGGAAATGGCTTTAGTTTTTGCCCATTGAGTATGATGTTGGCTGTAGGTTTGTCATAGATGGCTTCTATTATGTTGAGGTATGATCCTTCTATTCCCACCTTGCTGAGATTTTTTATCAAAAATGGGTGTTGAATTTTGTCAAATGCTTTTTCTGCATTAATTGATATGACTATGTGTTTTTTCTTCCTCTCAATTTGTTTATGTGAGGTATCACGTTTATTGATTTGTGGATATTGTACCATCATTGCATCCGTGGGATAAATCCTACTTGGTCATTGTGTATGATCTTTCTGATGTACTGCTGGATCCGATTTGCTAGGATTTTGTTGAGGATTTTGCCATCTATGTTCATGAGGGATATTGGCCTGTAATTCTCTTTCATTGTGTTGTCTTTATCTTGTTTTTGTATTAGAATGATGCTGGCTTCCTAGAATGAGCTTTGAAGTTTTCCTTCCTCTTGAATTTTTGGAATAGTCTGAGGAGGATAGATTTTAATTCTTCCTGGAATATTTGGTAAAACTCCCCTGTGAAGTCATCTGGCCCAGGGTTTTTGTTTGCTGGAAGCTTTTTTGTTGACTGCTTCAATTTCTTCCATAGTTATGGCCTATTGAGATTTTTAGATTCTTCCTGATTGAGTTTTGGAAGGTTGTAGTTTTCTAGGAATGTGTCCATTTCCTCCAGATTGTCTAGTTAGTTGGAGTAGAGTTGTTCATAGTATTTTTTAACAGTCATATCTATTTCTGTGGGGTCTGTCATTACATCACCTCTATCATATCTGATTTTGTTTATTTGGGTCCTCTCTCTTTGCTTCTTGGTGAGCCTGGCTAGAGGTTCATCAATCTTGTTTATCCTTTTGAAGAACCAGTCTTGGTATTATTGATCTTTCATATTGTTTTTTTGGTCTCTATGTCGTTTATCACCACTCTGATCTTTGTTATTTCCTTCCTTCTGCTTACAGTGGGCTTTTTTTGTTGCTCTTTTTCTAACTCTTCGAGTTGTAGAGTTAGGTCATTTATTCTCATTGTTTCTTGTTTCTTGCAGTAGGCTTGCAGAGCTATGAACTTCCCTCTCAAGACTGGTTTCGCTGTGTCCCATAGGTTTTCGATTGTTGTGTTTTCATTGTCGTTTGTTGCCATGATGTTTTTTATTTCTTCTTTGATCTTTCTGGTAACCCAGTCATTGTTTAATAGCATGCTATTTAGTCTCCATGTGTTTGATTTTTTTGGATTGTTTTTGTTGTAGTTGATTTCCAGTTTTATGCCTTTGTGGTCTGAGAATCTGCTTGATATGATTTCAATTTTCTTGAATTTGAAGGGACTTTTTCTGTGACCCAATATATGGGCTATCTTTGAAGATGACAAATGTGCACTTGAGGAGAATGTATATTCTGTGGCTTTGGGGTGAAATGTCCTGAAGATGTCAATTAATTCTATCTGATCTAGTGAGTCATTTAGGATTGATGTTTCTTTGCTGAGTGTCTGTTTAGAGGATTTGTCCAGTGCTGATAATGGGGTGTTAAGGTCACCTACTATGATTGTATTGCTGTCAATCTCTCCCTTGATCTCCTCCAGAAGATTTCTTACGTATTTGGGTGCTCCTATATTGGGTGCATATATATTTACCAGAGTTATTTCTTCTTGTTGGACTGCTCCCTTTAGTATTATGAAGTGGCCTTCTTTATCTCTTTTTATGTCCTTCACTTTGAGATCTAATTTGTCAGATATAAGTATTGCTACCCTAGCTTTATTTTCACTTCCTTTGGGCTGAAAAAACTTTTTCCATCCCTTCACCATCAGTCTGTGTGTGTTTTTTTTTCTGAGTGAGTTTCCTGTAGACAGCAGATATATGGGTCATGTTTTCTTATCCACTCTTTTACCCTATTTCTTTCGACTGGGGCATTTAATCCATTTACATTTAAAGTTATTATTGATAGAAACTTTTTAGTCGCCATTTTTGTTCTTTACCACTGTGTTCCTTCTTTGTTTCCTATTTTTTATATTTACAGCAGACCCTTTAGCATTTCTTGCATTGCTGGTTTGGTTGTAATAAACTCCCGTAGATCGTTTTTGTCTGTGAAGCTCCTGATTTGACCCTCAATTTTGATTGATAGCCTTGCTGGGTACAGTATTCTTGGATTCAGACCCTTCCTTTGCTTGACTTTGTATATTTCATTCCATTCCCTTCTTGCCTGATGTGTTTCTGTTGAGAAATCGGTCACTAGTCTGTTGGGGGATCCTTTGTACGTAACTTTCTGTCTGTCTCTGGCTGCTTTTAAGATTCTTGCTTTGTCATTGGTGTTTGCCAATTTAATTATTATGTGCCTTGGCGTTGGTCTTTTCAGGTTCATTTTGTTTGGGACTCTGTGAGCTTCTTGGCTTTGTGTGAGTATTTTCTTCCCTATATCAGGGAAATTTTCTGGTACTATATTTTCAAACAGGTGTTCTATTCCTTGCTCAGTTTCCTCTCCTTCTGGCACCCCTATTATTCAGATGTTGTTTCGTTTAATGTTGTCCCAGAGTTCTCTTAGGCTGTCCTCTTGCTTTTTTATTTTTTTTTCTAGAAGCTGTTCTGTTTGGGTATTTTTTCCTACCTTGTCTTCTAGCTCGCTGATGTAGTCCTCTGCTTCTTCTAGTCTACTGTTGATGCTTTCTATTGAGTTATAGCAGTGATTCATTTTTCATTTCTTCTTGGTTTTTCTTCATTTCCTCTTGGTTCCTACACATATTGTTGAATTTGTCTTCCATTCTTTTCATCCACCTTATGGCCATTTCTCTGAATTCTTTCTCTGACCGGTTGCTTGCCTCCATTGCCTCCATTTCGTTTACTTCCTTTTCTGATGATGCCTGTTTTTCTTTCATATGCGAGTTGGTTCTTTGTTTCACCATGATCTCTCTTCTCCAGGTGTTTGGTTATGTAGTTCTTTCTCTGCTGCGTTGATTTAAAGGCACAAAATACAACACAACAAGGCACAATATACAAGGCACTGAACATAAATGTATTTGCAATATTAATAACCCCAGATAAAGGTGACCACCCGAGCGAAGAGTATTAAGGGATAAAGTAGAAAAAAGAGAAAAAGATTAAAGAGAAAAATAAAAAACAAAAAGGATTGCAGAAATGAGATTGGGAAAAGGGAGAGAAGAAAAAAAAGTAAGAGAGAGAATGAAATAGAGCTGAGGAAGAGGCTATTTGTATGGGGAGAAAACTCTAATAGAACCACAACTAATCCCAACGAATTCCAGCTGCAGATCCCTGGAGATTAATGCAAACTACAAACAACCACTAATATGAAGTGAGGCAAGGGAAAACAGAAGCAGAGAAATAACCAGAGAAAGAAAAAATAAGCAAAACATAATAATGAAAATGAAAAACAAAACAGTCTCCCAAACAAGCATTAAAAAAAAACCCAATCTACTCAAAATCAAGCAAACACTAGCAAAACGACAGAGAGAGAGAAAAAAAAAATTGGATAGTGAAGAAATATAAGAGAGAGGTGTATATGGATTTAGAGCAAGGGATTTGAAATTAGATGTATAAGCAGGGTGAAATTTAGACAGTGTGCCGGGAGCCCGTCCATGCTTGCTGTTTCAAGGGACCTGGCATTTATGGCATACTGTTCTTAAAGTGTTTGCTCACCTTCTTGGCACTATGTGTTTTAACCAAGGTCTCCTCTCTGTGAAAGGTTATTTCCCCAGGTAGGGATTTTCCCCTGAAGTTAGGGAGGGAATAAAACCCCTCAACTAAGTGCCAGGCGGGTAATTAATCACTTTAACTACAAACAATCATGCTTAAGCTACATAATCTTTTCTCCCTGAAATGGAGATAAGAAATGCCCTAACCTTTGTAATAGAGATTGATAGGATTGAATCAACTGGTATAAATACAGTTGTAATAAGACAGAAAGAGACAGAACTCAGGAGACAGAACTAAAAAGAGAGAACCTACAGACAGAACCTACACAGAACCTACAGACAGAAGAACTTCGCTGGAGAGAACATGGCAAAAGATCCTGGACTGAACCTGACTACAGAAATTGGCAAGAGAACCTGCCTAGAACCTGGTGACTGAACCTGGCTGGAGAACTTGGACAGAACCTGGCTGGAGAACCTAGCAAGGGAACATGGCCACAGAACCTGGCTGCAGATCCGAAGCAGAACCTCTCTGGAGATCCAGACAAGAACTTGGCTGGAGATCCTGGCTGGAGATCCTGGCTAGGCTGCTGATCAACTGAACACTGTCTCCGTGTCCTTCCTTCTTCGCCGACTCCGTCTACACCTTTGGGGACCCCTGGACCTGCTGGGGCTGCACCCCGGCAACAGTGGGTAAAAGGAAGGACTAGGGAAAATTCAAAGCAGGAATAGGGTAAGAGAAACAGGACAACAAAAGGGGAAAAGTGAGGAAGAGAGTTTTGGCTTAAGGGTAAAGGTGAGATAGAGAGAAATGATGCTAAAGGAACGATGAAAATAGAGTGTAGAACACTAATCCCAAAATAAAATAAAGAATAAATAAATAAATAAAATGACACTTGAAAAAATGGTAAAATGATAGCAATAATACTGGTTAAATAATGTAGTAATTAAAAAGGTAAAATCAGGTGATAAAAAAATAATAAAATAGGTTCTTAATGAAATTGTGAAAAAAGAATTAAAAGAAAAAGATAAAAATGTGCAGTAGTGAAGGTGCTTCAGATCTTCTACTCTTCTTTTTGGCACGCCTTATTCCTGCCAGGCATTCAGGAGAGTGTTGAATTTCCCTGCGATACACTGTCCCTCTGTGCTGTAAACCACAGTCCTGATTTTAAGGCAGGTTGTATTTTTTTACCAGACTGCCTTTATTTGTATTTACAGAAGAGACAGTTTGTCCCTCTGCATCTGGGTGGCAGTGTGTCTGGTTTGACCTCCGAGGCTATAAGTCCTCTCTATCAGTAGGGTTTATTTTCTCTATGGTACTTGAAACTGGTTTGGGAAAGTCCACTGCCCAGAGCTGGTTCTTTAATCATTGCTGCCCGCTCTGTTTCCCAGGCTCCGCAAAAAGAACTTTCCCCTACAGGCTCTGCGAATGACCCCAACTGGGGAATCCTATGCACTGGGTTTAATAATCAAACGCACGGATCTAAGGGGAACTGTAACAACAAGAGCCTGATACGTTGTGCGAATTCGCAAGCCTCCACCTTCCAGGTCTGCACGCAGTCTCCGTGTGCCCACTCACCCCTGGTACCAAGCAGCCGGCAGATTGGCAAAATCCGAGGCTGCTTTTTTGCATCCAGTCCAGCTGTGGGCTTATTTTTAGCGTTCCCTTCTGCCAGCAGCCCTGTGGGGCCCCTTCCCCACTCGCGGGTCAAGCCAGTCCCAACAGCCGTGGACTCTGTGGGATGCAGATTTCGCCCCGCGCACGCGGCGATTCTCTCTCCAACCTGAATTGCAATCCGCACCTTTAGGGGAAGTCTAACCTTTCCTTGAGAAGAAGCAGTGCTAGTCTGAGTTCACGCAGTCACGTTGCTTGAGATCCCTTGTTTCCAGGTTAGTAGCTGATCTCTGGATGTCGGTAACAGCCACTCCAGATGGCGTGGTCTCCGCTGCTGAGCCGGCACACCAGGAGAAGTTTCAGCCGCAGTCTCCAATTGTCCTTTTTTTTCTGGGAGTTCTCTGTCTTTCCCAGCTGCAGACTGTCTCTCAACTGAATATCCTCTGCCTATTCGGGCTGTATGTTACCCATTTCAGCTGCTCACCCTTATCTGCTCCAGGACAAGGCACAGGACACGTCCATTTATACCTCCGCCATTTTCTCTTCTCCCCCACTTGATGTCTTTGGATTGGAGCATTTAGTCCATTTACGTTTAAAATTATTATTGAAAGGTACTTGTTTGTAGCCATTTTTATTTTTTTTGAGCCTGTGTTCCTTCTTACCTTTTTATTTCTTCTTTTTACAGCATCCCCTTTAGCATTTCTTGCATTGGTGGCTTGGTAGTGATAAACTCCCTTAGCCATTTTTGTCTGTGAAGCTCCTGATTTCCCCTTCAATTTTGATTGGTAGTCTTGCTGGATAGAGTATTCTTGGATGCAGTCCCTTGCTTTGCATAACTTTGTATATCTCCTTCCATTCTCTTCTTGCTTGATGTGTTTCTGTTGAGAAATTATTTGATAATCTGATGGGGTATCCTTTGTAGGTAACTCTCTGTCTCTCTCTTGCAGCCTTTAAGATTCTCTCTTTGTCATTAACATTTGTCATTGTAATTATGGCATGTCTTGGTGTGGGTCTTTTGGGAGTCACCTTGCTTGGGACTCTCTGTACTTGTGTAACTTTTTTCTTCCCTATATCAGGGAAGTTTTCTGTCATTATTTCTGGAAATAAATTTTCTAATCCTTGCTTCTCTTCTTGTCCTTCTGGATGCCTATTATACATATGTTATTTTGTTTTGCATTGTCCCAACCTCCCTTAAGTTCTCCTCCTGCTTTTCAATTTTTTTCTCTAGTTTCTGTTCAGATTGGGCTTATTTCTGTACTTTCTCTTCTTACTAATTCAGTCCTCTGCTTCTTCTAGTCTACTGTTGAAGCCTTCTATGATGTTTTTGATTGTAACTATAACATTTTTCATTTCTTCCTGATTTTTGCATAGGTGGTTTTATACACCGGTCGTCCATCCGGTGTATGAACTGTATGACCATTACTCTGAATTATTTTTCTGTCATGTTGCATGTTTCCGTTTCACTTATTCCCTTTCTTGGAGATTCCTCCTTTTCTTTCCTCTGGGGATTTTTTCATTGTCTCCCCATTCTGACTATCACCAGAAGGTTCAAAGGTCAAGTTACAGGGGCCTGTGCCGTGTTCTGTGGGAGTTTTGCACTCCCCCAAGTTTCACTGAAGAGCTCTGACACCAAGACATGTGGCTGCTGAGGGTTGGTGGGAGCCACGCTCGCCCCGGGTCAGAGTCTCCAGTGCTTTGTGTGGCCTCGTGTGTGCACCTAGAATCAGGGACCCTGCCTGCACCATGTTGAAACAGAGAACCTACTTGGGTGTGCCAAAAATCAAAGTCTTCTAGTGTGTGTCAGGAGTCAGAGGCTCCCTATTTTCTGTGCCGAGAATCGAGTATCAGAATCTCTGTTGCCTGGTGCTATCTTGTACCAAGAATCAGGGTCCCTATGTGTGCATGTGCCAAGAATTGGAGCCGCTGGGTCTTAGTGTGAATGTACTGGGAATCAGGGATCCTAGGTGCAGGCAATGAGAAACAAAGTCTAGTCCCTGGTGCTCATTGCTGCCTCTTGTGTGGAGATTCAGAGTCTCTGATCTGTTTGGGAGATCGGGTTGCAGTCTCACGGTGTTGGCAGGAGGTCCACTCCTGCCCTGTGGAAAACAGCCTTCTGTCTGTGCTTGCCCTGAATCAAAGTCAGGTGGCACTGCTGCTCAGTGTGGGTGTGGGGTCTTGTCACGCAGGTATGCACTGCAGGAATCAGACTCCCCGTGTCCATGCACCCAGGTTCAAATTCAGTGCTTCCCCCCCTGCATGGGCATGGGGTCTGGTCATGGGAAACAAACTCCCCGAGTTCACACGTCCTGGTTCAAATTTAGCGCAGTCTCCCTGTTTGGGTAACGGGTCTGGTCATGGGAAGCAAACTCACCGGGTTCGTGCACCCAGGCTCATATTCAGCACTGTCTCCCTGCGTGGGCATGGGACCCATCATGGAAAACAATCTCCCCAAGTTTGCGTACCTAGGCTCAAATACAGCACACTCTCCCCACCTGCGCGCAGAGCCTGGGCGAGGGCAACAAACTCCCCGGGTTCGCACATCCAGGTTCAAATTCAGCACAGCCTCTCTGCTAGGGTGCAGGGTCTGGTCGTGGGAAACAAACTCCCCGGTCTGCACCTCCAAGCCCAAATTCAGTGCTGTCTCCCCGCGTGGGCACAGGACCCGATCGCAGAAAACAGTCTCCCCAACAATGCACACCCAGGCCCAAACTCAGCACAGTCTCCCAACATGGGCACGGAGCCCAGTCCTGGGAAACAAATTCCCTCAGTTCGCATGTCCAGATTCAAACTCAGCACTGTCTCCCTGCCCTGCATGGGCACAGAAGCGGTGGAGCTTTTGATGCTGACTGGCATAAGAACCAACCAGGCAGAACCAAATCTGGGTGCTGTGAGGAGCCAATGGCTGTCTAGGAGGCAGAGCTTTTGATGCTGACTGACCAATCAGAACCAAATTGGCCAGCAAAGGATGGTAGTTGGGGGTGAGATCAGGCCGGCAGGGGAGGGCAATTGGGGCAACTGGGCCTGCAGGAGAGGGCAGTTGGGGGTGAGATCAGGCCAGCAGAGGAGGGAAGTTGGGAGCCACCAGGTTGGAATGGGAGGGTATTGGGGGCATGATCAGGCCAGCAGGGGAGGGCAGTTAGGGATGATCAGGCAGGCAGGTAGAGGCAGTTAGGAGTGATTATGCAGGCAGGCAGAGAGCTTAGGGGCAATCAGGCGGGCAGGCAGAGGGGTTTGGGGCAATCAGGCAGGCAGGTGAGCATTTAGGAGCCAGGCAAACAGAGGGGTGGGGGCAGTTGGGGGTGAGCAGGCCGACAGTGTGGGGCAGTTAGGGTCCCCACAGGGATTGAGCCTGAACTGGTAATAGGACATCCCCCAAGGGGTCCCCAACTGGAGAGGGTGCAGGCTGGGCTGAGGGCACCCCCCCTACATGCACGAATTTCATGCATCGGGTCACTAGTATGAATATAATTTCTCTTTGGTGATTTAGAAGACACAAAGTTTCTTATGCTGATCATTGTAAATCTGAATTCTCTTTGTGTAGCAGATGTAAGAAGTTAGTTTGAGAATGTACTGACCTGGTGACATGACCGAAAGTTGCTTTTTAGAAGAAGCCCAGAGGATCGTTTTGTTTATGTATCATTCATCTCTATCAAAAACAGAATGTATGATATTCAAATTGATAACTTCCTGGGACACACAATGTGGGCTCCTTTTGTAAATTTAATTATTGCCTCAAGGGTTGAAGTAAGACTTTGCCAAGTTATTTGCTTCATTCCCTCACAATCTTCCCCTATGTATCTTTAGTCTTTCAACTTTTTAGTATTCAGAACGAATTTTTTGTTATGATATTTGTACCCAGACAGTTTTCAGGTTAAGCCTACTCTACTATCTGATTCTTTTACTTCCATCAAATTGGTTGCTTGTGCAATTTCAATAATTTACACTATTGTGATTTAGAATAAGACTTTATAACACTATATTATAATCAGTTTTTGCTAAAGGCATCTTTATCACTTAATGGAATATAGTGCCTTGTTTGAATTAGAAAAGAACCCTCTATCGGCAGACACAGTTCCCTGCCAAGGTTCATGGCTTGGTGAGTGGAGGCAGGAAGATGGATTTCAGCCTACTAAGTGCCCTTGTGCACTGGATAACCTGTACAGCTATATGTGGTGACTTGCACTCTGAATACCTAATACATTCCTGAGTTTTCCCTAAATCCTCATTAAATATTTGACTTTGAATATAGTTTTAGGCACAAGTGAGAAAAGACAAAGTCTCATCTCTGTTCTCCTAGAATTGAGTATTGAACACTTTGACTTTTTTATAGAATCTTTTCTTTCATTTTTATTTTCTTTTTGTTGGGGATATATTTGTTAATAAAATTATATAGGTTTCAGATAGTCTTATCTCTTTACTATTTGTTTTTTTTTTCATTTGAGAAGAAATTATTCTTTTTTTCATTCTTTCTTTTTTAATTTCTTTATTAATTAAGTTATTTCATATGTGTCCTTATCCCCACATTCCCCCATCCCCCCCACTCATGCCCTCACCTCCCCGTTGTTTGTGTCCATTGGTTAGGCCTATATGCATGCATATAAGTCCTTTGGTTGATCTCTCCCCCTTGTCCCCACCCTCCCCTACCTTCCCTCTGAGGTTTGATGGTCTGATTGATGCTTCTCTGTCTCTGGATCTGTTTTCATTCATCAGTTTATGTTGTTCATTATATTCCACAAATGAGTGAGATCATGTGGTATTTATCTTTCTCTGACTGGCTTATTTCACTTAGCATAATGCTCTCCAATTCCAACCATGCTGTTGCAAATGGCAAGAATTCCTTCTTTTTTACCACAGCATAGTATTCTATTGTGTAGATGTACCACAGTTTTTTAATCAACTCATCTGCTCATGGACACAGGCTGTTCCCAAATCTTAGCTATGGTGAATTGTGCTGCTACGAACATAGGGGTGCATATATCCTTTCTGATTGGTGTTTCTGGCTTCTTGGGATATATTCCTAGAAGTGGAATCTCTGGGTCAAATGGGAGTTCCATTTTTAGTTTTTTGAGGAAACTCCATACTGTTCTGCACAGAGGCTGCACCAGTCTGCATTCTCACCAGCAGTGCAGAAGGGTTCCTTTTTCTCCACATCCTCTCCAACACTGTTGTTTGTTGATTTGTTGATGATAGCCATTCTGACAGGTGTGAGATGATACCGCATTGTCGTTTTGATTTGCATCTCTCGTATAATTCGTGACTTTGAGCATGTTTTCATATGTCTTCCGGCCTTCTGTATGTCCTCTTTTGAAAAGTGTCTATTTAGGTCCATTGCCCATTTTTTTGATTGGATTGTTTATCTTCCTTTTGTTAAGTTGCACTAGTTCCCTATAAATATTGGAGATTAAACCCTTATCGGTGATATCATTGGCAAATATGTTCTTCCATGCAGTGGGCTTTCTTGTTGTTTTGTTGACGGTTTCCTTAGCTGTGCAAAAGCTTTATTTTGATGTAGTCCCATTTGTTTATTTTCTCTTTAGTTTCCAACATCCTAGGAGCAGTATCAGTGAAGAAATTGCTTTGGCATATGTCTGAGATTTTGCTGCCTGTGGATTCCTCTAGTATTTTTTATGGTTTCCAATCTTATGTTTATGTCGTTTACCCATTTTGAGTTTATTTTTGTGTATGGTGTAAGTTGGTGGTCTAGTTTAATTTTTTTGCACGTATCTGTCCAATTTTCCCAACACCATTTATTGAAGAGGCTGTCTTGACTTCATTGTATGTTCATGCCTCCATTGTGCAATATTAATTGAGCATAGTAGTTCCAGTTTATTTCTGGTTTCTCTATTCTATTCAATTGATCTATATGTCGGTTCTTGTACCCATACCAGGCAGTTTTAAGAACAGTGGCTTTGTAATACAACTTGATATCTGGTATTGAGATCCCACCTACTTTGTTCCTCTTTCTCAGGAGGATGAATTTTTGGAAAGTTTGTTCTAGGTCTGTGAAATATGCCATTGGAATTTTAATGGGGAGTCCATTGAATTTATAGATTACTTTGGGTAGTATGGACATCTTGAATATGTTGATTCCACCAATCCATGAACATGGTATGTTCTTCCATCTGTTTATGTCTTACTCTTTCTCCTTTTTCAGTGTCCTGTAGTTTTCCGTGTATAGGTTTTTTTTTACCTCCTTTGTCAAGTTTATTCCTAAATATCTTAATTTTTTTTGGTGCAATGGTAAATGGGATTGCTTTTTTAGTGTCTCTTTCTGTAATTTCATTATTGGTGTATAGAAATGCCATAGATTTCTTGGCATTAATTTTATATCTTGCCACATTGCCAAATTCATTTATTAAGTCTAATAATTTTTTGATGGAGTGTTTAGGGTTTTCTATGTACAGTATCATGTCATCTGTGAATAAGGACAGTTTTACTTCTTCTTTTCAAATTTGGATGCCTTTTATTTCTTCTTCTTGTCAGATCGCAATGGCTAGTACTTCCAGTACTCTGTTGAACAGAGTGGTAAGAGTGGGCATCCCTGTCTTGTTCCTGTTCTTAGGGGGAATGATTTTAGTTTTTGCCCATTGAGTATGATGTTGGCTGTGGGTTTGTCATATATGGCTTTTATTATGTTGAGTTATGATCCTTCTATTCTCACCTTGCTGAGAGTTTTTATCAAGAAAGGGTGTTGGATTTTGTCAAATGCTTTTTCTGCGTTAATTGATATGACTATATGATTTTTATCTCTCAATTTGTTTATGTGATGTATCACATTTATTTATTTGTGGATATTGTACTATCCTTGCATCCCCAGATTAAATCCCACTTGGTCATGATGTATGATCTTTCTGATGTACTGCTGGATCTGATTTGCTAGAATGTTGTGGTGGATTTTTGGGATCTATGTTCATGAGGGATATTGGCCTGTAATTCTCTTTCATTGTGTTGGCTTTATCTGGTTTTGGTTTTAGGGTGATGCTGGCTTCATAGATTGAGCTTGAAAGTGTTCTTTCCTCTTGAATTTTTTGGAATAGTCTGAGGAGGGTAGTTTTTAGTTCTTCCTTGAATGTTTGGTAAAACTCCCCTGTGAAGCCGTCTGGCCCTGGGCTTTTGTTTGACGGAAGCTTTTTGATGACTGCTTCTATTTCTTCCATAGTTATCGCCTATTAAGATTTTTAGAATCTTTTTGATTCAGTTTTGGAAGGTTGTATTTTTCTAGGTCTGTGAAATATGTCCTATTCCTTCAGGTTGTCTAGTTCGTTAGAATAGAGTTGTCCATAGTATATTTTAACAATTCTTTGTATTTTTGTGGGGTCTGTTGTTATTTTGCTTCATTCATTTCTGATTTTGTTTATTTGGGTCCTCTCTCTTTGCTTCTTGGTGAGCCTTCCTAGAAGTTCATCAATCTTGTTTATCCTTTCTGAGAACCAGCTCTTGGTTTCATTGATCTTCTTTGTTATTTTTGGTCTCTATGTCATTCATTTCTGCTCTGATCTTTATTATCTCCTTCCTTCTGCTCACTCTCTGCTTTTCTTGTTGCACTCTTTCTAATTCTTTGAGCTGTAGAGTTAGATGATTTATTACCGTTTTTTCTTGTTTTCTGAGGTAGACCTGT
This sequence comes from Myotis daubentonii, assembly GCF_963259705.1. Lineage (NCBI taxonomy): Eukaryota > Metazoa > Chordata > Mammalia > Chiroptera > Vespertilionidae > Myotis > Myotis daubentonii. Next base: position 24,167,684 of record NC_081861.1, on the reverse strand, counting down.
AGAGCTATAAACTTCCCTCTTAGGACTGCTTTCCTTGTGTCCCATAGATTTTGGATTGTTGTGTTCTTATTGTCATTAGTTTCCAAGATTTTTTAAATTTCTTCTTTGATCTCTTTGGTAGCCCAATCATTGTTTAATAGCATTCTTTTCAGCTTCCAAGTGTTTGAATTTTTGGATTGTTTTTATTGTAGTTTATTTCTAATATTATGCCATTGTGGTCTGAGAAGTTGCTTGATATAATTTCTATCTTCTTGAATTTGGGGAGATTTTGATTGTGACCCAATATGTGGTCTATCTTTGAAAATGTCCCATGTGCACTTGAGAAGAGCGTATATTCCTTGCAGTTGAGGTGAAATGTTCTGAAGATGTCAATTAAGTCCATTTGATCTAGTGAGTCATTTAGGATTGCTGTTTCTTTGCTGATTTTTTTTTCTAGAGGATTTATTGGTGTTATCAGTGGTGTATTAAAGTGCCCTACCCTGCATGTATTGTTGTCAATCTCTCCCTTGATATTTTCCAGGAGTTTTTTATAATGTATTTGGGTGCTCCTGCATTGGTTGAATATATGTTTATCAGGGTTATATCCTCTTGTTGTATTGATCCCTTTAGTATTATGAAGTGTACTTCCTTATCTCTTTTTATGGCCTTCACTTTGATGTCTATTTTGTCAGATATAAGTATTGCTACCCCAGCTTTTTTTTTAATTTCCATTTGCCTGAAATGTATTTTTTCTTCCCTTCACTTTAATCCTGTTTTAGTCCCTTATTCTGTGGTGGGTCTCTTGTAGACAGCATATATATGGGTCATGTTTTTTTATCCATTCAGTCACTTGATGTATTTTGATTGGGGCATTTAGTCCATTTATTTTTAAAGTTATTATTGAAAGGTACTTGTTTGTAGCCATTTTTATTTTTTGTGCCTGTTTTCTTTCTTAGCTTTGTATTTCTTCTTTTTACAACAGTCCCTTTAGCATTTTTTGCATTACTGGAGTTTTGATAAACTCCCTTAGCCTTTTTTTTGTCTATGAAGCTTCTTATTTCCCCTTCAATTTTGAATGATAGCCTTGCTGGATAGAGTATTCTTGGATTCAGTTCCTTGCTTTGCATCACTTTGTAAATTTCCTTCCATTCTTTTCTGGTTTGATGTGTTTCTGTTGAGAAATCATTTGATAATATAATGGGAGATCTCTTGTATGTAACTTTATGTCTCTCTCTTGCATCCTTTAATATTCTCTCTTAGTCCTGATCATTTGCCATGGTAATTATGATGTGTCTTTGTGTTGGTCTTTTTGGGTTCATCTTGTTTGGGAATCTTTGTGCTTGTGTCACTTTTTCTCCCCCCCCCCCCTCAGGGAAGTTTTCTGACATTATTTCTTCAAATAGGTTTTCTAACCCTTGCTCCTCTTCCTGTTCTTCTGGCACCCCTATTATTCGCATGTTGTTTCGCTTCATGTTGTACCATAGCTCCCTTAGGCTCTCCTCTTGTCTTTTAACTTTTTTCTCCAATTGCATTTCAGTTTGGGTTTGTTTTGCTTCCCTGTCTTCTAATTCGCCAATTTGGTCCTGCACGTCTCCTAGTCTAATGTTGAAACTTTCCACGGTGTTTTTTATTGCAGCTACATCACCCTTAGTTTCTTCTTGATTCTTACATAAGTTATTGATTTTTTCATCCAATTCTTCTTGATTCTTACATCAGTTGTTAATTTTTTCATCCATCTGGTTTATAAACTGTAGGACCCTTAGTCTGAATTATTTTTCTGACATATTGCATGCCTCTGTTTCACTCAGATGCTTTTCTGGAGATTTCTTGTTTTCTTTCCTTTGGGGGTTCTTTGTGTACCCATTTTTGTTCTCACTGACTGATCTAGATGTCCAGTTGTGCAGAGGCTGCTACTTGGGTGGTAGTGGCTCCTCAGGCTGCAGTTGTGGAAGTGGCTGCTCCTCAGTTGGCAGCAGCTCCTCTGGTGGGTGCTGTTCAAAGCAGTCGTGTCTCCTCAGGCTGGTGGAAAACACCACAGAACCAATTGATAAACAACAACAACAAAAAACAAATCCAAATGCCAAACCACCAGCAAAGAGGATGGGGGCAGAATCTGTAGAGGATGAGTTTACATACAAAAAATAAGGTTAAGAATTGGATGAGTATGGGGAGGACCTCAGTTCAGTATGGGGGAAGTAGAAAGGGGATGGGTGGATAAGAGGAAATAGAATGAGAAGAAAATAATAATAATAATAAATTTATAAAAAATTGATTAAAAATGGTTTTATAAAATAGCAAATAAAAATAAAATAGAGTAATGGAAAAATAATGCAAAAAGAAATAGACAGTAAAGCAACAAACAAAAATAAGAAAACAAAGAAAAAAGAAGTAAAAATGAGATAAAATAAAAAAAAAGAAAAATGAAAAAGTGAAGTGTTGTTTTTTTTTGGCTGGCTTAAGATCCCACTATTTTGTACTGTATTGTTTCTGAACTTCCTGTTGCTGGGACAGAAGGTCTCTCTTTAGGCCAGTCCCTTTGGACTCTCAGGGACTATTTTTTTTTAATCCTTTGTACCATTCAGGGTGGAATCTGGGTGTGGCTATATTGTTTGCCTGGATACCGGAGGGAGGGGCTATCTCTTTAGGACAAAATGGCTGCCCAGGTCCTAGGCTCAGATATGACTCACCACCAGACTTGCTGTCACTTCTCCTGGACCTTCTCTTCTCCCCAGATTCCACAAGTCCGCACCTTCTCCTGCACCTCAGCCACGGATAAGTGTCTGTATCCGAAAGGTCCTATGAACTAGGTTCAGTGAAGACAGGCACAGGCCACAGAGAGGGGAAAGGCTGCACCTCTGTGCGCTCCTCTCCTGTGGCACTGCATGGTCTGGTCAGCCCTTCAGGCTGCCCACTCTGGGTTTGGCTTTTCCTGACTGTGGACCTAGATCTAGAATCCCCTGCCATCCAGCAGTTCTGCGGACTTTCTTTCCACAGTCAGACACTGTGCCTGTCCCAAGGGATGCAGCTCGGTGCTATGTAGTTTCCCTCTGACTCTCTGGGCTCAAAGGTCTGGCTGACTCTTCTGACCAGATCCTTGATTTTACCTTTCTCCAGGGATCCTATGCCCTTCCTGGCTGAAAACTGTCTCCCAGCTGAGTCTTCTTCACCAATTCGGGTTGGATGTTATTTGTTTTAGCTGCTCATTCTATTTGCTCCGGGACAAGGCTTGGGATACGTCCATCTATTCCACTGCCATTTTGTCCTTCCCAATAGGATCTTTTCTGATAAATATTTCACATTCTACATAAAGCCCTGGTGCAAATATCGAAACCATGACTAGCCCTGCAGGCAAGAAGTTGATAAAGATTCCTTCTAATAAGAAATATTCCCATTGTCTGGCACTGGAATAGCTTCCTTTTTCTGTAAGCTCTTCTGTTTTATAGCCCTTTCTCTAAATGTATTTGACATGGTGAAACAATCAGAAAAAAAACCTCTTGCTCGGTTAATTGAATTACAGTTACATTGTTAATTCTAAACAATAGGTAAATGTTTGCCACCTCAAAAATTTCTGAAATTATTATATGATACAATTACCAAAGGCTTTATCCTATATGAGTCTGTAGCATGAAGAACAATTAATCCAACTTGGGGTTTTTCTATATAAAACTAGAGACCTGGTGAACAAAATTCATGCATGGGTTGGGTCTGTAGGCCTGGCTGGCAATCAGGGCTGATCAGGGCCTTCTGGCTGCCAGCTGGGGCCTTCCTTCCCCAGCTGCCAGCTGCTGGCCAGGGCCTTCCTTCATTCCACGCCATCCCCTGGTGGTCAGCGCACATCATAGCGAGCGATAGAACTCCTGGTCTCCCGGTGGAACTCCCGAGGAGACGCTTTGCATATAAGTCATATATATATATTCTCAGCAGAATTCCTTGAATTTGCTAGGGTAGCAGTAAGCAAGGATAGTCCATTTTCATCAACTTTGTAGGACAATGATTTTCAAGACTGATCATGTTTAGAAACTACATGTCTAAGTAAATTATGAAAAAATGTCACTAAGCTTTATTTTGTTCTATTCCCACTGAATGCTAACAGAGACTTACAACTGTTAGAACTGGAGAGAGCCTTAGAAATAATACAACCAAATTTTATCAGCTTACACAAGAGACAATTGAAACCTAGTAATTCCCTCACTTGCCCAAGGTCATACAAAAGAAGAGTGAGACTAGAACTCAAACATTCAGATTCCCTATCCAGGGATTGATTACTCTCTTCCTCTTCTTCCCCAATAATCCCTAGGAATTATATAAAAAAAATCCAAGTTGATAAATATTTTAACTTCCTGGTTTAAGAGTGCTATGAAAAGGATTGGATTTGGTGGAGCTTTAGAGTTCTGTTCCCACTCTTTGGTGTTCATGATTAATATTTACTCAGTCTAACTAAAGTTTTAAGCAAGGTATCACTTCTAATCACAAGGCCACCTCTAACCCATTCCTTTATATTTATCCTAGAGCTATCACTGCACTGGCTTCACAGTACCTAGACCAGAGGTTTTCAACCTGTGGGTTGCGACCCCTTTCGGGTCGAAAGACCCTTTCGCAGGGGTCGCCTAAGAACATCGGAAAACACATATATAATTACATATTGTTTTTGTGATTAATCACTATGTTTTAATTATGTTCAATTTGTAACAATGAAATTGGGGGTCACCACAACATGAGGAACTGTATTAAAGGGTTGCGGCATTAGGAAGGTTGAGAACCACTGGCCTAGACTGTTTTACCCTAAATTCCTCCTTTTTTACTCTAGCTTAGTCATTAAACACTGTGGCTCTCTACCTAGAGTTTCTCAATCATGGTGCTATTGCTATTTGGGGCTGGATAATTGCTTTTTTTACTAGGGGCCCAGTGCACACAATTTGTACATGGGGCAGTCCCTAGGCCTGGCTGGCAATCGAAGTGCGAGTGTCTGGCATGGAAGGGCAGGTCCCAGCTGCCCTCTGGGCCCTGGGCAGCACTTGGGTCCCTGGGCCCCCACACTCCCCCCTCCACCTGAGTCACAGTGCCCGAGTCCCCATGTGGAGATCCGGTGAGCATGGCCCAATGCTGAGGGCTGGGCGCAGCGTGGGCCTCTGGGCCGCCCAGTGGCACCGCACAGAAGCCATGCGGGCAATGTGCTCTCTCCCAGCTGGCCTCGCAAACAGGCTCCTGTGCGAACCCACAGGGAGCCCGACCAGCCCCTGCAGTCCCAGCGGCTGTAGCCCAACTCACCTGGAAGAGGCTGCATGGGTGTGGGGTGGGCTCCTCACAGGCACCTGGAACCTGAGCTCCTGCTACCAGTGCCACATCGCTGATGCCTGCCATGTTCCACGCCACTCCCTGGTAGTCAGCACACGTCATAGCGAGCGGTTGAACTCTGATCTCCCAGTCGAACTCCAGGTAGAATGACCACATGAGGGGACAATTTGCACATTAGGCTTTTATTATATAGGATAAGGGGGCTGTTCTGTGCATTTTAGGATGTTTAGCAGACCTGATTTCTATCCAGTAGGTACCAGTAGAACTCCTCCTCCATGTTCAGATATTGAAAAGCATCCTTTAGGGACCAAGTTGTCCTGGTTGAGAATATTGGACTATATCTTACGCTTCACTATCATAGACTCAACTGAAATTAAGCTAACATGCTTTGTATATCCAAGTCAGGAGTGTGGATATGTGTGCAGGCTCATGATAATCTGTGCATGTGGGGATGACATGACTTAAGGTATTTGAATTTCTGTTACTTTTTTTATGAGCTTTCCTACAGTTGCCATAGTGACTGAAAGATAGGAACTATTTTTTTTAATTTTTTATTGAATTTTTCAGAGAGGAAGGGAGAGGGATAGAGAGTTAGAAACATCAATGCAAGAGAAACATTGATCAGCTGCCTCCTGCACACTCCCTACTGGGGATATGCCTGCAACCAAGGTAAATGCCCTTGACCCGAATCAAACCTGGGACCCTTGAGTCCGCAGGCCGACGCTCTATCCACTGAGCAAAACTGGTGAGGGCAAGACAGGAATTATTTATAGATACCAGTACCTAGAGGTCTCAGGTAAGAGATGAAGCTGTGTTTATTGACCACAAACTATATACCAGGTTGCTTAGCACACATTATTTTTTCAGTTTTATTGGGATATAATTGACATATAACATTGTATAAATTTAAGACAGACAGCATGTTGATTTGATACACTTACATACTGCAAAATGATTATCACCACAGTTAGCAGACACCTTCATCACATCACATAATGATCATTTCCTTTGGTGAGAAGGGTTTTTGCTACTTTTAATCAAAGGAGTCTTAACTAATATAAATATTGAAAATTGCTATAGAATGAATTTATATGTTGAAACCTAATCTCCAATGTGATGATATTTGGAGGTGGGGTATTTGGGATTAGGCCACTAGGGCCAAGTCATAATAATGGGATTAGTGCCTTTTTAAAAGAGTACCAAGAGCACTCCCTCACCCCTTATGCCATGTGAGAAGATGACCATGTATGACTTAGAAAGCGAGTTCTTACCAAACACCAAATCTGCTTAGATTTCCCAAGCTCCAGAACTATGAGAAATAAATGTCTGTTGTTTAAGCCAGTTAGGGGAATTCTGTTGTAGCAGCCCAGATGGGCTAAGACAGAAGTTGGTTTGAGATATGGAGGTGTTGCTGTAGCAAAAACCTAAAATGTGGAAGTGACTTTGGAACTGGATAATAGAGGCTGGAAAAGTTTGGAGGTCCATGCTAGAAAAATCCTACATTGCCATGAATGGACAATTGAAGGGCAATTCTTGTGAGAGATCAGAAAGAAAAGAGATCTATAGAGAAATTGTCAGTCTTCTTAGAGAATACCTCAGTAACACTGAGCATAATGTTGATAGAAATATGGATGGTATGATCCAGTGGTCGGCAAACTGCGGCTCGCGAGCCACATGCGGCTCTTTGGCCCCTTGAGTGTGGCTCTTCCACAAAATACCGACTTCTGCGCATGGGCCATGAAGTTTCAATCGCACTGTACATGCGCGCCCGCATGTGGTATTTTGTGGAAGAGCCACACTCAAGGGGCCACAGAGCCACATGTGGCTTGCCAGCTGCAGTTTGCCGACCACTGGTATAGGCTATTCTGATGAGGTCTCAGACAAAAATGACGAATATGTTATAGGACAATAGAGGAAAGGCTGATATTGTTATAAAGTGGCAAAAAAGTGGAATTGTGTTTGTGTTCTAGTGTCTTGTGGAAAATAGAACCTGCAAGCATTAAAACTGGATATTTGCTAAAGGAAACCTCTAAACCAAATCACAGAAGCAGCCTAGTTTCTCCTCAATGCTTATAGTAAAATCTGAGAAGAGAAAACGATTTAAAGATGAAATTGTTAAGCAAAAAGGAAGAAGAACTTAAAGATTCACTAAATTCTCAGACTATCCACATAGAAAGAAATGAAAAAGCCCGTATAAAGAGAACACTAAAGATATGGCCAAGCGACCACTTGATAAGATTGGTATGAATCAACCATCTCTAACAGATGCTAGGGGTTATTTTCCAAGATAATGGAGAATGACTCCAAAAGCAATTCAGAGATCATCAGACTTGCCACTCTCATCACAGGCTTAAAGTACAAGTGCTTGAAGGGGAGGGCAGAGTGGATTTTAAAGGGGGGTGGTCCTGTGCCTACAGAGTCTTGGCATGTGTTTCCCAGCATCACCTCATATGGAGGGCTCCACTTCCCACACACTGATGCTTCACTCATTGGCCATCCCAGGTATATCTCTAGCAGGTCTCAGGGTAGTGAGGGCCATGATAACTGCCTCTTCAGAGGGCACAGGCAGCAAATTTTGGTGGCTTCCTTGCTGGGCTATCTCTGCCAGAGTACAATAGCCAGGGAAGTGTGGCTACCTTTACCTAGGTTTTAAAGTATGAAGTCTCCTTGAGCCATAGGGCAGTGCCACTGTAGAGAGCCACTGTAGATTATTCATGCAGAACCATTGGGGTGACTTTGCCACCCCAGTGGACCTAGAAGACAGAACACTGAGCCAAAGAGAATTATTCTCAAGCCTTATGATGTAATGTTTGCCTCTTGGACTGGGGATGTCAATCCTATACCTGTCCCACAATTGTATTTTGGAAGCACATAACTTGCTTGGCTTCACAGATTCACAATTGGAAGGTAATTTGCCTCAGGATGAATAACACCTTGAATCTTACCCATCTGATTTAGATGTTATTTAGATGACACTTTGGATTTACATTTTAGAGTTAATGCAGAAATGAGTTAAGATTTTGGGGGCTGTTGAGTTGGAACAAACATAATTTGTCCATGAAAAAAACATGAATTTGGGAGGACTACAAGAGGAATGCTACAGACTGAATGTGTTCCTCAGAAATTTAAGTATTGAAATCTGAATCCCCAATGTGATAGTAATATGAGGTGAGGCCTTTGGAAGGTGATTACCTTTCGAGGATGAATTCTTTGTGAATGGAATTAGTGTTGTTATAAAAGTATGGAGTTTCCTCAAAAATTAAAAATGGAACTCCCATTTGACCCAGCAATCCCACTGCTAGGAATATATCCCAAGAAATCAGAAATACCAATTAGAAAGAATATATGCACCCCTATGTTCATAGCAGCACAATTTACAACAGCTAAGATTTTGAAACAGCCTAAATGCCCATCAGCAGAGGAATGAATTGAAAAACAGTGGTACATCTACACGATGGAATACTATGCTGCTGTAAAAAAGAAAGAACTCTTACCATTTGAAACAGCATGGATGGACCTGGAGAGCATTATGGTAAGTGAGATAAGCCAGACAGAGAAAGATAACTATCATATGATATCACTCATTTGTGGAATATAATGAACAACATAAACTGATGAACAAAAATAGATCCAGAGATATAGAAGCATTGAACAGACCATCAAACCTTAGAGGGAAGGCAGGGGAGGGTGGAAGGGGAAGTAAGAGATCAACCAAAGGACTTGTATACATGCATAGAAGCATAACCAATGGACACAGAGAGTTGGGGGTGAAGACATGTGCTGGGGAGTGGGTGTGGTCAAGGAGAGTTCAATGGGGGAAAAAGGAGTCATCTGTAATACTTTAAACAATAAAGAATTTAAATTAAAAAAGAGAGACCCCAGAGAGCTCCCTTGCCCCTTCTGCCATGAGGAAACATGTGCTCACCAGATACCAAATCTGCCAGAGCCATGATTTTACACTTCCCAGCCTCCTGAACTATGAGAAATAAATATTTGTTATTTAAGCCACCTAACATATGATATTTTTGTATAGCAGCCTGAATGGACTAAGACAAAGATATTCAGTGAATAGAAATAATATGATCAGGAATAAGATCATCCCATAGAAATGACCTAAGCAATTGCTAGAGGTAAGTTGGTGATTTGATTCTAAAATTCCCAGAGATCAATGGAAAGGAGGAAAACTTAATCAAATACATTAATTGTATATCTGATAAGATGTAAGCAGATTCATCTTTTCAAGAGAAGGCCAGCTTTTTATTTTTACTTTTTAATGTGGGCTCTTTACCATTTTATCAAAAAGAAAAATGTGTGTTCATCTCAAATAGAACAGTTAAAAATGTTAAATCAATACAAAGAACTTTGCCCCTGTCTTGCCCTGGCAAGCATAGTCATTGAAGGTCTCTTCTGAGTTTGGTGCTACCTACACCTCCCTCATCATAGTGCAGGTCACACCAATGTTAATAAAATTAACAATTTAAGGTTAAGTAAACTTGAATAAGGGTGTTAAATACAGGACACTTAATCAAGGCCTCTGTACCAAAATAATTTGGCATTGTACATGAGACCCACTGGCTCACAGCACACAGGAGAGTTCTAGTAAGTGAACAGGTTTACACTTTTCTCCAGCAGAGTGTTAACTATACTAAAGTGAACTAACATTGAAGTTACTACTTAGTGAGCCATTTACAAGGCATAAGTATTTTTTTAAAAAAGAATCAGAACAATGTTAATATTCAGGCACCATTTACTCCTGCAAAAATGTCTCTAAAGTAATTGCATTGTAACCTGTGTTAAGCACATCAGTGCTTCATTTTCCCTGACATGATTTTTCTGACCCTTTACTATTTCTCTTTCTTATTGCTATGATAATGTGGATGTGGAGATAAAACTACTGTGCATCCAGAAACATAATACCTTTACAGTAGAGTGTATATCATATAATTTGCTTTGGTGTTTATTTTATAATACTAAAGCCCCAAATATGGTAAATTGTTTTAACATTTCTACTAGGTCACCTGGTATCTATAATAATAACAGCGTAATATGCTAATTAGACTGGACAGCCAAACAATTTTCTGGACATCATTTCGAATGTTCTTCCAGATGGAGCTGTGGTGATGGGGCCGAGGCAGAGGCAGTTAGGGGTGATCAGGCAGGCAGGCAAGTGATTAGGGGCAATCAGGCAGGCATGCGAGTGATTAGGGTTGATCAGGCAGGCAGGCAGAGTGGTTAGGGGCGATCAGGCAGGCAGGCAGGCAGGTGAGCCGTTAGGAGCCAGCAGTCCCGGATTGCGAGAGGGATGTCTGACTGCCGGCTTAGCACCCTCCTAGAATAAGAAATAAGACCCTTCACGCCAGAGCACTGTTTTTTAGTGTCTAAAAAAAAGGTCTAAACTGACTCTAGAGTTACATTCATAGCAACACGGGCATTATATTCATCTTCATGCTGGTATTCCCTCCGTTCTCACAATGGCCACTGAAAAAGCATCTCTGTCCCTTCCTGCTGGGGTGCATGGTGCTAGAGAGACCAAGGCAACAAAGATTTTATGATAGGCTAAAAATATGGCTGAAACCATATATCTGCGACTTCCAAGGGAATCTAGGCATTTCCTAGTGGTCCCTCGATGGGGGATGGACTGGCTAAGACTCTTTATTAATGGTGTTGAAGAACCATTCTGAATTTGTGCAGCTGAGTTGTGACCATCTGCAACTCTTCCTGTAGCTTCCTGTTGTTCTGCCACGGGTGCCAAGAAGCCCAGCTTTTTAGATACTGAGGTCTCTGAAAATTATTTTTTGGAGACCTGCAAAGAGAATACTTTCTTGCCACTAATAAAATGTGATTTTTCTCTTTCTTTCCATTCAATGCAGGCTGATGTCAATGCCAGAAAGCATTCCAGTAAAAGAAATTTCAAATATTGATGTCCAAAGATAAAATTCAGGTTATGGTTCTTAAAAACCTATCTGCAACAGCTTTTACCTAATCCCTGAGCCTTTAATTGGGCACGTGTGTGTGTGTGTGTGTGTGTGTGTGTGTGTGTGTGTGTGTGTGTGCAAAGGCTTTGAGTATTAATTTCTAGTCATTTCACTGATGGCAATGTTGCAGTGGTTATCAAGGCTCATAGTGTACTTATTTCACTATAGATTGCCATCTGGATTTTTGGGTGTTTGAGTTTAAATTAGGATAAAACTATGGTTGTGAAGTTTAGACCTGAGATCAAATCCTGGTTCTACTTCTTCCTAGATCTGTGATTTTAGGTGAAACTTTTAACTTTTTTGAGCCTATTTTTATCTCATATAAAATGGAGATAATAGTAGTACCTACTTCAGAGGGTTGTTGTAAGAGTCAATGAGAAAATCCACATATAGAAGGTTGGTACAACATGCTTGCTCACTAAATATTATACATTGTTTTTGTTTTAAGCCCTGAATTGTTAAACAGTGACTATTATTCTGTAGTTTTCTGTCCAAATATGTGCATAATTTTCTTAAGCATTAAATTCTAACTTTGTATTATTTATTCTAGCATAAGGGATTTAAAATGGTAACAAAGATACTATCTTTGAAGGTAAGATTTACAAAGTTCTTTCCCTTTGATATATTTTAATTTCTTAAATTTTAGAAATAAACTTTATTCATGCATTATAAAAATAAAGATGCTAATTTTCCATTAACTGTTTGTCCACAGTACAGAAACTAAAATACAATTTTTTAAATGGAAAATCAAAACCATGTGGCCTCATATTCAGGGACTTCCAAGAACACATGCTGATCTGTAAATAAAGATATGTAGAAACAAGAATGTCCTCATTCATAGAAAAATACACAAACTCAAAACCAAAACAGATAGCTAAGTTTTTTTTCTGATCTAACTATGATGGACTCAAAGTGTGGTATAAATTAGCAGACAGTATGTTTAAAGTAGATACCTACTAACAAATCATGTAAAACAAACATTCTTTAAAGTTAACTGAGGAGGTTGACACTGAGCTAACCTTAACTGTACCAATTTTAGGGCCAAATTTAGAAGCCTAAGGAAGAAAAAAATTATAGTGATTTTATAGATAATGGCTTTATTTAAAACTTTTAAAATAGAATACTAGTTACAGATTATTATATAAATTATTATGGAATTATAATAATCTTTCTCTTATTTTATAAATTATTATGAAACCATAATCATCTTTCTCTTAATATAGGTAAAAGCTAAGTAGTACTTAATTATAATGCATTAGTAAATTAAACCTTTTTCTTTCTTTAGAAGCTATTAATACAACCTTGGTGAAAGGCCAACACTGCCATTTATTGCTATGAGACCTTGAGTAAAAGTGTATTTTAAATACATTTTTACACCTTTACTTTTACTTCTTTTTTTCCCACCAAATTAAAGAATGTACATCATTTTAAAAATCAAATAATATTCCAAAGTTTATAATGAGAAACAGCAGCCCCCCTGCCCTTTGTCTTCTCATTACCTAGTTTTATTTAGCATTTAAAATTTTATTAAGTTAAAAAGTTACACAAGTAATATGCAATACATTCTCACTGGGAATGATTCAAATCATTCGCATATACAGAAAGCAAAATGTTCAAGTAATCAGTTCACATTCCACCATCCCATTCTACCCTCCTTCTTGAAGTAAACTTTGTCATCAATTTGATGTGAATCTTTCCAATCCATTCCCTATGTATTCTCATCGCTATGTTCTTACATACTTGTTTGTTTACATTATTGAGGTCATACCATAAAAATTATTTAGCAACGTTTTTTCTCATTGAACAATATGCCTCACTTTCCATGACAGTGCATACAGACCTACTTTATTTATTTTAATTACTGCCTAAAATAGATATATGTTTATTTAACTACTGATGGACATTTAGGTTTTCCTTCTTTTTGCAACTAAAAATAATGCAGCAGTAAACATCTTTGTTCTTGCTTCTTTGTATACACACATATGCTGAGTCCAAAAGTATGCATATTTTATATTTTGATGGAATTGAAAAATTTCTGTCCAAAGAAGTCATATCATTCTACAGGTTTTCAGAAAAAGTGGAAACTTTTACCAATTACATGGACAAAAGCTGTTGTTTTAATATTCCTTTCTCTGATAACTACAGGGATTATATGTATTTTCATATTTGTAGTTGCTACTTAAATTTCTTCTCCTTCAATGGTGTAATCACATCATTTACAAACCCTTCATCATAATAAATTCTTTGTCTTTTTCTTAAGAGATTTCCCCCACCTTCCATATATCCTGGATATAAATCCTTTGTCATACATGTTGCAACTATTTCTCCCAATCTTCAGTTTCCTTCTTAACATAATTCATAGCATCTACTAATTAATAATATAATTAAATTATATAATTTATTGTAAATTTTTTATTATATAGTTAAAATGTTCATTCCTTTTTTTTAAGGATATTTCATTTGAATAATGCTAAATGACCTTGCTCACCCTATGATAAAAATGTCCTCCTACATTTTCTTCTTGAAACATACTGTAGTATTCAATTGCATTACTGACATTTAGTTCTTTAACCCATCTGGAATTTATTTTTTTGGTATGGTATCAATTATAACATGAACTTAATTTTTTCCTAATGTACAGTAAACTATCCAATATCACTTAATGCATAATCCATTGTTTCCTTTTAATTTGAAGTGCCACTTTTTTCATCTATTAAATCTCCTGGCTCTCTGTTCTATCTCATTGATCTATTTGCCCATTTTAATTATCATATCCCTTCTTAGTCTTTTACATATTTTAATATCTGACAGAACAACCATTCATTGTTCTTTTTTGTCCCTTTTTAAAAAATAATTTTTATGTGTTTTTGTTTTCTGAGATGAATTTAAATTTAGCTTGCCAAGTTTCATAAAATATCCACTGGAGTGATGTTGAATTCATAGGTTAATTTAGAGAGAAATGACATCTTTAAAATATTAAGTTTTTCCAGCCTGAATCACAGTGTATCTCTTCTTTGAGATCTTTTTCATTGTTGTTTATGGTCTTTATTTACATGTTATAGTTTTCTTCATATAGATCTTATACATTTTTTAGAACTTTTCTCATACCTGGGTGAAATGTGACCTGCTTTGGCCCTATGCTTTAGACAGCCCTACTCTGGCTCTCCTCTAGCTGCTTCTCTTCCTATGGAGTGAGAGTTCACTGTACTGTAGGGATGTGCCTATCTGGAACCCTCCTCCACCAGCTTTTCTAGATCATGGCTCAGGTATTAGGATCCTGCAATTCTTTGCTCAAACAGTCTCAAACCTTTCATCAAGGCTGCAGACACTTTTTTCTCAGGTCTTTCCTCCTGAAAGCTGATCATATTGCTGTTGTACACAATCTTAGGCCTGAGCAATGGCTAAGGAATGGTTGTTTAAGTAGGGTGTATATCAAGCATGTCAAACTCAAAGGCTAACATAGGCCAAATAAACAAGGCTTAAGTTTCTGGGGGCTGCAAAAGAACAAAAGCTTCAATTTTCATAGAAATGTAGGTTTATTGCAATAGAGACATGCTGAATACAAAGGGCTAAAATAAATGAGTAATCATTAACATAACATTTCAATAAAAATTAATATTTTTTCTTGAACATTAACTTACCAGACACTGAGTAACTGCACAAATTAATAAACATAATGCAAATAAACCTATTTTTCTTGTTCTCTGAAAGCAAAATATTTCCTGTTGCGCACATCAAACAAGTCAGTACAAGACTAATCAAATGGCAATCAGCTGCTAAAATATTCACTGCTAGTATTAGTGGAGAGAAATGGTGCACCTGAGCATAAGGCACATAAGGGAAATGAATGCAACATGATTACAGTAGTCATTAGTGAATGTTGTAGTTCATTATTGATAATCTATATATATAAAAGGCTAATATGCTAAGTGTCTTTCCCTCCATCCGGGTAATGATGTCATGTAGCAACGCCCAGCTTCCTCTCCCTAGAAACAACTAGCCTCCTTGCAATTTCTTCAGCCCAGGAACACTTTAGCCATGTGGAAACACTTTACAATTTAACCAAATGTCTGTGAAGTGTTTTCCCATGCCTCATCTCATTTGATCCTCACAGAAGTCCTGGAGTAGATAGATAGGAGACTCAGTGGAACCCTATTTTCTTTCCATCAGCCAGAAAATGGAGATTTAGAATCAGCCCAGGAACACTTTAGCCATGTGGAAACACTTTACAATTTAACCAAATGTCTGTGAAGTGTTTTCCCATGCCTCATCTCATTTGATCCTCACAGAAGTCCTGGAGTAGATAGATAGGAGACTCAGTGGAACCCTATTTTCTTTCCATCAGCCAGAAAATGGAGATTTAGAAAACTTAGAAACTTGACCTGACTGAAAAGAAGTAAGAAATGGTAGACCTTGAAAATGACTTCAGGTTTTTTCACTGCACAGAGTATAGTCAAACACTGCTACAGTTAAATAGTTTACCCTTTGTTCTCCCTGTGTGATCTGTAATAATAATCTGCTTTGTGTTGATATTTACTGCTGTGTTGCTAACAATTACCTGAAAGAGAAGTTGGGGTGCTTCACTGGGCTGGAAAAAGTTTAGCTAAGTCAGAAAGCAGGTCTAATTATGCAAGTTTGTTCTATATCTATAAAAGGCTAAGTTGACTCACACATGCACTATAGATATAAAGCTCTTGCTGGTGCCAATTGCATGTGTGTGTTTAGATCTGTCATTGTCGATCGTGAATTTGGTTGACACATCTATTATAGAGAAAGGACAAATAGCGATATTAAAACATTTCTTCTAATTAATTTCCTCTTAATGTGTACAAATCCGTGCACTGGGCCACTAGTTATGTATAACAGGATATTGTAAAAATTAAGTTACAAAAAATTTTATTAAAATGTTTCTTATATACCGTTATATTGGCTGGGCTACAAACATATTCATTGTGGGCTGCATGTTGCCTGTGGGCCGTGAGTTTGACATGCTTGCTGTAGACAGTACTTGGACATGCAAGCTGAGGTACATTAATGGGCATGAGGTCCTTGCTATATGCATATAACAGGGCTAAGTTTAACTCTCTCCATGAAGCTATTTTCTAGTACAGAACTCTGAGGATCATTGTGAAAGTACATTTAACATCTTTTGACTCCCCCAAAACTTAATGACAGTCAGCCATTTGCATTCGAAATCCAGCCAACAGTATTTTCAATTGGCAGTTGGGAATCTGAAGTTGTGAAACTGCATCTGGGAACGTGAAAATACTGTTTTCCATGAGTGGTTGGTTGAATGCAAAGATGCAAAATCAGAGGATACAATGAGCTGACTATATTTATTGGAAAAAAATCATGCATAACTGGACCCTTGAAGTTCAAACCTATGTTGTTGAAGAGTCAACTATACTTGCTTAAGTGACAGATCTGAGATTTCAAATCCAGTTATACTGTCTCCAGAGCTTGTGTGCTTAACCACACCATAATTTCATGTATATTAAGGAATTTGAGCAAATTTATTTCAGAGTCCCAAGAACATTATATCAACAAAATAAGATTGCATGATTGCATCAATACTTTCAAACTGTTATGAAGATATAAACATTAAATGAATTCTTCTTTATGACTAGAAAACTGTGTTTCTCTCTTTTGCTTTTCATTTTAGGTATTTTGGAAGCCATGGAGTAGGATGGCTTCTACTTTAGTTTATAGGAAAAGCCACCACGTTCTCTTTGTGTCATGTGGTTTACACTACAAAGACTTCATTTTTCTGTATTCTATCTGGCAGAGCCCTTCTCTTTAAATTCATATGTAGATGTGGGAGTAATTGCTGTCTGTCTGGAACCAGAGGAATTGACTTATAATTGAGTTTTGGATTGTTATTGTTATGTATTCATATTCCCTAAAGAGAGACAATTGTCCTAGAGAGGTTGAGTTGTGAGCCTCAGGTGGTACAAACAGGCTGGGGGAAGGGAATCATTGTCAAAGGGATGGAGTCCTAGAGATGATAATTAAGTTAGGTCTTGCAGCTGCTCAGAGATTGAATGGATTGTAAGACTGAAGCAGCTTCTAGAGTTGAGGGGAGAAAGAGATTAGCTCCTGATTACTGGGCAGAGGAAGATCTAGTTCAGAGAATTTCTGCAGACATTATACAGGGAACACTATTGACCTGGGAATCACAAAGTTTCTAGGAGAGCACTGTTAGCTTGAAGATGAGAATGAGAATGGGTCTGGGGCCGGAATAGATAAAGCCTCTGTGTTGCAAGCATTTATTTATCAGAGGAAACTAGCTCAACCCTATGGAGATGGAATAAGGTGAATGAACAATAAAGACAATAGTCTAAAGAGCCAAAGAATGGGCTGTAGAATATAAGAATGGTGAAACAGAGATGATCTTGTTAGGGGCAGAAATAGAATATTGGGGACCAGCTACAATAATAAGAAATATTAATCATGCTCTGTTAACCATGATCTGTTTTGTTCTGATTAGAGAAAGCACATTTTCACCTGTCTGAGAGTTGCATGCTCTGGGACAAGGGAGCTGACATCAGAATTCAGTCTATCACCCTGTCCAGAGAACTGCCTATCATTATGGAAAGATTTATAAGCTCGTGGCTGAAACAAACTAGTCCCAGAGGCACCTGCTATTTACAACCCCCATCTCCTATTACCTGTAATCTGATCTGGGGGTGCCAGAAGGCCCTCTGTGGCCCCTGCCCGCCCAGCCTGCATGGCTTGTAACATGTAATGATTACCCTGTGCCCACTTTCCTGTATCTGTAATGCCTACTTTCCTACATAATCTTTGTCCTTCTACCCGAAATAGCAACTGGCTTATAGTGGGGTGCAGAGAAGATTTTTGTGGATGACTTGCTCCTCTCCCATACTGCAGTATTGGAATAAACACTCATATATGATTCAACCCTGTCTCTGCTTAATTGGCTCAAGTAGTGACAGGCAGCCTGGACCCCTTGGTTGTCTGGTTATAATCCAAGCAGACTAAGGAGCAGTTTTACCCTAAGACTGTTCTGAAGTGGAAGAAAAGTAGTGAATGTCATTAAGCTGCTCTATAGTAGTGGACAGTGTGGGGCAGGAAAACTACCAGAGAAATGAAAGTTAAGGGCTGGGCTTTAGAGGGAAAATGATTCTCTGTCCTGTGGATAGTGGCAATATTATATTACTCAGAAACTGGGGGCAAAGGTTGGGAGCTAGCTGCCTTTGGAGGATCTCCTGAAGTTATGTTCTAGCATATCTCTAGATTCCTGTCTTATTTGAATAGCTACCTTGTGGATATTTGTCATTTGGCTTGCTCACTATGTGTCTTTTTAGCCCTGCAACTTACCTTTTGGTGAACCAACTAGTTATAATCTGGTTGAATTTTACTTTAACCTCATGCTTTAGATCCATCTAGATCTTCTTTACTGGTCAGTTATATTATTCAGCATTTTGTTTCTGATAAAAATAAGATGGAATATTTGTATATTCTTCATATTTTTTTCAGTATGACCTTACATTTTGTCCCCACAGAAAACCTGTAGCCTAGGGTATCAGTCATGGTGCTGGTGAAAATATATAGTATGCTCAGTTGAAATAATTGTGGAGAGCTTAATAATGGGACTATTTATACAGTTATAACTGCAATGTTAAAGGGAAACTAACAAGTGATGTGGAAGCACTCTTAGGTGGTAGCAGTTATCATTACTAGACTTCTAGGCCCTTAGGCTTCAGGGGCAAGAGGAGAGAGTAAGGAGTGTAAATATTTATAGAGGGCCATCAGATTGGGTAAAGGAAACCTTACTCTAGTCTAGGCAAATGGATTTAGCCAACTCAGGATAAGCTAGCAGGGAGGCAGCTGGGGGGAATAAAAGCCCTGAATTGATGACCTCTGACCTCCTGCTAGAGCCTCCCATATTATGAACCCAATTTGAAGTCAAAATTAAAGCCCATTGATACAGCACATAAAAGTTAGATTCCTGGGCACAAAACTGTAAAGAAACAGGAAGAAACTATTTGGAGGGGAAAATGACCTAAGTTAGCCATATTTTATTTGTTCTATTTTACCATTTTAGATGAGTAAATGGAGACTCAGTGAAATTGAGTGACTTGTCAAAAGCTCTATTTTAAATTAAAAAACCTGACTCCTCTAATGAATACACTATCTATAATATTTCAAAATATCCATTATCTCTTTGGCCAGTGGGGTAACTTAGACTCTCTAAAGTCAACAATGATTGATAATTGTTTCTAGACTGACTGAATAAAGTGAGTCCTTAAATATATAATATAATTAATTTGTACTAATATTTCATCAAAGAACTAGATGAAATATTAAATTTAATTTTTAAAAAATCTGTTTTTGCAATATATATTATTGGCTATTTTACCAGCAGTAATACTTTTATTCACAGTATCAGTATAGAATTACAAAGCAAGATTTAATTTGTGATTTAACTTGTAACTGAAAAATTAGAATGCATGGTACACTTGGAAAATACTTTCCTCATGTTTATGCTTGCCATCCATCAGTATTGTTCCTTCCTTCAGGATCACTTAATGATGCTCAGAAAAAAAGGATTCTACTTTCTGAATTTAACATTTTAAGCCAGAACATATACCATCCTATTGTTGTGAAGTCATTTGCTTTCTTTTATTTTATAATCTTGACATATTGATTTATTAAAATCTTACATGGGTAGAAATAGCTTCAAACAAAAATTTTAAGAACTTTAGAGGTTCCTTTGACCTTGCTTCAACCTATAGATTTTTACATATTTATTTATGTATTTATTTATTTATTTTAAATTCTTTATTGTTTAAAGTATTACATATGTCTCTTATTTCCATTGACCTCTCCTGGGCCACACCCATGCCCCTACCATCTATATCCATTGGTTATGTTTATATGCATGCATATAAGTCTTTGATTGATCTCTTATCCCCATCGCCTCCCACCCTCTCCTGCCTTCCCTCTGAGATTTGATGGTCTGTTTGATGCTTCTGTGTCTCTGGATCTATTTTTGTTCATCAGATTATGTTGTTCATTATATTCCATAAATGAGCGAGATCATATGATATTTATCTTTCTCCATCTGGCTTATTTCACAGCATAATGCTTTCCAGGTCGATCCATGCTATTGCAAGTGGTAAGAGTCTTTTTTACATATAGCATAATATTCCATTTTGTAGATGTACCACTGTTTTTAATCCACTCATCTGCTGATGGGCACTTAGGCTGTTTCCAAATCTTAGCAATTGTAAATTGTGCTGCTATGAACATAAGGGTGCATATGTACTTTCTGATTGCTGTTTCTGATTTCTTGGGCTATATTCCTAGAAGTGGGATTACTGGGTCAAATGGGAGCTCCATTTTTAATTTTTTGAGGAAACTCCATACTGTTTTCCACAGTGGTTGCATCAGTCTACATTGCCACCAGCAGTGTATGAGGGTTCCTTTTTCTCCACATCATTGCCAGCACTTGTTGTTTATTGATTTGTTGATGATAGTCATTCTGACAGGTGTGAGTTGGTACCTCATTGTTGTTTTGATTTGCATCTCTGAGATGATTAGTGACTTTGAGAATGTTTTCATATGTCTCTGGGCCTTCTGTATGTCCACTTTTGAAAAGTGTATATTTTAAGTTCTTTGCCCATTATTTTTATTGGATTGTTTATCTTCTTTTTGTTAATTTGTATGAGTTCCCTATAAATTTTGGAGATTAAACCCTTATGGGAGATAACATTGGAAAATATGTTCTTTCATGCAGTGGCTCTCTTGTTGTTTTGTTGATGGTTTATTTTGCTGTGCAGAAGCATTTTATTTCGATGTAGTCCCATTTGTTTGTTTTCTCCTTAGTTTCCATTGTCCTAGGAGCTGTATAGGTAAAGATATTGCTACGACATACATCTCATGTTTTGCTGCCTATGGATTCTTCTAAGATTTTTATGGTTTTCCATCTTATGTTTAAGTGCTTTACCCATTTTGAGTTTATTTTTGTGTATGGTGTAAGTTGCAGGTATCTGTCCCAAGGCCATTTATTGAAGAGACTGTCTTGACTCCATTGTATGCTCTTGCCTCCTTTGTCAAATATTAATTGAGCATAATGGCTTGGGTCTATTTCTGGGTTCTCTGATCTGTTCAATTCCTCTATATGTATGTTCTTGTGCCAGTACCAGGTGGTTTTGAGAACAGTGGCTTTGAAATATAGCTTGATATCCGTTATTGTGATCCCTCCAACTTTGTTCTTTCTCAAGATCACTGTGGCTATTTGGGGTCATTTTTATTCCATGTGAAGTTTTAGAGAGTTTGTTCTAGGTCTGTGAAATACGCCATTGGTATTTTAATGGGGATTGCATTAAAAATCTATAAATTTTGGGGGGTAATATGGACATTTTAATGATGCTGATTCTACCAATCCATGAATACGGTATATTCTTCCATTTGTTTATGTCTTTCTCTATTCTTTTTTCAACGTCCTGTAGTTTCTGAGTACAGGTCATTTGCCTCCTTGGTTAAGTTTATTTCTAGGTATCTAAGTTTTTTGTTGTTGTTGCAGTGGTAAAAGGGATTATTTTAATTTCTCTTTCTGTAGGTTCATTCTTGGTGTATAAAAAAGCCATAGATTTCTGGGTGTTAATTTTGTATCCTGATACATTGCCAAATTGATTTATTAAGTCTAATAGTTTTTTGATGGAGTCTTTACAGTTGTCTATGTACAATATCATGTCATCTGTGAATAATGACAGTTTTACTTCTTTTCCAATTTGCATGCCTTTTATTTCTTCTTCTTGTCTTATTGCTATGGCTAGTACTTCCAGTACTATGTCCAACTGAAGTGGTGAAAGTGTGCATCCCTTTCTTGTTCCTGTTCTTAGAAGAAATGGTTTTATTTTTTGCCCACTGAGCATGATGTTGGCTTTAGGTTTGTCATATAAGGCTTTTATTGTGTTGATGTGCTGGGGTCCAACCCCAGCAGGTCCAGGGGTCCCCAAAGGTGTGGACAGAGTCGGCGAAGAAGGAATGGCACAGAGGCAGCGTTCAGGTGATCATCATAGCCGGGTTCTCTTGTCAGGGTCTCCAGCCAAGTTCTGTTCAGGATCTCCAGCGAAGTTCTGTAGCCATGTTCTCTTGCTAGGTTCTCCAGGTTCTCCAGTCAGGTTCGGTAGCCAGATTCTGTAGCCAGGTTCGGTCTCTAGGTTCTTCAGCCAGGTTCTCTAGCTAGGTTCTGTCTCTAGGTTCTGAGGCCAGTTTCTGTCCAGGATCTTTTGCCATGTTCTCTCCAGCGAAGTTCTTCTGTCTCTAGGTTCTGTGTCTAGGTTCTGTGTCTAGGTTCTGTCTTCTACATTCTGTCTTGTTACATCTGTATTTATACCAGTTGATTCCAATCCTATCAATCTCTATTCCAAAGGTTAGGGCGTTTCTTATCTCCATTCCAGGGAGTAAAGATTATGTAGCTTAAACATGATTGTTAGTAGTTAAAGTGATTAATTACCCGCCTGGCACTTAGTTAAGAGGTTTTATTCCCTCCCTAACTTCAGGGGAAAATCCCTACCTGGGGAAACATCCTTTCTCAGAGAGGTGACCTTGGTTAAAACACATAGTGCCAAGAAGGTGAGCAAACATATTAAGAACAGTATGCCATATATGCCAGGTCCTTTGAAACAGCAAGGATGGACCGGCTCCTGGCATTGATGTATGATCTCTCTAATCCCACTTTGCTGAGAGTTTTCATCAAGAAATGGTGTTGGATTTTGTCAAATGTTTTTTGATATGATTATGTGATTTTTGTCTCTTAGTTTGTTTATGTGTTGTATCATGTTTATTGATTTGCAGATATTGTACCAGCCTTGTATCTCTGGAATAAATTCCACTTGATCATGGTGTATGATCTTTCTAATATAATGCTGGATCCAATTTTCTAATATTTTATTGAGTATTTTAGCATCTATGTTCATCAGGGATGTTGGCCTGTAATTCTTTTTCTTTGTAGTGTCTTTATGTGGTTTTGTGATTAGGGCAATGCTGGCTTCATATATTTTGTTATGGCCTTCACTTTGAGGTCTGTTTTGTCAGATATAAGTATTACTAACCCAGTTTTGTTTTGTTTTTCATTTTTGGTTGCCGGAAAATTTTTTTTCTATCCTTTCACTTTCAGTCTGTGTGATTCCCTTGATCTGAGCTGGGTCTCTTGTAGATAGCATATATATGGGTCGGTTTCTTAATTATTCTGCCACCTGATGTCTTTTGATTGCAGCATTTAATCCATTTACATTTAACATTATTATGTATAGGTACTTGTTGGTAGCAATTTTTATTCTTTATGCCTGTGTTCCTTCTCCCCTTTCTACTTCTTCTTTTACAACAGTCCCTTTAGTGTTTCTTGCATTGCTGGATTGGTAGTAATAAACTCCCTTAGCCATTTTTTTTGTATGTGAAGCTCCTTATCTCACCATCAATTTTGAATGATAGCCTTGCTGGGTAGAGTACTCTCAAATTTAGTCCCTTGCTTTGTATCACTTTCTATACTTCATTCCATTCCCTTATAGCCTGATGTATTTCTGTTGAGAAATCATTTGATAATCTAATGGGAGAGCCCTTGTAAGTAACTCTCTGTCTCTCTCTTGTAGCCCTTAAGATTCTCTCTTAGTCAATGTTTGCCATTGTAATTATGACGTGTGTTGGTGTGGGTCTTTCTGGATTCATCTTGTTTGGAACTCTCTGTGCTTGTGTGATTTTTTTCTTTCCCAAATCAGGGAAGTTTTCTGTCATCATTTCTTCAAGTATGTTTTCTCATCCTTTTCCTCTTCTTGTCCTTCTACCACCCCTATTATAAGGGTGTTATTTCGTTTCATGTTGTTACAAAACTCCCTTAAATTCTCCTCCTGCTTTCTAATTTTTTCTCCAATTGCTGTTCAGATTGAGTGTTTTTTCTACCCTGTCTTTTAATTCGCTGATTCAGTCCTCTGCTTCTTCTAGTCTACTGTTAAAACTTTCCATTGTGGGTTTTTTTTTTATTTTAACTATATCATTCTTCATTTCCTCTTGATTCTTACACATGTTATTGGTTTTCTCATTCAGCCCATTTAGGAACTGTATGACCCTTACTCTGAATTCTTTCTCTGACATATTGTTTGCCTCCATGTCATTTAGTTCCTTTTCTGGCAATCCCTCCTTTTCTTTTCTTTACGTCTTGTTCCTTTTTCTCCCTATTTTTGCTGTCTCTTTCTGGCCCTGAACTCCCCGCTTAGGGCCTGACAGGTTGAAGCCTCTAGCAGTTCAATAATCCAGGACTCGCTAGACCAGAGGTTAAGCCTGCCTTGAGTTTCACACCTTTATTGTCTCTGCTCTGAATTGTACCCCCTTCTCCCATAGTTCTGGTCCCTCAGTTGTCCACTTCCAATTCTTGGAGTTGGCTTGGGCACATGAATAGTTCCTCTTGTGTGTGACACTCTGTGAAGACCCATAGCCTTATAGCATGCAATTCACTGTGCGGCCCCGGCACCCAAAATAGTATGGCTCCTTAGGATCCTCTGCAGTGCACATGTAGCATGGTCCTATGACCTTGGCTGGGCACACCTGGTTGCACCCACAGCTCTGATCTTGGTGGGGGTAGGGTGTTCTATAGGGGACAGCTCTGTGCTCACTGGAGGGAGTAGCCCATGCTGGCCCAAAGGCTCTATCCATGTCTGGAGCAGAGCCTGCACCCACAGAAGACTCTGACTGTGCTAGGGGTTGGAGTCCACACTGGTCTGTGACTCTGTACTGGTGTGGGAGATCAGGCAGGAGTGGGGTGCCCCTGGTTTGCACTCACGGCCTGGGGACTTGTAGCATGGAGTCCTGGGACACTGGGTTTGGGCTCTGGTGAGGAGGCGCCACTCAGGAGGTCTTTCTTGCATATACTCACAGCAGACGTCTGGAACCTGCAGTGTTGTATCGCACTGCTCCCTACCAGGGCACTGTATGGGTTCCATAGAGATTATGGCTGCAAGCAGCTCCATGTACAGGTCTAGGGGTGGTGTCCGAGGTTGATCTGTGTGTTGGTGTGGCTGCATGTTTGGCCTCCGTTGCTCCCCTCTACAAGATGGTGTGTGTTTCACGCTAAAACCCCACTGGCCTTGGATTGCCCAGGGCAGTAGCAGGGGATCCCTGTCTAGAAGAGCCCGATCTTCCAGTCCTCCAGACTCCTGTGATGTCTAACTGTCCCTCACTCCCCTCCTCACACACACCACACATGTCCACAAATGCCCCTCTTACTCCTTTACTCACTCACACTCCCTCCCTGCCATCCTGTTGGCCACCATATGTGAAATCTCCTTTACTTTCTTGTTCCACAATTATTAAAGGCAATATTGGTCTTCTTTTAGTTAATTAGAAAGTCTAAGTAATTTGAATATTCATTTCATTGGTAAGATCTATTAATTGATTTTAGAAGATTCAGGAAGTCCTTTAGTACCATTTCTTAGAGGGATAGTGTAATATAAATCATCACTTATAGTAAAAATAATCATGATCAAAGTCATACTTCTTTAATATTGAAAAGACAGCATATTTTAATACTTTGAACAATCTAGTTTAGAGATTTCAAGTCTCTTTCTCGGATCCCAGAGGAATTTACCCCAAATAAGAGTTCCTCATACACAAACTATTTATTTGGAATTTAAACGGTGACTTCAGCATATGCATCTTCTGGTCAGGACTTTATATATCATTATATCATTATACATATAAATATATATATATATATATATATATATATATATATATATATATATATAATCATAGTGTCCTTCCTATACAGAGATGATATTACTGACCTAAAGTCACTCAGGTGTGTTCTTAGAGATATGCTCTCTATAACAGGGTAGTTTTTTGCTATTTAAGCCACATATTATGCCTTTGTTCTCCCTGTGATCAATAGGCACTAACCTTGGCCCTAATGATATGATGCTCTAACTGACCTAACTACTTGGTCCAGTATATTCTATCTCTGAAGAATATTCAATAAGTTTTGGGATACAGGGAAGAAGAAGATACAAAAATTGCTTAATGTCATATTTGAAAAATAGAATTCTGAGATGTTGGTTTGCATTTAGGGAAGAGAGCCACATAGGTCTCTAGCCTAAGGAAAAAATGAATATATGCTTAATGTGCTCCAAAGATGCTCATTTAACTTTTGTACTGGGATTTAGAGCTCAAATCACAGGTAATAATTAATCATTACTTTGTTTTCCTTGCTTTGGCTTGCATCTAGATATCTCTCAGGGATCTTATGAAGAGAATGGGTAGGTAGACCAGGATTTTTTTTGTATTTCACTGGGTCCTCTAACTGTGTATCTTGTTAATAGTATCTCAGTATTAGCATCACACTCTCCAATAGGAGCCTATATCAAAGTTGTGAACTGAAGACAGCGAAACTGAGTTTGCTTGAGGTCCTTCCTTGTTATTAGTATTTTATCTTTTCCCCTTACTAATTTTCTCCTTCAATTCCTGAGTATCATTTGGTTCCAGATTCCCTGGATTTCAGACTTCCAATCTTCCTCTATCTTTGGATGTCTTCATTCTATTGGTTCATGTCATTATTCCTGGATTCTACACCTTGTTAAGTATTGACTTTTATCGTTTGCGTGTCCTGACTTTGGCTTTCCTACTTACATGTGACCTACAGCCTTATTCTTGCTTTCCGTACCTGAATTCACCATGACTCTGAATTAACTAGCAGCTTCCAGATCTATGACTTTGTTTAACCTGTGACCCTGTGGCCAAACTCATTGATCAATCCATTCCTGTACCTTCTTATACACTGTATTTTCAATCTGATCCCATCTCTTCTGGTCTGTGCTCATCACCCCACTATTTAAAACTTGTTGGAACTTCTGCAGAGATAGATTATGCTAGATCAAGCAGCTAGTAATGTCTCATTTGGCTTCCTAAGATCTTAGACATTAAAAATCAGGTTCAACCAGTGCCCAGGAATCTTATCAATCATATCACCATTGTTCCTCTATAGAAAGGAGTTATAGGTGAAAAAAAGATGTTGGAATTGAACCCATTTCCTTGGAGGTTGACAGTTCACATGGTTTATGATGGAAAGAATGAAATCTGGTTGTAGCAGATTTGAGCACTCTCCCATGTATGGGCTGTGTGACTTAAGAAAAGTCACTTTAAACAAATTCTCAGAGCTTTAATTTACCTGTCTATAACACAGGGTTTACTACTACCATCTATTTAAGAAGGATGGTATGAATATCAAATGAGGGTATATATTTACATACATATACATAAAATATATACACGCATACATGTGTGTGTGTGAACACTAACATAACACAACAACCAACTTATTGAGAGAAATTTCTCTTTTCCCAGTCAAAGAAGAAA
This sequence comes from Myotis daubentonii, assembly GCF_963259705.1. Taxonomy (NCBI): domain Eukaryota; kingdom Metazoa; phylum Chordata; class Mammalia; order Chiroptera; family Vespertilionidae; genus Myotis; species Myotis daubentonii. The sequence goes on along the minus strand of NC_081861.1, from coordinate 24,140,064 downwards.
TAAGATTGGGAAATGAGAGTTATTTTATTTTATAAAACTTAAACTTTGGGATCAAACATGATACTGAAGGAAGTCTTCATCCTCTGACCAAGATTGAGTAAAAGGGACTAGATTTACCCTCTGGCCTGAAAGAAATTTAAAACCATACAAAGTATATGAAATCAACAATGGTTTTCAAGACACTGTATATCAGACAATGAAGAGCACTGATCCCTGTGTCACAGGAAACAAATTAAGTAAGCCCTACAATTACTCCAGCTTACTGCTGAAGGGAATTTCCTGGCTGTGACAGAGAATGGGGGGAAGGGCCATGTTTAGTCTCACACAGGACTTGAATAGTTCCCATTTCCATGAGCGAGAATGAAAAACCTTATAATTCATTAGGCATTTGATAGGGTATTCAGAAAGATTTTATCTTAGTAGTTGGGCAAAATTAGCCTTAGCTTAAGCACTGTTCTGGTGCTGCCTAACAGGTATCAAAACCAAGATCTGAAAGGATAAACATTTTCCAACCAATTTAATTGCATCCCAGAATAGAGCTCAAGAATATTTATTTAAAAATATATCTAGCATTCATAAGTTAAAACTTTCAATGTTTATCATCCAAACGAAATGAACAAGCACTTGATGAAATATTTTTGTTAATAAAAATAAATGAGATACCGATACATGCTATAACATGGATGAATCTTGAAACATGTTAAGTGAAAGAAACCAGTCACAAAGGACCAACCACATATTTTATGATTCAAGTTTATGAACTATACAGAATAAGCAAATATTGAGAGGCAGAATGTAGACTAATGGCTGCCTTGGTCTGGGTTGGGGGTACCTGGGGGGGATTCAAGGGGTATGATGGCTAAGAGTGCATGATTTATTTTGGAGATGATGACTATGTTCTAAAATTGATTGTGGATTGTGATGAAGCATAACTATAAATACACTAAAACATTGAATTTTATATTTTAAATTGGTAAATTTTATGGTATGTGAATGGTGTCTTTAAAAAACTGTTAAAAATTAACAGATATGCAAAAATGTAGCAAAATACAATAGAGCAAGGAATAAAAAAATCAATCAATTGAAATAGAGCCAGAAATGACACATGATAAAATTAGCAGACAAGGACATTAAAATAGTTATAACCGTATTCCATATGTTTAAGAAGACTGAGCATATTAAGTAGAGACATGGAAGATCTAGAGAAGACCCAAATCAAACTACTGTAGATGATATAATGTTTGAGATGAAACAATCATGGATGGGATTAAGAACAGATCAGACATTGCAGAAAAAAAGATTCATAAACTTGAAAGCAAAACAAATTATTCAAAATGAAACACAGAAAGAATAAAAGACAGAAAAAAATATTGATCAGAGCATCAGTGAGCTGATGGACAACTTCAAGGTGTCTAAGATATGTGAAATTGGAGTCTCAAAAAGGGGTAGTTGAAAAAAAAATTAAGAAATAATGGCTGAAAATTTTCCAAATTGGATAAAAACAGAATACCTACAGGTATGAAAAGCTGAACAAACCTCAATCTCAAGCTCAAAAACATGAAGAAAACTACCCCAAGACATCATAATTAATTTTTTCAAGGCCAGTGATTAAGAGGAAAAAAAAATTAGCCAGGGGTAAAGTGATACTTTATGTACATACAAAGATATGGATGACAGCAAATTAATAGTTGGAGATAATGCAAGTGAGAAGACATTGGTGTACCATATTTCAAATGATGAAATAAAACAAAACCTGCCAATGTGGAATACTGTGCCGGGAGGGGGGGAATAATATATATATATATATATATATATATATATATATATATATATATATATATATATATAAAACATCAAGTTGTATAGCTTAAATATATAAAATTTTTGCTTGTCAGTTACATCTAAATAAAACTGGGGAAAAAATTCTCTAGGCTACCCCCCTGCCAAAAAAAGGTGAAATAAAGACTTTCAGATATACAAAAGCTGAAAAAATTTATCACCAGCACATCTACACTACAAGAAATGTTTAAAGACTATTTCTGGCAAGAAGAACATGAAACCAGATAGAACTCTAGATCTACACAAAGAAAGAAAGAGTACTGGAAATTATAACTGTGTGAATAAATATAAACAAATTTTTCTTATCATTTAAAGATTTTTTAAGATAATAGATTGTTCAAAGCAAAAATAATGTCAGTGTACTATGGAATTTATAACATATGTAGAAGTAAAATGTGTAAAAAGTGTGCAGGAAAAAAGGAACAAAAAACAGATGGGGAAAAGAAAATAAATAGCAAGATAAAGATTTAAATTCAATCATAATAATCATGTGAAATGTAAATGGTCTAAAAGTACCAATTAAAAAGCAAACATGGTTAGCTAGGATATAAAGCAACTTTTAAAAAAATATATATTTTATTGATTTTTTACAGAGAGGAAGGGAGAAAGATAGAGAGTTAGAAACATTGATGAGAAAGAAACATCAATCAGCTGCCTCCTGCACACCTCCTACTGGGGATGTGCCCGCAACCAAGGTACATGCCCTTGACCGGAATCAAACCTGGGACCCTTCAGTCCGCAGGCCGACGCTCTATCCACTGAGCCAAACCGGTTAGGGCAAAGCAACTTTTTCTGCCTGCAAGAATCCAAGTTTAAATATAAAGATACAGAGATTAAAAAGAAAAGTTAAAAGGTATAAAAGATATATGTGAAATAATAGAAAATATATGTATTGTTCTCTGCCTCTGGTTCCTAGCACAGAGCTCCTAAAACCCTTGTAATTTCCTAAGGTATAACAGTATCTTTTGTTCTAATATTTGGCCTTTGACTCTGGTTCCTGATACAGAGCTCCTAAATCCCATGGAATTTCCTGAGTTATAGAAGTCTATTTTGTTCTAATGAAGTGACTCTTGGGCTTCTGGATAGCAGGTCTTGGGTGTGTAGAGGGATGGAGTTTGATGGGGAGGGATTGGAAAAGAGACTATTTCTATATTTCAATTATAAGCGTTGTACTACAATTTTATTTTAAAACACATATATATTACTTAGTAAAAATATAATTTCAATCTAAAAAATAATGCTGGAGAGTTAAATAAGAACTAATTGATGAATGAAGCCAGGAAATACCAAGAAGAGTGGCATTTGATTATTTTGTTGGTTTATAATCAGTGTAATAAGTGGAGAGATAGACCATATTTCCTATACAATAAAGAACTAATATGCTAATTAGCCGGAATGGCAGGATAACCGACAGGATAACCTTCCAGACAAAGCCAGGGTGGCGAGGGCCAAGCCCTTTGCATGAATTTCATGCACTGGGCCTCTAGCATGGGTCATAAAACTCAGTGGTGTTAAGATATCATTTTTTTTCAAAATGGTTAATAAATTTCACACAATACCAACCAAAATCTCATCAGGTTGTTCTTGTTTGTTTGTTTGTTTGTTTTTTAGAAATCCATAAGCCACTTATAAAATTAATATGAAAATACAAAGAGCCTACAATATCTATCCAAAGCAATTTTGAAGGGTAAAAAATTGGAGACTTTACTACTGTCTGATTTCAAAACTTATTATAAAGCCACAGAAATCAAGACAGTATGGTACTGGCATAAATGCTAAAATATGGATCTATTCAGAATAGAGTCTAGAAGTAGACAAGGATATACATATATGTTCACTTGACTTTTGGCAAAGTTGAAAAAAGATTTTAGTGGTGAAAAGATAGTCTTTTCAGTAAATGGTACTGGAACAAGTAGATAACCATATGCAAAAAAAAACCCTGATCCATACTTCAGACCTTCTACCACAATTAGGTAAAAATGAATCATTAGCTCACATGTAGATTTCCCAGAGACCTCTTTCAAAGCACCTTTCTTCTTCTTTGGGGTTCTTCCCTGTGAACCTTAACCATCCTGGCCTCTCTGGAGTCCCAGTTTTATCTCTCCAAATCAGGACAACCACTGGACTCCATCTGGTTTCCCCTTTGTTGCTCCCAGGGCTGCAAACAGGGACTACTGTTCTTTGTAAATGATGTTCCGAGTCTTGAAAACCATTGTTGCATTTTTTTTCTTTAAAACAAATCTTTAATTGTGGTAAAAATATATGTAAAATAAAATTTATTATTTTAACCATTTTTAGGTGTAGAATTCAATAGTGTTAATTTTGTTCATAATGTTGTGGAATCAATCTCCAGAACTCTTTTCAACTTGAAAATATATACCCATTCCATTACTCTGTATTCCCTCCTCCCTAATTACTCTCTAAGAATTTGACTATTCTAGGTACCTCATGTAAGTGGAATCATGCAATTTTTACCCTTCTGTTAGTGCCTTATTTCATTTAGTATAATGTCTTCAATGTTCATCCATGTTGTAGCATGTATCAAGATTTTCTTCCTTTTTAAGATTGAATAATAGTCCATTGTATGTATATACCATATTTTGTTTATTCATTCATCTCTTGATGGATACTTAAGTTGCTCCCACATTTTGGCTATCCTATATAATAAAAGGCTAATATGCAAATATACTGAACAGCAGAACAACCAGTCACTATGACTTGTGCTGACCACCAGGGGGTGTGTGCAAAACATGGCAGGCATTGGCTGTGGCAGGATGGTGGAGCAGGTGAGTGGGGGTGCCAGACCAAGGTGGGACATCGGTCACTGCCTTCGGGGCGAGCCTCTGGTGGTTACTGAAAATTCTTTGCTTCCGCATGCCACCATCAGTGGATGTGAGCAGCGGCTATCGGCTCCAATCACCCCTCAGGGCTTCTCCACCTCCCCCTTGCTCCTGAGGGGCGATTGGGGCCAGCAGCCGCCACTCACACCCACTATCAGTGATGGCCCCCCTCACACCCGCTGCCAGAGCCCGGTGCTGGCCCCACTCGCACCTGCTGCTGGTGCTGGCCCCAATCGCTTTGCACCAGCAGCTGGTGTGAGTGGGGCCGGCACCATCAGCATGTGGGATTGGTGGCGGTGGGAGCAGGCCTGCCAGCAGACAGGGAACCAGACCAAGGGCTGCAGCAGGAGGGGCTGGGAAGGGGCACAGGGGATTGGCTGAGCCCCACCCCTGTGCCCACAGCAGCCTTGTGGCACAAAGTTCCTTTCAAAGTGCATGGATTCATGCACTGGGCCCCTAGTTGTGAATCATGCTGCTATGGACATGGATATACAAATAGCACTTAGAGATCCTGATTTCAATTATTTTGGGCATATTCCCAGAAGTGGAATTTCTAGATCATATGATAATCCTGTTTAGTTTTCTTTCTTTTTTATAACTTTACTAGAGGCCCGGTGCACCAAAATTTGTGCACTTGGGAGGGGGGTTCCCTCAGCCCGGCCTGTGCCCTCTCGCAGTCTGGGACCCCTCAGGAGATAACGACCTGCTGGTTTAGGCCTGCTCCCGGGTGGCAGAGGGCAGGCCCAATCCCTAGGTGCAGCCTCTGGTCGGGCTCAGAGCAGGGCCGATTGGGGAGTTGGGGCGCCGCCCCCTGTCATGCACAGAGCAGGGCAGATTGGGAGGTTGCGATGCCACCCTCAGTCATGCTCAGGGTAGGGCCGATTGGGGGGTTGGGGCACTGCCCCCTGTCACACTCAAGGCAGGGTCGATGGGGAGGTTGCGGCACCACTCCCTGTCACACACAGAGCAGGGCCGATCATGAGGTTGGGGCGCTGCACCCTGTCACACACAGAGCTGCAGGGTGATCAGGGGGTTGGGGAGCTCCCCCCTTTCAGGCACAGAGCAGGGCTGATCAAGGTGTTGGGGGGCCTTCCCCTGTCACGAAGAGAGCAGGGCAGATAGGGAGGTTGTGGCCCTGACCCCTGTCACACACAGAGCCGCAGGGCAATCAGGGGGTTTGGGCGCTGTCCCCTGTCACGCTGATCCCCGTGCCGGGATGCCTCTTGGCTCCACTGATCCCGGTTCTGGGAGGCCTTGCGGCTGCGCTGATCCTGGTGCTGGGAGGCATATTACTACCCTTTTACTATATAGGATAGAGGCCTGGTGCATGGGTGGGGGCCGGCTGGTTTGCCCTGAAGGGTGTCCTGGATCAGGGTGGGGGTCCCCACTGGGGTGCCTGGCCAGCCTGAGTGAGGGGATGATGGCTGTTTGCAGCTGGTCACACACCCTTCAGGGTGGGAGTCCCCACTGGGGTGCCTGGCCAGTCTGGGTGAGGGGCTGAGGGCTGTTTTCAGGCTGGTGGGTGACTGAAGCTCCCAACCGCTCCTTTTTTTCTTTTCTTTTTTTATTCTGGGCCAGCTTTAGCTCTGGCTCCAGCTCTGAGGCCTCTGTTGCTGAAAGCAGGTATCTGGTTTGTTTGGGTTCTGTAATCGAAACACTGTATCAACTCCAGCTCTGAGATCCCGGCTCGCTGAAAGCAGGTTTCTGGGGTTTTGTTTAGCTTCTATATTTGTACCAATGTTTCAAACTGCAAGCTCAGAGGCCGGCAAGGCAGGTGGGGAACGTTTGTTTCCTCCGTCACTGAAGCAAGCAAGCCTCATGTTCGCTTCAAGCTGCCTGGCTGCTGGCCGCCATCTTGGCTGGCAGTTAATTTGCATATCACCCTGATTAGCCAATGGGAAGGATAGCAGAGGTATGGCTAATTACCATGTTTCTCTTTTATTAGATAGGATTGTTGAGAATATTATAGATATCTCCCCTCCCCTGTTTTTCCCCCATTGTTCTCCTCTACCTGGATCCTGCCCTGCTTCAAGTCTTCACCACCCTATTGTCTGTGTCCATAGGTAATGTATATATGCATATAAATTCTTTGGTTAATCTCTTCTCACCACCCACCCACCCTCTTCCCTCTGAGGTTTGTCAGTATGTCCCATGTTTCCATGCCTCTTTTCCTATTTTATTCATCAGATTATTTTTTTCATTTGATTCCTTGTCCATTTATTTTTATTTCTAGTTTCAATAGTTGATAGATATGTATTATTTCTATTTTATTGTTCATATTTCTTCTTCTTCTTCTTCTTCTTCTTCTTCTTCTTCTTCTTCTTCTTCTTCTTCTTCTTCTTCTTCTTCTTCTTATCTTCTTCTTAAAGAAGACCCTTTGGCATTTCTTGTAATCCTAGTTTGGTCATGATGACCTCCTTTAGCTTTTCTTGTCTGTGAAGCTCTTTATCTGACCTTCAATTCTAAATGATAGCTTTTCTGGGTAGAGTAATCTGGGTTGTAGGTCCTTACTATTCATAACTTTAAATATTTCTTGCTACTCCCTTCTCGCCTGCAAAGCTTCTGTTGAGAAATCAGCTGACAATTGTATGGGTGCTCCCTTATATGTAACTAACTGCTTTTCTCTTGCTGATTTAAAAGATTCTCTCTTTGTCTTTAACCTTTGGCATTTTAATTATGATGTATCTTGGTGTGGGCCCCCTTGGTTCCTCTTGTTTGTGACTCTCTGAGCTTCGTGAACTTGTAAGTCTATTTCTTTCACCAGGTAGGGGAAATTTTCTGTCATTATTTCTTCAAATAGTTTTTCAATATCTTGCTCTCTCGCTTCTCCTTCTGGTACCCCCAAAATGCGAATGTTGGTATGCTTGAAGTCATCCTAGGGGTTCCTTACACTATCTTCATATTTTTGGATTCCTTTTTCTTTTTGCTTCCTCTGAGGTATTTGATATGTTAAATGATAATTGTTTTATTATCATTTAACATATCAAATCCCTCAGTGATCTGGTTCCTTCTTCTCTCTCAAGCCTTATTTCCTGTTATGCTCTAACTGTTTTGTACCTCACCTCTGTGATTTTTTACTGTGAGTGATCTTCCCTTCCTACCCCCTAAAACCAGGTTAATATTTTACTCATCCTACAAGGCTTAGTTTAGGTGTTATCTCCTTCAGGAAAATGTTTCTGATCATCTGAGTGTAAGTGAATGCACTATTATATGCTCCCATAAGGCACAGTCTCTCTTGTCACATCCCAACACCTAGCACAGTGCCTGACACATTGTAAGTGTTCAAAAATATGTTGAACAACAAAATAAATGAATAAATTGATACATGAGTGAACTTTAGTGGTTTTGGCAGTCCCTGAGTATGTTTTATATGGAAGACAGCTTGTTAGGGAAGAGATCAGTGGAGGTTGATAGTAATATCCTAATGGGTATGAGATATCTCATTGTAGTAGAGATTGGATGTGATAAAGTATACCCTTGGGAAATATGGGTTTTAACTATACAGGTCCACTTATATTTGATTCTTGTCAATAAATATGTACAATACTATAAATGTATTTTCTCTTTCTTATGATTTTCTTAATAACATTTTCTTTTCTCTAGCTTACTTTATTGTAAGAACACAGTATGTAATACATGTGACACATAAAATATGTGCTAATCAACTGTTTAGGTTATCAGTAAGTCTTCCAGTCAACAGTAGGCTATCAGTAGTTAAGCTTTTGGGGAGTCAAAAGTCATATGTGGATTTTTGACTGTGGGTTTTTGGCTTCCCTAATCTCTGAGTTATTCAAGGGTCAATGGTACTTTTTATCTGTGAAGTGTATCAAAAGTTATTTAATGTTGGGTAAAACATGGTGAATCTGTAGACTTCTTGACAGCTTTCAGTTAGTCACTGTACTTTTTGAGCACTAGCTACAGGACATAATTTGTTAAATTTTAAAAGTAATCTAGTCCATTTTGTTACACTAGCTATGACTGTTTATCTTCATTACACGTAATTATGGTTGGTGTGCTGGCCCCAGTGTTGGTGGACTCTATTTTGCCATGATATTAATATCCAAACCACCCTCTCAAAACAAACAAACAAACAAACAAACAAACAAACAAACAAACAAAAGACTTCCAATAGTCAGTAGCTTCCAGTGCTTTCTTGATTTGTGATTGAGGGACTTTAGTGTGTTCGAACAATTCCTGAAAAGGCAGTAAGTGTGATGAAAACTTCATGTCACAATTTGTCTTTGTACATGTTCAAGCATGGGTTACTCCTCTCAGCTCATAGTGATAATTAGAAGATTCTTTTTTTAGAAAGCACAAAACATGCATCTGGTTTTAATGCACAGAATCATATTTTAGACTTTCAAATATTTCAAATCTGGCTTCATGACCATATTATTTTCAATGACTCCATGATTTTCTTAAAGGATCTCTAAAACAAAAACAAGATGATCATTTTACTTTATGCTATTAAATGCACTTTATCTATCCCAGTCTGTTGCTGTGGAGATAGAGACAACACAGGAGCCTTGGCAGTATGACAAGCAATTAAGATACCAAGATGTTTACCCGTGTATGAGTATTTTCTCACAGCAAGACCTCAAAGCTTAGCTTGCCACTGACATTGTTAGTCACTGAATCAATTACACAAGATGAGTTTGACAGGTGTAATTATATATTTCTATGGTGATTATGTATGGCCTGCCATAGAAACCAGCAAGACTGTTACTTTGAACTCATTTAAGCAGTCACTTGTCTAGCAAAGTATTTGGAGTTGTAGAACCTCTTTGGAGAGAAGGAAATCCAAAACAAAGTCAAAATCCATTGTCAATTCTAACTAATGTCATTGGGTTTAAGAACATTGGCATTGTCATTGGAATGATGTCCAGCTTCCAGGTGATTGATTACTCCCTCATGTGTTCTAGAAACTATCTATGTGTGGTTATATAAGACTGAAGTGAAGACAAAAATTGATAGTAAAAAAAAGTACCAGATGTTTTACTAAAATCAGATCCAGGTTAGTAATCTGTTTAGAAATCCAGTGCAATTTTTTAATTCAAATTATTTTTGTGTGTATAAACAATTTATGTCTGTTTTCATCAATTCAGATTCTATGGGAGGAAAAACCCAGACAGCACAGTTGAAGACATTACTTGTTTTCTACATGCAATGTCCCTGTTAGTTTAGCTTAAATTTGCTTTGGGAGATTATTCTTTTTATATTCCCATTTCCCCCTAAGTGATGTTTTTTTTAAAAGGTGGAATTAAACCAAATCAGCCTTAAAGTATTTCATAGAAAACAAGGGGGTTGATTTAAGAAATGTAATTGTCTTTTTAATCTCCCTCCAGTTTCACCAAGGCATCCCTCAAAGGCAGGATATTTTAGTCATTAATGAAATCTTAATTAGCATATGTCTAGATCAGTGTTCAGTGCTGATCTGGGTCAAAGGCACCTATGATGCATCTGCATTACCAGAGGGTTAAGTTGAGTTCTGCAAATTAGGTCTGTGTTCCATGTGTGAGCATATTGGAAAATATCCAGCAGAGATCAGCAAATGTATAGATTGTACTCATGTTGTCACGTCCGTTCTCAACTGTCCTCCAAAATTCTCAGAACATGAAAGAAATGTAAAACAAATAAACAAACAAAAACTTGGAAACAGAACAAACCTGATTAGCCAAAATATGCCATTTATTATGCCAAGCTTTGCCAGTTTTTAACAATATTCTGGCACACTTAACTAATAAAGTTATATATTAAAAAGGATTGTATTGCCCAGCTGGTGTTGCTCAGTGGTTGAGCATTGACCCATGAACCAGGAGGTCAAGGTTTGATTCCTGTTCAGGGAACATGCCCAGGTTGTGGGCTCAATCCTCAGTGCGGGGCGTGCAAGAGGCAGCAAATTGATGATTCTCTCTCATTGATGTTTCTATCTCTCTCTCCCTCTCCCTTCCTCTCTTTGAAGTCAATAAAAATCTATATATTTTTAAAAGGATTGTATTTATTGAGTAAATACTATTTGTCTAGCACTATCATGTCCACTGAAGGAGAGGCTAATGAACTTTACTTAGGACATATGCCTTGAGGAAACTGAGTTTAGATACAAAGAGGAGACATATAAAACTGCTCAACTAACTGCTTGCTAAACTGAGAAGTGCAAATTAGAACTTCTATTGGCCTTTATATAAGGAGGAGATTAATGCAGCTATAACAGTCAGAAAAGGTCAGTTACCTCCTGAAGCAGGAGCCAGAGGCTGTGGGTATTGAGGGGCAAAGGAAAAATGAAGGCATTTCCTTTGTCAGGAACAGCATGAAGCAAGGGTTAAAGTCAGCAATGAAAGTATTGAGTTTAGGTACCAGTGAAGAAACCTTCCTAATTGGATGAGAGGGTTTGTGTTTGTGAGTATTGAGAGATGAGTTGAGGCTTCAGAGAGAGGGTGGGTGGAGCTTGCACCCACTGGAGTCTGAATTTTATTGTGTAGGCAATTGTGAGCCACTGAAAGTATTTGCAAAGAGCAATACAAACAAAATGAGTGTTTTCAGATGAATGCTTGGGTGGGTGTACAGCATTTGTTCTCCAAGTGTTGTACCTGGACTAGTGGTGTCCAGAGCACCCAGGAACTTGTTAGAAATACTAATTCTTGAGATCTGTCCCAAACCTACTGAATCAGAAATTCTGAGGGGGGAGCGGCAAAAGTCTGGGGTTTAACAAGCCCTACATCTGATTCTGATGGATTCTCAAATTTGAGAACCACTATATTAAGGGATATCAAGTAGAAGGCTTTTACATAATTGAGTTCCTGAACAGTAAGGACCTAGATTAGGATCTCCATCTCACTAGTTGAATAGGCCACTCATGTGAGAGCTAAAAAGGTAATCTACATGTTTTCTCATCTGTGAAGTAATTATCTGATTGATGGACATAGGCAATGATGTATACAAAATAAATTTTAGATATATATTCCAGTGGTGGTGGCGGGGAGCAGGGCTGGCAAGCAGGTGGCATCAGGCCAACACGGGTGCAAGTGGGGGCCCCACAGATGGCAACCAGCAATGGCAGTGGGGGGCGGGGCAAGTGGGTGGGGCCAGGCCAAGGTGGGGTGCCCTGCAGAGCTGCAGGGTTGTGAGGCCGGGGGCGTGAGCTAGGGCCCGATCTCTGCAGGCCACCCTGAGGGAGCCCACCCATGCATGAATTTCGTGCACTGGGGCTCTAGAATATGATAAAGTAGGGGAGCCAATGAATACAATGATTTGATTACTGAAAATTTTAGAGATCTTTTGAGTCTCTCTGCCTAGCTCACCAGGTAGCCATTTATCTTGCTCCCATGTTTTCTCTCTCATCTATATCATTTTAATATCCTCCAGGTTTTTTGACAGAGGCTAGTCATGACTAATCTATATAACACTTCTGGAAATTCTTGTTTCTCTGATAACTTGCTGTTAATTTCTCCAATGCTATTTTTTATGGTTGCCATGTGTTTTGGATTTCCTTATGGTTAAGTCATGTTTATTGCATTTAGGAGTTTGAGATGGTACCAGACCAGCTTGTCAGTCCAGTCAATGGAGGGCTGGACATGGGGATGTAGAAAGGCACCTCAGAAACTGGAAGTTTAACATTGGGAAATCAAAGCAGTTAAGTTGCTGATTTTGTGTAGTCTTTCAAACAGTTATTTTGTCAAAATGAAGGCAAATGAGTGTCTTAACACTTAAAGAGTAGTATATCGAACTTTGCGGGTCAAAAGTCCAGAGTTTGAATCTCAACTTTGCCACGTATTGAAATATGTGACCTTAAGCAAGTTACTTAGTCTCCCTGGACTTCAGCTTTCTCATTTGTAAAGTTGGGTTTGGTGGTTTTTCCAAGGGTAATTGTATACCTTTGGAAAATCTAGAATGCCATACTAGGTTATCTGCTAATATAATTGTTCACTAAAGTTTCAATGATATGATATTTAATTAGGCAGCAGAGGCTATCAGAATAGCAAAGCCAATCCATGTCTTCCCATGACTTGATGTAGATACCTTGAACCTAAGCCACCTAGTTAGAGTTGGTACCATTTCCTCTGATTCATTGAGTCGTGTCCCTTGATGGTTGAGTAAAATGTGAGGGTAGTTTCACCTTTATAATGAATTGTTCTGGAAGTCCTGGAGTTCATTATTTTCCCTAATTTGGCTAGAACTCCAAAATATTTGACATTCAAGGATGTTTTGACAACAGGCAAATAGGAATTTTGCTAAGTTTCAAGAGAATAACAGGATGTCCCAATTCAAAATTTTGCAGAGATTTCATTCAGGTGGCAGTGTGGTATCCAAAAGAATATTGGATTTCAAAGAAAACAGTTTGAATCCTGTTTTGATCTACTATTTGAGGCTTAGTCTTCTAATCTGTGAAATGGGTATTATATTTGAACCTACCTCATAGGTTGTTTGTGAGAATTACATTAGAGAGTATATGTACAAAAATCTTGCACAATGTCTGTAAATTCTGTTCTTTTATTCAAGGACTCATTCCTTAGATACAGAGTTACCATGAGTTCTCAGGACCTTTTCTTTCATAGGCTCCCAAAGTTCTTGGATTCCATAGTATGGGAATATTTTGGAAGGACAAATGGTTCTGAGACTTAGTATAATGAATGACACCATTAGGACAATTATTGAGAATCTGGGGACTCAATGAATTCTTACTCCATATTTTTCAAGTATAATATCTGCAACATATAAAAGCTACTAATTGCATGCAGTACTTTCCACTAGAATTTGAGATTCTCTATGATCTCACCCTACCTATCATGAATTTGATTTCCCAGTATTTCTCTGAATTCTGTTCTTGTCAAAGTGATTTATTCCTTGTTCCCCAAACATACCAAGCATGTTCCTACTTCTATATCTTTGCTCAGGCTATCCCCCACTATAGAATGTCTATTTTCTTCCTTCATACTTGTGTAGAAGTTTCATTCTTAAGATGTAGTTTCAGGAGTGCCTTTTTCATAGAGTCTTGTCTGATCACATTATCCCCTAGGGCAGTGGTTCTCAACCTTCCTAATGCCGCGACCCTTTAATACAGTTCCTCATGTTGTGGTGACCCCTAACCATAAAATTATTTTCGTTGCTACTTCATAACTGTGATTTTGCTACTGTTATGAATCATAATGTAAATATCTGATATGCAGGATGTATTTTCATTGTTACAAATTGAACATAATTAAAGCATAGTGATTAATCACAAAAACAATATGTAATTATATATGTGTTTTCTGATGTTCTTAGGCGACCCCTGTGAAAGGGTCGTTTGACCCCCAACGGGGTCGCGACCCACAGGCTGAGAACCGCTGCCCTAGGGGTATCAAGTTGTTCCTCCTAACTCCTATAGCATTATTATCCATGATGGTTGAATGAAAGGGTTGTTTGAATGAATGATCAATACTTACACCAATCTGGAACTAACCCAGGTCCTGGGTAAGAGAGTGTGCTGGGTGGGAAGACCTCTTTCACACATTTTCTGAGCAGTTATTTTGCACCAGGCACCTTTCCAGATAGTTTACAAATTCCAACAGTGAAACCCTTACCATAGACTGCTTTGAGTTGCGGTTATTTGTGTTCTTACCAGTCTTTCTCCTTCACATCCTCAAGAACCCAAGTGTAATTCCTTTTTGTACCTCCTAGCATTTGGCACAGTGAATGTCGTATAATAGGTGCTAAATAAATGTTAAACAAATAAACACAAGAATAAATGAATGAAATCATGCAAGTTTCAAGATGTAGCCTTTAATGCCTTCCAATTTTTCTTCCAGAAAAGGACAGAGCAAGCCCCCATTTAACATTTCAGTCAAACATAAAAAGACCCATGTCTTTCAGCTGGTCATTGCACTGCCCTTTTGTGCCTGACTTTATGAAGTTGTTAAAAAAGTTTTCCTTGGAAAACTTTCACCAAGAAACTACCTAATGGGAGCCAGCTGCAGCCCCAGGTTTTATGAACACTTTGATAGAAACCACATTAAATAGCAACACTGGTTCACATATCAATTTGCCATATTAAACCCCAGCTTGGAACCAATATAACCTCAATAAATTTTAAGAAAAAAGGAAAAACAAACAAACAAACAAACAAACAAAGAACAGCTTGGGCGTGTGGGAAGTTCATGTGTTATTGACTTTTCATCATTTCAGAAAATATGACTTGGTCTGTCATTAGCAGAAATAAAGCAGAATAATCTCAAAGTGCCTTAAAAAATTGAACTTGGTCACAAAGCCCCCCCACCCCCATCTTTAGAGTTCAGTGAAGCAGGAGAGGGCCAGAGATTACCAGAGAAATACTCAAAGGGTTCCATAAGTGGTAGTAGCAGTTGGCTGTTTCTTCTCATTGCAAGCTTTGGTAGCTGTGTGGCCTCCCCAGTACTGCTGTATTTTTTTTCTTTTGCTGATTGCCATTGCTTTGGTATTTCCCTTTGGTGAAGTCTCTGAATTTCATTGATTCCAGATGTCTCACCCTTTTGCCTCTGTTGGCACCCAAGTGGGAGAGGTTACAAATGGTCCAGCAACCCCTTACTAGATCCACGTGGAGAAAAAATAAATGTGTCTTTTGAGCCATGGGGATTATTACCCTGATACTTCAAGGGTAAATCACTTAAGTTGGATGAACTTTAGTATCTTCATTTGTAACACTGGGATAAATAGTACCTTATATGATTGTCGATATGCTTTGAACAATGGGTAAGAACATAGGTTTAGAGCCAAGCAGATATGGGTTTTTCTCTTAGCTCTCCTACAACTTGTGTGACTTTCTCTAGACTTTAAAATTTTCATCTGTAAATCAGACATAAATAATCCCTTCATGGGGCTGTGGTGAAGATTAAATGAGATAATGTATATAAAGTGTCTGACACATAGTAAGTACACTATAATGACAACTACTGAGTTTATTTTATAAGAAAGATAAGAGGACAGGGTATGTATATGGATAATATGTCAGAAGTTTATGATGAAAGATTACCTTAATTCAGTGGTTTTCAATGATGGGTAATTTTGCCCTCCACCCCATCCCCCCTCAACCCAGTGGAAATTTGCCAATGCCTAGAGATATTTTTGATTGTCATGACTGGGATAAAGTGCTACTGGGATAGAGTGAGTCAAGGCCAGAGATGCTGCTAAACATTTTGCACGCATAAGGCCACCCTCACCAACAAAAAGTTATCTACCCCAAATTGTTAATAGTGCTAAGGTTGAGAAATACTGCTCAAATTTTAGAAATGCAACTTACTGAGCTTACTGCGACTTTTAGCAAGACATTTGATTTAGTGGTTTAGCCTCATATATTTCTCTTTTCTCCCCCTTCAATTTATGGGAACTATGTACTCAAAATACCAAATTAAATTATGATCAAAGATTCCATTGAGGATCATGGTACAGTTTCCTTTGCAATAGTATTGCCTAGAATGCCCTATCTCCATTTATTGTCATATTCTGTTTTCCCCAAAATACAGGTAATTAGATTATTTCTGAACTTTAACTCTTCTCACCCTGAATCAAATAAACAAGATTGCTGTACCTCTACAGGGCAAACAAACTCCATCCAATTCCCCCTGAGATTATTTCCTTCCCTTTGAAGACAGTAGAGGCACAAATGAGAAACTGCAACCCCTTAGAACTAGGTCTCAAGTGAATAGACAGGATTCACTTTGTGGAGGTTGTTTGGCTCTGCAATAGAGTCTGCCTTGAAAACAAAATAATTTATAATAGCTATCAATATTCCTAAAGGATTTTAAAGCAGTATATAAGATATAAATACAGACTGGAATTACAAGCAAGATGAATCATGCTAGGAAGAACCAATATGATAACTTGAAATGAAATGATAAATTTAGCTTGGGGCTCACTGGTTACCCAAGGTAAAAATGGAAATATGAACCCAGTGTTCTAAAAAAAGAAAAGGAAGAAAGAAAACTGGATTTAAAAAAAAGAGAGATTTGCCTGGCTGGTGTGGCTCAATAGTTGAGCATCAACCCATGAACCAGGATATCAGGGTTCAATTTCTGGTCAAGGCACATGCCCAGGTTGAGGACTAGATCTCCAGTGGGGGATGTGCAGGAGAAGCTGATCAATGATTCTTTGACATCATTGATGCTTCTCCCTCCCCCTCTTCCTTCCTCTCTCTGAAATTATATATATATATATATTTTTTTTTTTTTAAAAAAGAGAGAGAAGTTTTTCTGCCTTAGAACCAGATTTCAGGTATACCTTATCTCATGAAATCCTACATAATAAAGAGGGAATATGCAAACTGACCATCACTCTGTCACAAAGATGGTGGCACCCACATTGGAGGCAGGGGGTTTCCCTAACACAAGATGTCTGTGCCCACATTGGAGGCAGGGGGTTTCCCTAACACAAGATGGCTACACCCACAGCAGAAGCTGAGTTCCCATAACGAGTCTTAATGAGCAATCAGCAGGGACCCGAGGCTGTGTGACCCCCCTGCTTGGGGCTTGACAGGGGACCTCAGGCTGCACCTCCCACCCTGGTGCCAGGCCAGGGGACCTCAGGCAATGCCCCCCACCCGGCAGGGCTTGGCGGGAGACCTCAGGCCATACCCCTGGCCCCAGCACTAGGCCAAGGGACCTCAGGCCATGCCCCCCACCTGGCAGGGCTTGACGGGGGACCTCAAGGTGCACCCCCCAGCCCCAGTGCTGGGCGGGGAGACATCAGGCTGCTCCCCCCGCCCTGGCACCAGCCTGGGGGACCTCAGGCCATGCTCCCTACCCCAGTTCCAAGCCAGGGGTCCTCAGGCTGCACCCTTTGCCTTGGCACCGGGCCAGGGGACCTGAGGCCACATCCCCCGCCTGGCAGGGCTTGACAGGGGACCTCAGGCTATGCCCCCCGCCTGGCGGGGCTTGATGGGGGACCTCAATGTGTGCCCCCCGCCCCAGTGCTGGGATGGGGGGACCTCAGGCTGCTCCCCTCACCCTGGGCTGGGGGACCTCAGGCCATGCCCCCTGCCCAGTGGGGCTTGACAAGGGTGGGAACAGCCAGGTCTGGATCTAGCCCAACGGGGATGGGGTCAGCCAGGTCTGGGTCTCGCACAACTTCGATGCACACATGAGTGGGCAGACACTTGACTCTGGGTCCCGTGGTGTGCCCCAGACTCTGACAGGAGGAAGATTTTCATATACATTTTACTAATTTTCTTTCATCTCTGACACTTCTATTATAGAGAAAGGGCAAATAGTCATATTAAAATATTTCCTCTAATTAATCCCCTTTTAATGTGCATGAATTTCATGCATCAGGCCACTAGTATGATATAAAGAGAATTGTATGTAGCGTTGCATTGGTTTTTGTAGAGAATGACTTCAGTGGCTCAATCTTGAATAATTTAAGGTTTAATAACTGCATTCTTACATGTACCTAAGATAAATTAATTAAGATAAATTACTTTCTGGTTATGTATTTAATTTGGTATAAAATTAGACCTTGAAGAGTCTAAAGATTAGGTGGTCAACATGTCCTTTAATATTACTTAAACTAAATTGTGTTTTCTACTTGGTAAAATAGCTTTTTATTCAAAATGAAACTATTCAGTGAATGACTAAGGTACAGCTCTGGGGATGAAAAGAGCTATAGCCTTAGATTTTGATTATTACTGTCAGAATAGTCTAGGATACACTGTGTTAACAAACACCACCCAAATCTTAGTGGATTAACACAACACAACTATTTTGGTCATTCATGCTACATGTCAAGCATGGATCAAGTTTGCTCTGTGTAGTCACTCCATAGCATCAACTCAGCACCATGCTTCAGGGATTACCAGGCCAGGGCAAGAGAGCTCTGGAAGCTCTTAAATGAGAACAATTAAATGCTTTTACATAGGATTAACACATAGCATTTTCACTCACACATCATTGGTCAAAGCAAGTCACATGGTCATGCCTAACTTCAAAGGGACTGGGGTTTGCATTCTTCAGTTGTGAACATTTCTTCTCCTAGATAAGAACTACATTTCGTTCAGCAGTTGTAATGCCTATCAGAATTGATAACCAGCCAGTTGACAGAGTTGGCATTCTGTTTTGTAAATTAAGCAGTGTTCCTGGTGCTCTCACACAGGTGGGTGGCCATCCCAAATCTGCATAGGACTGGACTTCATGGATGTCTGCCATCAAAGCCATTTTCTGCTAAAATATAACTTTGGAGACTCTCAATTGTCTGTTTTAAAATCTACTACTCAAACAGTTTAGTTCTCTCTGACATGTCACTCCCATTCCCACTGGTTTAAAAATGGGGAGATGTTCTCAATACCTGAACTATAAGATGATCACTTAAATCTCTTCCATGTCTGATAGTTTAGGAAGGAAGATTCTTTGAATAGTCAAACAGGCCCATGAGACTGTCTGACTTTCTAAGGACTTTTTAAGGTCCTAGTAGCAGAGGCAAGTTTGGCCTACAGGTCGTGCAATTTTGTGCTTTTTAACTTCACTCTTTATAGGCCTCTGACTTAAAAATGCACCTGTGATGCAAGTTGGTTCTGCTCCTTACAACTTGTTGGAATAAAATGAGGTGGGATTGGGATTCTCATGTCAATATAACAGTTTAGGGTAAACTCTAAGTAGACAGCCTAGAAGCCTCTCTACCCTTTTCCTGCTGCCATCCTCCAAGTTGCAGAAAGTGAGTTGTATACATGACTGCCACAACACACTAAATGATGTGCCATAGTAATTATGGAAGTATTGGCAGTGCTAGACTTTTTGAAAGGAATGACATTACAGTTGTTATTCTTTTTTAAAATATATTTTTATTTATTTCAGAGAAGAAGGGAGAGGGAGAGAAAGAGAGAAACGATGATGAGAGAGAATCATTGATCAGCTGCCTCCTGTATGCCCGCAACCCAGGAATGTGCCTTTGACGAATCAAACTCGGGACCCTTCAGTTCACAGGCCAATGCTCTATTCACTGAGCCAAATGGACTATGGCTACAGTTTTATTCTTTGTTATTGAATTTACTCAATTTACTTGTCTGCATTCCACAAACCACATTTTTTATTGATGTACAAAAATTACTTAATCTTATCATATTGTTTAGAATATACAACATGGTACAGGACAGCTACACCTAGCTGACTTAGCTGTCAAAAATTTCCAGTTGGTTTTTATACAATTGTTCTTCCTCCTCCTATAATCAAGAGTGTGTGAGAATGCTTCTTTTAGAGCAGCGATTCTCAACCTGTGGGTCACGACCCCTTTGGCAGTCGAACGACCCTTTCACAGGGGTCGCCTAAGACCATCCTGCATATCAGATATTTACATTATGATTCATAATAGTAGCAATATTACAGTTATGAAGTAGCAGCGAAAATAATTTTATGGTTGGGTCACAACATGAGGAACTGTATTTAAAGGGCCAGAAGGTTGAGAACCACTGTTTTAGAAGGAACTTGGAGAAAGAAAACAGGACCTTAACTAGTGAAATTTATTGGGAGCACAAGAATTATTAGACTTTCCAGGAAAATGCAGGGAGAGGGAGACATGAAGGAGAGTGGATAGGAATGAAGGGACTTGTAGATCAGGAAAAAAAAAAATATATATATATATATGGAAAATATTTCATGGTGATGTGAAAAGGAGAAAAGGAACTCTCAGTAAAGGCTTAGTCCATAATATCCATTCTGTAAATCTAATTTGCTGAAGTAACTGGCCCCACTACACTACCTTCTACCTCCCTCAACCTTTTTTTTTTTTTAATATAACTGCTACCAAATGGCTTCAGTTTTTAATTCTTTACTTTCTGTTTTATGGCTTACGGCTTCATACAAAAGTGTGAGTGCCCTCTCCAGATGGACTGTGCACCTCATTTGGGAAGAAGGGTGGCCGATTTTCATCATCTGGGCCTTTAAGAACTCTCTAGGTAGCCCTAAAATACATAAAAGTGCAAATGGTTGACAGGAAATTTAGCAATGTCTCTTGCTGAACAGTCAGAGTTTGGACTTTAGTCAGTTCATTTTTCTTTTACTGTTGGTTAAAACTACCAGCATTGCAGGCGGGCTAGAATATGGTTGAGGGAGGAGGGGAGTGAGGGGCTGAGAGGTGGTGGGAGAGGCAAGCACAGAGCATAAGTCTGCTCTTTCTAGGTGAAGCTTTATTCGGAAATTGCTTTAGTGCAGACTTTCCCAGCAATTCTGGGTGCTTCATTCTGATTTTGGCCATATGGCTCTGCTCATGAAATTCCTCAGTCTCTTCCAACTGATGTTTTCCCACCACCGTGACCACAAATTGACTACTTGCTTTGCCTAGAGCTTTTAATTGGTTTAAATAATAAACTCCCCAAGTCTTTGTTTGTTGGCACACAGAACTGAGCACACAATTGCAAATGAGTTGTGCAACCTGCTTTGATTCAGTGATTAGTCATTGCTCTTAATTGTTTTTACAATGTCCACCTGAGCGATCAGGAAATGAAGCGCTGCCTCACACTTCAAGCAAGTTGCAAAGGGCCTAACTATGGTATTTCCTTATTGACTGTTCTCTTGCCTAGAAAGAGGCTGCATTCAGATGTTGTGGCTTGGAAGGCGGACGCCGCACAGCTGAAATCAAACTTTGGCATTTTAAGTCAATTCCTGACTGACTCTGGGAAGTGATGGAGACAGATTAAGCTCTGTAGAATCAAAAGGGACAGACCCCCAACTGGACACTGAAGCCCCGGTCACATCATAGCATAAACACGGAAAACATGACCGTGACTTTGGGATAAAGAGCTTTCCTCTTGTCTCAAAAGAGACGTTTTTGTTTAAGGCGTTTTTGATTTGTTTTATTTTGCTTAGCTCTCATTTATTTTCCTACATCATTGGTGCAGATGGAAGATTAGCGATGCCTTTAGTTTTTTTCTTTGGTTCCTTTGTATTTCCCTTTGGTGATCAGGTCTCTGAACTTTTGAAACAGAACTATAGCAACTGTAATATAGATGTTTTGCTTGAAGAAACGTTTGTTTTTCCATTTGAGAAGTTTTTATGACAGTTACCACATGGACAGTTTCCTGTGTCAGGAATTTACTGAACACCCCTTCCCCAAGTCACCTACCACCTACGCCATGTCACCTTAGTGATTCTTATCAGGACTCAGTTTAAGGGGCTGTTCCTCTTAGAACACCTCATGACCAGCCCTCCACCTCACATCCCAACCTGACTTAATGATAACAACTTTTTACCTTTTTACCTTTATGCCCACCATACCTTGAACAGACCTCTAACATAACTCCATTTGAGTTATTTGTTGGTATTTTCCTCCCTTACTGTTACAGTGTGAACCCCCAAGGAAGAAGCCAAAAAGAAGTGAGCACAGGGCCTATTGAGGCCGTGTGATCTACAGGAGAGAACAAAGGCCACAAAATTTGGAGTTGTTCTGACCTAAGCTTGGATCCCAGCTCGGCAGATGAATAAACTTGATGAATTTAGGCTATTTATCTCTTGGAACCTTTATTTCTTAATATGCAAAGCAGAATCATGAGATTTACCTTGTGAGGTTCTTGGGAGAGTTCAATGAAATATTGAAGATCAAGAATATAGCACCATACTTGGCACAGAGCAAGTACTCTGGAAATGGCTGATCCTATAGGAAACCATCCTTGCTCCCCTCCCAGAGAAGAATTCTCTCTCATCTTATTTATACCCTGCCTAGCTTCCCCTTCCTTGGCTCTCATAAACCCTAAGATAATATGGTTGATTTCTCTCAATTCCACTTTGTCAACCACCTGGTTGGGAGCAGTCCTTTGCAGCCTCTTAAGTCCCCATTTTGGTGTTCCCTGCCTCATATTATCATTAGATACACCCACCAGCAACATAAAACTGTATTGAACTGATAAATATCACATGATCTCACTCATTTGTGGAATATAATGAACAACATAAACTGATGAACAAAAATAGAACCGGAGTCATAGAAGCATCAAACAGACTGTCTAGCAGCTGTGGGCAAACTATGGCCTGCGGGCCGGATCTGGCCCGTTTGAAATGAATAAAACTAAAAAAAAAAAAAAAAAGACCGTACCCTTTTATGTAATGATGTTTACTTTGAATTTATATTAGTTCACACAAACACTCCATCCATGCTTTTGTTCCGGCCCTCCGGTCCAGTTTAAGAACCCATTGTGGCCCTCGAGTCAAAAAGTTTGCCCACCCCTGGATGAGGGAAAGTGGGGGGTGGAGGAGGGGGGAGGGCATGTGCTGGGGGGGAAGCCAGGGAGTAGTCAATGGGGGAAAAAGGGGACTTATGTAACACTTTAAACAATAAAGAATTTAAATTAAAAAACAATAAATCCTTTGGGTTTAATATTTTATTGCTAAAAAAAAAAGACAACAAAAAAACCCACACACCAATCGCCCCCCCCCAAAAAAAGAAAACACCCACAAAACTATATTGAACTTACATGGCCTCTTTCATCATGATGACCCTAAAGTGCTTTGTAGGTATAATGAGCTACGGCAGGAAGAGATTATGCTTAAAAGAATGTTCCCTTCTCAAGTATGTATAGGTGTCTGCTGCGTCCTCTACTTCCCTTCTGAGGATTGATCCTGCATATTAGCACCATTTCAGAGGGTATACAGTAAGAAAACACATTCTAAACTTTTTTTCAATACTACAATTCCCAAACTGGTTTCACAATATGCTTACTAACTTCTTCAAGAAATTATGTTTTCTGCAGATCATGCTTTGGAAAATTCTGGCTATGGTAATATTTTTCATTGTTAATGGAGCTGTATGATGGTGAGATGGAAAATAACTAATGTAAGGACTTGTGGAGAGTGTAGGGTGGTCAGCCCGGTCCTGTGTCCCAATACCACATCTTAATGACAAATACCAGCTCATTGGTATTCTCAAGGGTCTATGTCCCAAACTTTTCTTGGATTCTACTTTTCTGCTCTTGATCCCTGCAGTTCTCGATCTCTTGCCTGGCTCCCTTCCCATGGCCTCACTTCTCACATATGTACCTTTGGTACTGGTCTTAGATCCCATCCTCAGTTAAGATTGGCACTCAACCCTGGACTTAATTTTGCCTCTGGACATTAAAGATAATGAACCTTTGCAATCCATCCAACTCAGCTCTCTCTAGAAAGAGAACCAGACATGTCGGCAGGTCATCCCAGAGGCATTACACTAATAGAAAACAGTATTCACTCTGTGACATGAGATCTGGCTCCAGAGTCCAAACTCTTAAACCCCAGGTGAATCTCCCTCTTTTTATAAAGTAGTAGCAGATACAATTACCTTTCCTGAGATTCTACACTCAAGCAGAGGCCACCAGATAAGATTTGTGGAATAGATCATTGATACACAGGGCATTGGGTAATCAGGTATAATACTACATGAAAAAGCAGCTCTAGAAATTTGTGTAGATATAAATGCAACTCCATTAAAAACAAAATAAAACAACCCTAGTTAGGCCCTTTGCAACTTGCTTGAAGTGTGAGGCAATCCACAGGTTTGGCTCAGTGGATAGAGTGTCAGCCTGTGGACTCAAGGGTCCTAGGTTCGCTTCCGGTTAAGGGCATGTACCTTGGTTGCAGGCACATCCCCAGTAGGGGGTGTGCAGGAGGCAGATGATCAATGTTTCTCTCTCATCAATGTTTCTAACCCTCTATCCCTCTCCCTTCCTCTCTGTAAAAAAACAATAAAATATATATATTAAAAAAAAAACAGCAAAAGAAAAACTAACCCAAAGCAAGGACGGACTGCTATTTAAAACTATCAACAGCTTTTACTTTTAGAGTTCATTGCTGGAAAAATATTGCTCTCTTATTTTGGGAAAAATCACTCCAATGAGCTTTTGTTTTGTAAAGCTCTAATTCAGATTCTGTTCTAAGATGAAGAAGTTGGAAAAATTAAGAGCTAAATTTCCCTGCAGAAGAGGGTACACAGTGGGCTTCCTCAAGGGTCAGAGTACCATGTCTGTAGAGATTATGGTGATTTCCACTAGAAGCAAGGAAAGCTTTCTTTCTCTCTTTGGGCCTTGAAATAAAAGGTCAGAGGTGGCCTCTGGATAGTGTGGACATGGCTGAAGACACTTTCCTCCATGAAAGCTAGGATAGCTAGTTCTTCAACATGGCAATAAGTGATGGAACTAAAGAAAGAGCCATTCAATGGGGGGCATTTATAGACAGACCTGGCCAGTAAGAGCCTAGAAAACAATAATACATAAGCAACTTTACGATTTTATTTTTTACACTGTAATTTCTATCTGTCTTACTCCACTCGTGCTGCTGTCACAAAACATCACAGACTGGGTAGCTTTATAAACAACACAAATTGATTTCTTAGAGTTCTAGATGCTGAATTACAAGGGTCAAGGTGACAGCATGGTTGAGTTCTTCCTGGTTCATAGCCAGGTATTCTCACCGTGTCCTTAAATTGTGTAAGGGGCTAGTTGGAATTTCTCTGGAGCCTCTTTTATAAAAGCACTAATTACATTCATAAAGACATCACTCATGACTTAAGCTTCTCCCAAAGGCCGCACCTCCTAATCCAAAAGGTGACCAACAGAGAATAGTTTTCCAAATGTAGATGGGACAAATGACAATGAGAATAGATTTATAAATTATAGACATGCCTTAAAGACTCCCAGGAATTCTTGGCAGAGGGAACCTAATACCATAAAGATTAGCTTTTCCACAGATTAGATGACACATCAATCAGGTAAGGTTGTGCTAGGCTAAAACAACCGCTCCAAAATTTCAATGGCTTAAAACAACAAGGTTGATTTCTTGCTCTTGCCATATGCCCTATGTCCACTTTTGGTTGGCTGGCTCTTCTCCATCTGGTCCTCGCTCAGGGTCCCAGGCTGATGGCGGCTCCGTCTTCATGCTTCTATGATTGCAGACGCATGGTAAGATTCTTTAAAGTTTCTGGTCACGGGGCTATGCCTAACTTTAAAAGGGGTGGGGAAGTGTAATCCTGTCAATATGCAGTGAGTTGAAAATATTTGGCGAACAGCACTAATGGCTGCCACAGAGGGCACTGGGAGCTCAGACTCTTTTTGTGTGTTTTAAGACTGCAAAGCTTGCATTGGCCAGTGTGGCTCAGTAGGTTGAGCATCGTTCTGTGCACCAAAATGTTGCCAGTTCCATTCCAGGTTAGGGCACATGACCAGTTGCGGGCTTAATATCCAGGGGGTGGGGGTGTGCAGGAGGCAACCAATCAACATTTCACTCTCACTTCAATGTTTTTTCTCTTTCTCTCCCTCTTCCTTCCTCTTTCTCTAAAAATCAATAGAAATATTTTTTTAAAAGACTGCAGAACTTGGAGATACCTGGGTTGCAGTTCAAAGTAGCAAACTGGGTTCTGGCATTCATTCATTCTTGCATGGCTGAATTTAATAACATTTATTGAACACCTTCATGCCAAGCACTGTATTAAGCACTGGGGATATATTCATGTACAAAAAAGAGAAATGATTACTGTGTTTAAGAAGTTTACATTCTGGTGTGGGGAAGAGATAGCAAACCAATTTCTCTGGGAAAAACATTCCTTAAACTAATACCTTCTCACTGCTGCTTTTTATGCTAGAGCACCTGCCAGTTTTTCATAATCTCCTTTCTGAGTACAGTAATCAGTGGCCTGGCCCATTGATTTTTTTTGACAATCATGATTTTGTGTTCTTGTTATTTGGGTTTTTTTAAAAATAATTATTTCTTAGTTCTTCTAGGGCTTAGCTAGTTGCTGTGTCCATGCTAAATCCTCTATTGGCTACTATGAGGCTCTGTATTCTTATAAGAACCAAATTCCTTAGAGACCCCTGGGATACACATAATGTCATTCTGATTCCATTCAGTTCTAGTGTTCCAAGCACTTAGCAAAGACCTGGGGTTACTGATTCTCTTGTTATTACATGTAGTATTTCATAGTGGTTAGAATAACTATTTTTGACCTCAGACAGCCCTGGATTTAAATACCAGCTCTGCTATTTCTGAAACCCCAGTTTTTTCATCTGTCAAGTAGTGATAATAATAACACCTACCTTACCAGGTTAATTCATGATTAAATTAATTATACTTCCAGAACTTAGCACAGTGCAAGGCATGTGGTAAATAGTCAATACAAACTAGCTGTTATCATTTATTGGCATAGAATTAGGTCTCATGCCTTAAATTAAGCTCCCAAATTGACGTAATTAATAGAGTCATCACCAATTCCAAATCTCTCCTCATGTATTCCTCATAACAAAGAGGGCTATATATGCAAACTAAATTCAGTTCTGAAGAAATGTTTCCCTAAGAAATATGCAATGTAAATTATAATAATGGAGGTGTTTTCTAGCTTCATGTCCATGCCTGACTGTCTTCCTGTTTCTCTCCTCTCTCTGAGCCCCTTCCTCCTCTAAGATTCTGTAATTTTCACATGAACTTCTAGTTTAAATGTCATTCTATCCAAATACTCTAAATTTCAGGGTGCATTTTTTGGCAAGAAAATAGCATATTACCTTTGTTATAGAAAATGTGCTTTTGAATTTCCTTAGACATATGCCATGCAGTTAATGCTTTCAAAAAATTGCACACCTTTTTACAGTGTGGCTATAACCACAATAGATGAGACAGGAAGAGATTTCTCATTTTGTGGTTTGTCTGTCCTGGGATCAACATGCATGCTCCAATCAGGTCTTTCTTGCTAGTCACCAGTGGCCTAATATCTCAACTGTGTAGAGTGGAGTCATATGGTAAACTTGTCTGCCCTGAACATATGTAAAAACTAGGAAGAAAACCAGAGGCCTCTGAGGGGGTAAAACAGCCACCACAAAGCTGTAAACTAAAAAGGCCCTCATTCTATAACAGTTTTCTTTTCTCTTACATAAGATGTAAACATGATTGCCTGTTTTCATTATATAAGCATTTATCAAGTGCTTACTACCTGAAGGGCATGGTGCTGATCAGATTAGGATCGGGAAGGGAAACTGTGTTGGCAGGCACATTAAACACAGAAGGGGACTGAAAACCCCCAAATAAGAAAGCCCCAAAATATAAAAAGTACAGAACTCTGGAGCCATTTAGTGTGGGAGAAAGTGGCCCTATTCACTTAGTATCCTTAAAGACATTTTTATGGTACACATGTGTCAGTGCATAAGTTGCTCTTTCAGAATTGTGAAAAGTCAAATAGTCTCAATGTTTTCTCTTCAAAAAGGCAGAGAAAAGTCTAATATGTCTTAGGTGACTTTTCCACACCAAATGGTTAAGATGAAACATTTTTGATATTTTGTTCAGGTTTTCTGGCAACCTGAAAATCCCCCAGGCTTCTAGCCAGGTGTGATATGACTGAAGGTTGCTTGGAACTTTTGTCAATATTATTGTAGATGAATAACCAGATTTCTCTAGAAGTAGCATTTTCTAACTTTCCATAGGAAGTTGAGAGAAGTGATTCCCACTAAAACAGATGCTAGCCTAGGAAGAAAAAATGCACAGAAAAGTACACACCGTGTCAGCCCAAATTGCCAGCATTATCTTTGAGATCTAATTGGACTTTGATGGCTTCTTACCTACTTCTCCACTGCCATCATCTCTCATTATCATCACTCATTCAGCCTCTTAACTGGTCTCCAACTTGACATCTAATCTCAACATGATAGGGTGATTCTTTAAAAATGAAAATCATTGTACACCCATATTTATAGCAGCATTATTCACAATAGCCAAGGGTGGGAATAACTGATGGATGGGCAAACAAAATGTGGCAAATCTGTACAATGAAATATTATTCAACCTTTAAAAAGAAGTTCTGACACATGCTTTCAACATAGATGAACCTTCAAGACATTATGATAAGTAAAATAAGCCAGTCACAAAAGACAAATCTAGTATTATTCCACTTATATGATGTAGCTAGAGCAAAAAATTTATAAAGACAGAAAGTAGAATGGTGGTTTCCAGGACCTGGGGAAAAGGGAAATAGAGACTTGTTTAATGGGTATAGAACTTAAGGGATTTCCCTTAATCTAAAGATAGCAGCTTCAGCAGTGAGGGGCAATATGGCTCTGTGGACAAGTACTGACCAGCCCGTTACTATTTTTTTTTAAATAAATATATTTTTATTTCAGAGAGGAAGGGAGAGAGAGAGATAGAAACATCAATGATGAGCGAGAATCCATTGACTGGCTGCCTTCTGCACGTCCCCTACTGGTGATGGAGCCCACAACCCGGGCAAATGCCCTTGACTGGAATCGTACCTGGGACCCTTCAGTCCACAGGCCAATGCTCTATCCACTGAGCCAAACCAGCCAGGGCCAGCCCATTACTTTTATTTATTTTTTTTTAATTTTATTTTATTGTTTAAAGTATTACAAATAGTAGTACATATGTCTTTTTTTTTCCCCCCATTGACCTTCCCTCGGCCTCCCCTACACCCTGGTGGGGTGAGGGCAGCCCATTACTTTTAAAATTCCCTGGACTGCCACCTCCATTGAGCTGAGAGAACACTTTGCACAGTTTGGCCATGTACGAAAGGGCAATGTACCTTTTGACAAAGAGACTAGCTTTCACTGAGGAATGGGTTGGATTCAATTTTCTTCAGAAGGAGAGTTTCAGAATGCACTACAACAGAACAATCATGTTATTGTTAGAGTAAAGCTCCAGGTTCAAGTTCAGAGACTAAAAGTTTGCAAGGAGATCAAACACCCGATGAAGAGAATGATTTTTGAGACTATTACTGCCTATTAAATAAAATTATAAAACTGAAAAAAAAGCACTTCAGTTTGGGAATAATGAAAAAGTTATGGAAATGAATGGTGGTTACAGTTGCACAAAAATGTGAATATAATTAATGCCCTGAACTGTACACTTAAAATGATTGATATGGTAAATTTTGTTATGCATATTTTGCCACAATTAAAAATAATACAACATTTTATTACAATAAAAAAGAAAATTGGGTAGTATCACCACTTTAAAGCTTCCAATAACTCCCAATCATAGGATACACCTTGAAGGACTTACCCTGATCTCCAAAGACCTGACATATCTGTCATTTGGATGCCTCTTTACTTTATTTCTTTCCATCTATTCCCCCACTCTTTATGTTGTGGATTGGTCTTTCAACACTTCAAGTTTAACTCTGACTCATGGCCATTGTCATTGCTGTTTCCTCTGCCTTGCACACTCTTTCCCCAAATAACTTTGTGGCTTGATTCATCACTTTCTTCAACTATCTGTTCCAATGCAATCTCCTCGGAGATGACACCAGCCTGACTTAAGATAACTGACCTTCTAATCCTGCCCCAGGCTTTCTTCATCTTTACACATTGCTTTATTTTTCTCCATAACACTCTAGATTAGTCATTTATGTGTCAACTAGAGGCCTGGTGCACAAAATTTGTGTGTGTGGGGGGGTGTCCCTCAGCCTGGCCTGCTCCCTCTCTAATCTGAGACCCCTCGGGAGATGTCCAACTGCTGGTTTAGGCCTGATCCCTTTGTGATCGGGACTAAACTGGCAATTGGACATCCCTCTCACAATCCAGGACTGCTGGCTCCCAACCACTTGCCTGCCTGCCAGGCCGATTGCCCCCAACTGCCCTACCCTGCTGGCATGATTGCCCCAAACTTCCCTCCCTGCTGGCCTGGTTGCCCCTAACTGTCCTTCCCTGCAGGCCCGGTCACCCCCAACTGCCCTCCCCTGCCAGCCATCTTGTGACAGCATGGGGGAGGCCATCTTGTGACCACATAGGGGTGGCCATCTTGTCACTACATGGGGGCAGCCATCTTATGTGAGGGTGTGACAGTCAATTTGTATATTACCTCTTTATTATATAGGATTGTCTGTCCTCAGTCCTCTTTGAGGTAAGCTCCGTTAGGGCAAGAACTTGGTTGCCTGCTACCATAATCCCAGTACTAAGAAAAGTATCAGGCACATAGCAAATGCTCAGTAAACATTTGATACAAGTGTACTTTTAAAAATTTATCCCTCACAGAATAAGGTCATTTGACCTCATTGAATGAGGCACATTAAACCTCAGAAGAGATTTTTTAATGGGTGACATCAGAGGAACAGCAGTGTGAGAGTGCCCTTGGCCTCTATCCCTGAAATGCCAACAAGCTAACTAACAATAATTCAACAAAGAAATCCCTGCTTGCAGCCTGGCTAGGAGAGGGAGGAAGCCTGGAGGTAGCAGGCACTTCCTTCAGCCAGGAGGAACAGAGAGCTGTGGGGGGCAGTCTAATAGGATGGGCGGGAAGGGAGTGAACAATGTCTGAGTCAGCAAACATGTGAGAGGGCACAGGGTTCTGCCATGTAGCTTTCCAATGTCAGACCCAGCAGTCATGTTTCAGAGAAATAAATGGAATAACAGAGTCCTACCACTGCTTGGACTTCCAAAACTTGCCTCCCATTGCCCTTGGATTTGGGTGCAGGACCATATTATCTGTAAACCAAGAGCTATTGCAGTAAAATCGTGGTTTCCCTCTGTGACTGATCCCCAGGAGGTGTGCTTGGGGTGGTATCCCATGGAAGTCAGGGATCACCATTATGGTGAGGGCAAAGCAAACCCCACCCCCAAGCGGCACAGTTGTACTGTCTTATGGAAGCCCTGGAGATCAAGACTGGTAGATTCCAGAGGTAAAACCTCTTGCGTGTCAGTGCCATCTAATGGAAAATAATAGAAAGACTTCTTTGTTAATATAGACAGATATAAATGCCTAGGCAAAGGAGAATAGCAACAACCATGAATTACCATGGTAACAAGGATGATCAGAAATAAAAGGAAAAGTCCCCAGAAAACAAGATGGAACACATGGAAATAGGTGATATAAATGACAGAGATTTTAAGATTGCAATTCTGAAAATACTCAATGAGATGTGAGAAAATACAGACAGGCAATTCAATCCCCTCAGAAAATAAATCAATGAACAAAACGAGTACTTTACCAATGCCATTTTAAAAATAAATAGAATGAGAAATCAGATTTGTATGGAACCACAAAAGACCCCAAATAGCCAAAAACAATCCTGAGAGAAAAAGAAGGAAGCTACGTGACTTCAAATTATATTACAGAACTATGATAATCAAAACAACACAGCATTGGCAGAGAAACAGACTCACAGATCAATGGAACAGAATAGAGAGCCCAGCTATAAAGCCACCTGTATATGAACAGATACTTTTTGACAAAGCTACCAGAAACACACAATAGAGTAAAGATAGTGTCTTCAATAAATGGTGCTTGGAAAACTGGAAACCCAATGCAACAAATAAAACTGGATTACAGTTTGTTCCCATGTACAAAAAATTAATTCAAAATGGATCAAAGACTTAAATATAAGACCCAAAACAATAAGTTACATAGAAGAAAATATAGGTAACAAACTTATGGACCTTGGTAGTAGGGAACATTTTATGAACTTGACCCCAAAGGCAAGGGAAATAAAGGAGGCAGCCAACCAGATGGGAGATGATATTTGCAAATATGAGTCCCGACAAGACAAAGTTTTAATTTTCAAAATATATAAAGAACTCATAAAACTCAATACCAAACAAACAACCCAATCAAAAAATGGGAAGAGGGCCTGAAAATACACCTCTCCCAAGAAGACATATGAGCAGCCAATCCTATCTAATAAAAGAGAAACATGGTAATTGGCGTACGACCGCTACCCTTCCCATTGGCTAATCAGCAAGATATGCAAATTAACTGCCAGCCAAGATGGCAGCCGGTAGCCAGGCAGCTTGAAACTAACATGAGGCTTGCTTGCTTCAGTGACGGAGGACTCCAACGTTCCCCGCCTGCCCCTGCAAGCCTCTGAGCTGCAAGCAACTATGTAACAAACATAGAAGCTAAACAAAACCCCAGAAACCTGCCGGGCTTCAGCCAGCAGGATTGCAACATTGTAAGCAAAGGCCAGAAACCTACTTTCAGGAGCGGAGGCCTAAGAGCTGGAGCCAAGCCTCAAAGCTAAAGCTGGCCCAGAATAAAAAAGAAAAAAAGGAGCGGTTGGGAGCTTCAGTCACCCCCAGCTTGAAAACAGCCCTCAGCTCCTCACCCAGACTGGCCAGGCACCCCAGTGGGGACCCTCACCCTGAAGGGTGTGTGACCAGCTGCAAACAGCCATCATCCCCACACCCAGTCTGGCCAGGCACCCCAGTGAGAACCCCCATCCTGAAGGATGTGTGACCAGCTTCAAACAGCCATCATCCCCTCACCCAGGCTGGCCAGGCACCCCAGTGGGGACCCCCATCCTGATCCAGGACACCCTTCAGGGCAAACCAGCTGGCACCCACCCATGCACCAGGTCTCTACCCTATATAGTAAAAGGGTAATATGCCTCCCAGCACCAGGATCAGCATGACCGGGAGCAGCGCCCAAACCCCCTGATCAGCCCTGCTCTGTGTGTGACAGGGTGCAGCGCCCCAACCCCCCACCCCCCACGGGCCCTGCTCTGTGTGTGACGGGGTAGAGCCATAACCTCCCCATCAGCCCTGCCCTGAGTGTGAGAGTGGCGGCACCCCTGATCGGCCCTGCTCTGTGGGTGATAGAGAGTGGTGCCCCAACCCCCTGATGGGCCCTGCTTTGTGCGTGACAGGGGGCTGAGCCCCAACCCCCTGATTGGCCCTGCTCTGTGCGTGACAGGGTATAGAGCCCCAACCCCCCTAATGGGCCCTGCTCTGTGAGTGACAGGGGGAAATGTGCCAACCCCCTGATTGGCCCTGCTCTGTGCATGACAGGGGGTGGCGCCGCAACCTCCCCATCGACCCTGCCTTGAGTTTGACAGGGGGCGGTGCCCCAACCCCCCAATCGGCCCTACCCTGAGCGTGACTGAGGGTGGCATCGCAACCTCCTGATCTGCCCTGCTTTGTGCATGACAGGGGGCGGCGCCCCAACTCCCCAATCGGCCCTGCTCTGAGCCCGACCAGGGGCTGCACCTAGGGATTGGGCCTGTCCTCTGCCACCCGGGAGCAGGCCTAAGCCAGCAGGTCATTATCTCTCGAGGGGTCCCAGACTGGCTGGGCTGAGGGACTCCCCTCCCCCCAGTGCACAAATCTTTGTGCACTGGGCCTCTAGTCCTATATAATAAGATAGGAATATGCAAATTAGGCCAGGACTCCATAACTTCAGGACCCCTTGGCAGGGGGTGAGGCACGGGGGAGGGGGGAAGCAGGGCCTGAGGCTGGGATGTGAGCCTGTAGTGCCTCCTCTGGAGTTGGGGAGCTAATGACCTATGGGCTCTGATCCTCCTCCAACAGCCCTTTCCAGCAGGCATGTGGTTGCTGAGACCCAGGCTGGGCCTCTGGCCACAGATCAACAGCTTCCCGGAGACCAATTCTACCAGGCCGCCCGGAGGCCATGTGGCTGGGCCGCAGGGTGCCCATTCAAGATATGACACAGAGATGAGGTGCCGGAGGAATTCTAAAGGATGGGATGTGGGGGTTCAAGACTCACTTCCTTTGGGCTTTGTCCTTCTTGGCCTTGGTCCTTTCCTTTCGGGCCTGGAGTGCAAGCACTGCAGGAGAGAGGGATGGATAAAGGCCGAATGTGGAAGAAAGGAGGTGACCCAGGTGAGGGTGGAGACCTAGCAGAGGCACAGGCCTGACTGCGGGCCGCCTGAGGGCCGGCTCCCAGGTGAGCACTGAGGCTTTGGTGAAGCGGCTGGGCAGGTGGCAGAAGGCCCAAGGGGCACAGAGCGGCACTGCACTGTCCCTCTATGAGGACACCCCACACAGGCGGTGCCTTCACCAGCAGGCTCTGGGCGACATCTGCAAATGCGACTGCAACCTCTAACATTCTGGGCAAGGAACTGACCCTGTGCCCCTCTGGACACCAGATTTGCTAGGAGTGTGCTGTCACCAATGCCACAGATCAAAGGCAAAAACCTGGCGAGGTGGGGTGCACTGGAGGGGGCTGGGGCTGGGGCAGGGGACCAGCCGGTGGGGATCTGCCTCCCTTGCGGAGAGCGAGATTCTGCAGTGACCCCAAGACGTGGTTCGCCTGGCGGGGAACAAGGGGAATGGAAGGACGCCCAGGCAGAGTGGCACAGACCTGCAGCCCTGAGGCGGGGGTTGAGGGGCAGCACCATCTCAGTGGAGGGGTGCTGCACTGCAGGGTACCCGACTGACTGACGTGATTCAGAGATGCTCCCGGCACTAACCGGGCCTCGCCCTGGTGGCCTTCGCACTTCAGAGGCAGCACTCCTGCTCCTGCCTTGGCCCAAAAGCAAGCCCATGCCTGCCCTGTCCCACAACAGCACATGCCAGCGTGGTGAGTGCGAAGCCTACCACCTGCTCTGGAGAGGGGGGGGGCAGTAACGAATGTGGGCAGGGGATGGGGGAGAGGAAAGAATGTGGAGCCTCTGAGATAAAGCGGTGCTTGAGAATTAGGCTCAGAAGCCTGACGGAAAGGTTGTTCTTTTTGTCCCTCGGCTGCCCCTTAAGAAGGGTGGAGAACACAGCTGTGAGGGCTCCCTGAACGCTAAGTCAAGTTCCACAGACAACTGGAATTGGCCTCAGTTTCCTGGTCTGTAAAATGGATTAATTGTGTCCCAGTGCCTTTGCTGAGCTTTGAGGGCCAATTGAGATACTATATTAAAAAAAAAAATGACGGAGAGGTGAGAAAGAAAAGGAAGGATGAGCAACACAAATATATGGTGGATGGAGATTTGACTTTGATTGGTGGGCTCATGGTGCAATATACAGATTTTGTAACATAGAAACCCACACCTGAAACCTATATGTTCATGTTGACCAATGTCACCCCAATAAATTTAATAATAATTAACAAAAACACAACCTCAAAAGAAGGCAGATAAATAAATGCAGCAGTGCCAGGCACTGTTCTTTCAATATGATAACCAACTTTTTTGTTTCCTTTTGTGAATTCTTTCAAGTCTATATGGTAGCATACAATAAGAGTTTACTCAATAGACTTAGAAATTAGTTTGAATTAGTGTAATGATAACACTTGGCTGTTTGTATGATTTTTATTTTTTGTTTGTTTGTTTATTTATTTTAAATTTTATTTTATTGTATAAAGTGTTACAAATGTACGTATGTCTCCTTTTTTTCCCCATTGACCTTCCCCCAGCCTACCCTACCTCCCGGCACATGCCCTCAATGCCCTTCCCCCCTCCCCCCCGTTGTGTCTTGCATCCATTTGTTATGCTTATATGCATGCATACAAGTCCTTTGGTTGATCTCTTACCTTTCCTCCAAAACCTCCCCAGCCTTCCCGCTGTAGTTTGACAGTCTGTTTGATGATTCTTTGCCTCTGTATCTATTTTTGTTCATTAGTGGATAATGTTCTTTATATTCCACAAATGAGTGAGATCATGTGGTATTTTTCTTTCACTGACTGGCTGATTTCACTTAGCATAATGCTCTCCAGTTCCATCCATGCTGTTGCAAATGGGAAGAATTCATTCTTTTTTATACCAGCGTAGTATTCCATTGAATAGATGTACCACAGTTTTCTAATCCACTCATCTGCAGATGGGCATTTAGTCTGTTTCCCAATCTTAGATATTATAAATTGTGCTGCTATGAACATAGGGGTGCATATGTACTTTCTGATTGGTGTTTCTGTTTTCTTGGGATATATTCCTAGACGTGATATTACTGGGTCAAATGGCATTTCCATTTTTAACTTTTTAAGGGAACGCCACACTTAATTCCATAGTGCCTGCACCAGTCTGCATTCCCACCAGCAATGAAGGAGGGTTCCTTTTTCCCCACATACACTCCAGCACTTGTCCTTTGTTGATTTGTTGATGATAGCCATTCTGACAGGTGTGAGGTGGTACCTCATTGTTGTTTTGATTTGCATCTCTCAGATGATTAGTGCCTTCGGGCATGTTTTCATATGTCTCTTGGCTTTCTGTATGTCCTCTTTTGAAAAGTATCTATTTAGGTCCTTAGACCATTTTTTATTGAATTGTTTATCCTCCTTTTGTTAAGTTATATGAATTCACTGTAAATGTTGGAGATTAAATCCTTATCGGTGATAACATTGGCAAATATGTTCTCCCTTGCAGTGGGCTTTCTTGTTGTTTTGTTGATGGTTTATTTTGCTGTGCAGAAGCTTTTTTTTGATGTAGTCCCATTTATTTATTTTCTCTTCAGTTTCCAATGCCCTAGGAGCTGTATTGGTGAAGAAATTGCTTCGGCATATATCTGAGATTTTGTTGCCTTTGGATTCCTCTAGTATTTTTATGGTTTCCTGTCATACATTTAAGTCCTTTATCCATTTTGAGTTTATTTTTGTGTATGGTGTTAGTTGGTGGTCTAGTTTCATTTTTTTGCAAGTATCTGTCCAATTTTCCCAACACCATTTATTGAAGAGGCTGTCTTGACTCCATTGTATGTTCATGCCTCCTTTGTTGAATATTAATTGAGCATAGTTTGGGTTGATTTCTGGGTTCTCTGTTCTGTTCCCCTGGTCTATTTGTTTGTTCTTGTGCCAGTTCCAGTCTGTTTTGAGAACAGTGGCTTGATATCTGGTATTGTGATCCCTCCAACATAGCTCTTCTTTTTCAAGATTGCTGCGGCTATTTGGGGTCTTTTTTCATTTCAGATGAATTTTTGGAGAGTTTGGTCTATGTCTTTGAAGTATGCTGTTGGTATTTTAATGGGGATTACATTGAATTTATAGATCGCTTTGGGTAGTATGGACATTTTAATGATGTTGATTCTACCAATCCATGACCATGGTACATTCTTCCATTTGTTCATATCTTCTTCTATCTCTTTTTTCAGTGCCCTGAAATTTTCTGAGTACAGTTCTTTTATCTCCTTGGTTAAATTTCTTCCTAGGCATCTTAATGTTTTTGTTGCAATAGTACATTGGATTGCCTGTTTAGTTTCTCTTTCTGTGAGTTCATTATTGGTGTATAGAAAAGCCATAGACTTCTGGGTGTTAATTTTGTATCCTGCTACATTGCCAAATTCATTTATCCAGTCCAGTATTTTTTTGATGGAGTCCTTGGGGTTTCTACGTACAATATCATGTCATCTGCGAATAAGGACAGTTTCACTTCTTTTCCAATTTGGATGCCTTTTATTTCTTCTTGTCTGATCACAATGACTAGTACTTCCAGTACTCTGTTGAACAGGAGTGGTGAAAGTGGGCATCCCTGTCTCGTTCCTGTTCTTAGGGGAATGGTTTTAGTTTTTGCCCATTGAGTATGATGTTGGCTGTGGGTTTATCATTTATGGCTTTTATTATGTTGAGGTATGATCCTTCTTTTCCCATCTTGTTGAGAGTTTTTATCAAGAAAGGGTGTTGGACTTTGTCCAATGCTTTTTCTGCATCAATGGATATGATTATATGGTATTATCTCTAAGTTTGTTTATGTGGTGTATCACATTTATTGATTTGCGGATATTGTACCATCCTTGCATCCCCAGAATAAATCCCACTTGGTCATGGTGTATCATCTTTCTAATGCATTGCTGAATTTGATTTGCTAGAATTTTGTTGAGGATTTTGATGTCTATGTTCATTAGGGATATTGGCCTGTAATTCTCTTTGTTTGTATTGTCTTTATCTGGTTTTGGGATAGGATAATGCCAGCTTCATAGAAAGAGATTGGAAGTGTTCCTTCTTCTTGAAATTTTGAATAGTCTGAGGAAGATAGGTTTTATTTCTTCTTTGACTGTTTGATAAAACTCTGCTGGCAAGCCATCTGGTCCAGGGCTATTGTTTGTTGGAAGTTTTTTTTTATTACTGCTTCAATTTCCTCCATAGATATCAACCTATGCAGATTGTTTTATTTCTCTTGGTTGAGTTTCAGAAGGTCATATTATTCTAGGAATATGTACATTTCTTCTAGGTTGACCAGTTTGTTGGAATAGAGTTGCTGATAGTATATTTTTATGATTCTTCATATTTCTGTGGGGTCTGTTGTCATTTTGCCTCTTTTGTTTCTGATTTTGTTTATTTGGGCCCTCTCTCTTTGGTTCTTGGTGAGCCTCGCTAGAGGTTCATCAATTTTGTTTATCCTTTCAAAAAACCAGCTCTTGCTTTCATTGATCTTTTTTATTGTTTTTTTGTTTGTTTGTTTGTTTGTTTGTTTGTTTTTGTGGGGTTTTTTTGGTCTCTATGTCAATTATTTCCTCTCTGATCTTTATTATTTCCTTCCTTCTGCTCACTCTGGGCTTTTCTTGTTGTTCTCTTGCTAATTCTTCAAGTTGCAGATTCAGATGGTTTATTACCATTTTGTGTTGTTTTTTGAGATAGCCCTGTAATGCTATGAACTTCCCTCTCAGTACTGCTTTCACTGTGTCCCAAAGATTTTGGATTGTTGTGTTTCCATTGTCATTTGTTTCCAGGATGTTTTTTTTTATATATATATATATATATTTTATTGATTTTTTACAGAGAGGAAGGGAGAGAGATAGAGAGTTAGAAACATCGATGAGAGAGAAACATCGATCAGCTGCCTCCTGCACATTTCCTACTGGGGATATGCCCGCAACCCAGGTACATGCCCTTGACCGGAATCGAACCTGGGACCCTTCAGTCCGCAGGCCGACGCTCTATCCACTGAGCCAAACCGGTTTCGGCTCCAGGATGTTTTTTATTTCTTCTTTGATCTCCTTGGTAACCCCTTCATTGTTTAATAGTATGTTATTCAGTCTCCAAGTGTTTGAGTTTTTGTGATTGTTTTTATTGTAGTTGATTTCTAATATTATGCTATTGTGGCCTGAGAAGATGCTTGATATTGTTTCAATCTTCTTGAATTTAGAGAGACATTGCCTGTGTCCCAATATGTGGCCTATCTTTGAAAATGTCCCATGTGCACTTGAAAAGAATGTATATTCTGTAGTTTTGGGGTGGGATGTTCTAAAGATGTCAATTAAGTCCATCTGATCTAGTGAGTGTTTTAGGATTGATTTTTCTTTGCTAATTTTTGCCTACAGGATTTATACAGTGATGGTAATGGGATACTAAAGTCTCTTACTATGATTATATTGCTTTCAATCTCTTTCCTGATATATTCCAGAAGATTTTTTATGTATTTGGGTACTCCTGCATTCAGCACATATATGTTTACCAGAGTTATATTCTCTTATTGTATTGATGCATTTAGAATTATGAAGTGGCCTTCCTGTCCCTTGTTATGGTCTTCACTTTGAGGTCTAATTTGTCAGATATAAGTATTGCTACCCCAGCTTTTTTTTTTTTTTTCATTTTCATTTTCCTGATAGATATTTTTCCATTCCTTCACTTTCAGTCTGTGTGAGTCCATTGTTCTGAGGTGGGTCTCCTGTAGACAGCATATATATGGGTTAGGTTTTCTTTTACATTCAGTCACTTGATGTTATTTCAATGGAGCATTTAATCCATTTATGTTTAATGTTATTATCAATAGGTAATTGTTTGTAGCCATTTCTGTGCTTTATGCCTGTGTTCCTTCCTCTAATTTTATTTCTTCTTTTTACAGCATTCCCTTTAGCATTTCTTACATTGCTGGCTTGGTATGAAAAACTCCCTTAGCATTTTCTTTTTGGCTGCGAAGCTCCTAATTCCCCCTTCAATTTTGATTGATAGGCTTGCTGGATAGAGTATTTTTGGATTCAGTCCTTTGCTTTGCATCACTTTGTATACTTCATTCCATTCCCTTCTAGCTTGATGTGTTTCTGTTGCGAATTCATTTGATAATCTGATGGGGGATCCTTTGTAGGTAGCTCTCTGTCTTTCTCTTGGAGCCTTTAAGATTCTCTCTTTGTCATTGACATTTGCCATTGTTATTATGTCTTTTTAAATTTATTCTTATTTTTTATTGTTTAAAGTATTATAAATAGTAGTACATATGTATCTTTTTTTCCCAATTGACCTTCCCCCAGCCTCCCATACCTCCCGGCACATGCCCTTATCCCCCTCCCAGTGTCTTACGTCCATTGGTTATGCTTAAATGCATGCATACAGGTCCTTCGGTTGATCTCTTACCTCCTCCCGCTCCCCAAACCTCCCCAACCTTCCAGCTGTCATTGGACAGTCTGTTCAATGCTCCTCTGCCTCTGAATCTATTTTTGTTCATCAGTTTATAATGTTATTTATTATCCATAAATGAGTGAGATTATGTGGTATTTTTCTTTCACTGACTGGCTGATTTCACTTAGCATAATGCTCTCCAGTTCCACCCATGCTGATGCAAATGGTAAGAATTCCTTTTTTATAGCAGCATAGTATTCCATTGTGTAGATGTATCACAGTTTTCTAATCCAATCATCTGCAGATGAGCACTTAGGCTGTTTCCAAATCTTAGCTTTTGAAATTGTGCTGCTATGAACATAGGGGTGCATATATCCTTTCTAATTGGTTTTTCTGTTTTCTTGGGATGTATTCCTAAAAGTGGTATTACTGGGTCAAATGGCAGTTCCATTTTTAACTTTTTGAGGAAACGCCACACTGTTTTCCACAGTGGCTGCACCAGTCTGCATTCCCACCAGCAGTGAAGGAGGGTTCCTTTTGCTCCGCTTCCTCTCCAGCACTTCTCATTTGTTGATTTGTTGATGATAGCCATTTTTGTCTAGAGAATTTATCCAGTGATGGTAATGGGTTATTAAAGTCTCCTACTACTACTATGATTGTGTTGCTGTCAATCTCACCCCTGATTTCTTCCAGAAGTTTTTTTTTTTTTTAATGTATTTGGGTACTCCTGCATTGGGTGCACAAATGTTCACCAGAGTTATATCCTCTTCTTGTATAGAGTCATTTAGAATTATGAAGTATCCTTCCTTGGCTTGTTATGGTCTTCACTTTGACATATTGCTACCCCAGCCTTTTTTTCATTTCTATTTGCCTGATAGATATTTTTCCATCCCTTCACTTTCAGTCTGTGTGAGTCCCTTGTTCTGATGTGGGTCTCCTGTAGACAGCATATATATGGGTCATGTTTTCTTATCCATTCATTCACTTTATGTCTCTTGATTGGAGCATTTAATCAATTTATGTTTAATATTATTATTGATATATTATTATTGATAGGTACTTGTTTTGTAGCCATTTCTGTATTTTATGCCTCTTTTCCTTCCTCCATTTTTATTTCTTCTTTTTACAGCATTCCATTTAGCATTTATTACATTTCTGGTTTGGTAGTGATAAATTCCTTAGCCTTTTTCAGTCTGCGAAGCTCCTGATTTCCCCTTCAATTTTTATTGATAGTCTTGCTGGATAGAGTATTCTTGGATTCAGTCCATTGCTTTGCAACACTCTGTATACCTACTTCCATTCCCTTTAGCTTGATGTGTTTCTGTTGAGAAATCATTTGATAATCTGAAGGGGGATCTTTTGAAGGTAACTCTCTGTCTCTCTCTTGCAACCTTTAAGATTCTCTCTTTGTTGTTAACATTTGCCATTGTAATTATAACGTGTCTTGGTGTGGGTATTTTGGGATTCATCTTGCTTGGGATGGACTCTGTACTGGTGTAACTTTTTTCTTCCCCATATCAGGGATGTTTTCTGTCATTATTTCTTCAAATAGATTTTCTAATCCTTGCTGCTCTTCTTGTCCTTCTGGCAACCCTATTATACATATGTTAGTTCGTTTTGCATTGTCCCAAAGCTCCCTTAGGCTCCCCTCCTGCTTTTTAACTTTTTTCTCCAGTTGGTTTTCAGATTGGGCTTGTTTCTCTACCTTATCCTCTAACTCACTACTTCGTTCCTCTGCTTCTTCTAGTCTACTGTTGAAACCTTCCATGGTGTTTTTGATTGTAGCTCTATCACTTTTGATTTCTTCCTGTTTTTTTGCATAGGTTGTTGATTTTCTCATCTATCTGGTTTATGAACTGTATGACCATTACTCTGAATTCTTTTTCTGTCATGTTGCATGCTTCCTTCTCACTTATTTCCTTTCTTGGCAAGTCCTCATTTTCTTTCCTCTGGGGATTGTTTCATTGTCATCTGATTCTAAAACCAGAAGGATCAAATGTCAAGTTGTGGGCACCTAGGCTGTGTGCAGTAGGAGCTTCACACCACCCAAGTGTCACTGAAGAGCTCTGACACCAAGATGTGTGGCTGCCATGGGCTGGTGGGAGCCACGCTAGTCCAGGATCAGAGTTACAAGCACTTAGTGCGGCCTCGTGTGTGTACCTAGAATCAGGGACCCTGCCTGCACCACACTGAAACAGAGACCCCTCTGGCATGTGCCAAAATTCAGAGTTCCCTAGCGTGTGTCAGGAATCAGACCCCCTGTGCCCATGCCGAGAATTGAGTATCAGAGTCTCTGTTGCTTGGTGCGACCTCGTGCTGAGAATCAGGATCCCTGTGTGCACATGTGCCAAGAATTGCAATCACTGGTCTTAGTGTGAATGTTCTGGGAATCAGGGATCCCGTGCACGTGCGATGAGAAACAGAGTCAAGTCACTGGTGCTCAGTGCTGCCTCATGCGCAGAGACTCAGGGTCCCTGGTCTGCTTGGGGGACCAGGTGGCACAGTTGCACTGTGTTGGCAGGAGGTCCATTCCTACCCTGTGGAAAACAGCCTTCCATGTGTGCTTGCCCTGAATCAAGGTCAGGTGGTTCTGCCATCCTGCATGGGCACGGGGCCTGGTCATGGGAAACAAACTCCCCGAGTTCACACACCCAGGCTCAAATTCAGCACAGCCTTCATGTGTGGGTACGGGGTCTTGTCACAGGAAACAAACTTCCTATGTCTGCATACCCAGGCTCAAATTCAGGTAGAGCCTCACTTCTGTGTGTGGGCAGGTGGCCTGTTTGTGCGGAGAGGGTCTGATAGTCCATATGCCACTGCCACAGGGCCAACATAGAGGGCCTTTGGCTCTGTGACTCACAGAATTCTGCAGCCGGGGTGCTTAGGGTCTTGGTGTCTGTGGGTCTGCAGCTGTGGTTGCAGGTCTTTTACCCGAGTGGCTGTAGGGTCCTGGTTTGTGTCTGAGACCAGATTGGGTAGTGACAAGGTTAGGATCCTAGTCTCAAGCAGTTCTGTTCTTCAAGATGGTGTGGTCTCTGTGCCTGCACTGGCTGCCCCTGGAGTGTTTGCGGTGGCAGCGGGGTTTTGCCATCTAAGTCTGCCCAGTTTGGTAGCCCTTTGGAAGACCTGCAGGATCTTACTGTCTCTATCTCTCACTCACACAACCACACACATCCACACACTCCTCTATTGCTCCCTCACTCTCTCACACTCTCTCCCTCCCTATCTTCTTGCTGTTCGCCATCTTGGGTCTCAATTATGACATGTCTTGGTGTGGGTCTTTTGGGATTCATCTTGCCTGGAACTCTCTGGACTTGTGCGACTTTTTTCTTTCCCATACCAGGGAAGTTTTCTGTCATTATTTCTTCAAATAGATTTTGTAATCCTTGCTGCTCTTCTTGTCCTTCTGGCACCCTTATTGTACATGTGTTACTTCATTTCGTGTTGTCCCCAAGCTCCCTTAGGCTCTCCTCCTGCTTTTTAAATTTTTTCTCCTGTTGGTGTTCAGATTGAGCTTGTTTCTCTTCCTTATCTTCTAATTCACTAATGTGGTCCTCCACTTCTTCTAATCTACTGTTGAATCCTTCCATAATGTTTTTTATTGTAGCTATATCACTTTTGATTTATTGCTGATTTTTGTATAGGTTGTTGATCTGCTCATCTATCTGGTTTATGAACTGTATGACCATCACTCTGAATATTTTTCTGTCATATTGCATGCCTCAGTTTCACTTATTTCCTTTCTTGATGACTCCTCTTTTTCTTTCCTCTGGGTATTGTTTCATTGTCTCCCCATTCTAACTATCTCCAGAAGGTCCAAACTCCGATTTGTGGGGGCCTGAACTGTTTTCAGTAGGATTGTTGTGCCACCCAAGTGTCACTGAAGAGCTCCAACACCGAGACTTCTGGTTCCCATGGGTCAGTGGGAGCCATGCACCCGAGTATCAGAGTTAGCAGTGCTCAGTGAGGTCTCATGCGCACACCTAGAATCAGGGACCCTGCATTCGCCACACAGGAAAAAAGTCCCCATGGGCATAACCTGAAAATCAGAGTCTCCTAGCACATGCCAGGAGTCAGAGACCCTGTCTGCACGCACCGAGAATCAGTATGGAAGTCTCTGTCACTTGGTGAGGCCCCGTGCCTTGAATCAGGGTCCCTGTGTGTGTGCATGTGCCAAGAATTGCAGTCTCAAGCACTCAGTGTGCATACACTGAGAATCAGGGATCCTGTGC
Source organism: Myotis daubentonii (assembly GCF_963259705.1). NCBI lineage: Eukaryota > Metazoa > Chordata > Mammalia > Chiroptera > Vespertilionidae > Myotis > Myotis daubentonii. The sequence goes on along the minus strand of NC_081861.1, from coordinate 24,095,286 downwards.
ACACAAGATGAGAAACAGAGTCCCCACGTGTGCATGCTGAGAGTCAAGTCACTGGTGCTCAGTGCTGCCTCTTGCGTGGAGAATAAAAGTCCCTGGTCTGCTTGGGGGGCTGGATTGCACAGCCGCCCTGTGTCAGTGGTAGGCCCACTCCCACACCACAGGAAGCAGACTCCCGTGTGCGCCCAGAGTCAAAGTTAAGTCACACAGCTGCCCTGTGTTGGCAGAAGGCCCTTTTGCACGGAGCAGGTCTGACAGGTCCTTTGCCACCATAGTGGGCTGGCGGGGACAGGGATGGGCTCCATGACTCACAATAATCTGTGGCCAGGATGTCTGGAGTCTTGGTGTTCGTGGGTCAGCAGGTCTTTGTCCTGAGTGGTTGTAGGGTCCCGGCTTGCTTCTGAGACCAGATTGGGTGGTGGTGAGGCTAGGGTCCTAGTCGCAAGCTGTCCTGCTCTTCAAGATGGCATGGTCTCTATGCATGTGCTGGCTTCCCCAGAGTGTCCCGGTGTTTGTATGATTTTTAAATACTAAATGTGACACTTCTTGCTCACTGGTAGAGAGCAAGTATGACATTTCAGAATGCTTTTCACAGACCACAGTGTCGTGCCCAACCTTTTTTCACATGAAAAGCTATGGGGAAACTTCTCTCAAGTGGGAACTGCTGCTGGCTGCAGTTTCTATTAGAATTAGTAGGCATGATGGTTATCTCTAGGGACCCCTAGCAGTGGTGGACTTCCACCAGTGGATCTGGGCTGGACAGGGCTGGCTCAAGACCAACTTGGAAAGTGTGAACTGAATAATCCCAGGCCTTGGCCTGTTTTTCTGTGTCTTTTCCTAGCCTCAGTACCCAGTGCCCTCTTTGGGACCTTTCCAAGTAAGAAAGTTTATAATAAACCTCAACCTAGATGGAGTTTTACAGATTCCTCCTCAAAAAATCCATCTGCATTTTAGAAGAGAAGTGTCCTGTAGAAAAATCCTGGAACATAAAACAGCTACAATTTCTCCAGCAATTACTATGAACTAGGCAGGCCCTATCCTAAGATTTTAACATTTTACATCAGGATTTAAGTTCATACTCAGTTTCTCTATGAAGCAGATACTATCATCTTTCCCATTTTATAGGTAAGAAAAAGCAAAACTCAGGAAATGCTACCCATGAACAATGTTTCTGGTAAGTAGCAGCTGAGGTATTCAGAGAAGGCTTCCTGAAAGAGGCCTAGTAAATGTCCTTGCTCAGACTGATATTCAACAAATATTTGTTTAATTATGTTTTATAATAAGGTGTTTAGACTTTATCCTATAGATATTGGAGATTCACTCAAGGCTTTATTTTTCTTTCAGAAAATCACATAAAGTTACATGAAGGCAGGGACTATGTTTGAAACCCAGGCACAAAGCACCGTGTCTGACAAATAGTAAGTGTTCACTAAATGTTTATTGCACAAATAAAAGAAGCAATCACTGCATATGTTTGGATACACCATGTCAAACAAAATTCCTGGAAATATAAGTACATACAATAAATTCCTGACATAATGTGGTTAAGGCTCTCTCTCTCTCTCTCTCTCTCTCTCTCTCTCTCTCTATATATATATATATATATATATATATATATATATATATGGCAACTTGGAAAGTGTGAACTGAATAATCCCAGGCCTTGGGATTATATATATATATATATATATATATATATATATATATATATATATATATGCCTAAGTGACCATCTGACTGGTAGCTATGATGCACAATGACCACCAGGGGCAGATGCTCAGACCAGTAATTATGATGCACACTGACCACAGGTGACTTGGTAGCTGCAGTTCTTAGGTGATGCACCGGTAACCAGAGAGGAGGGAGCCTGATTCTGAGGTACGTCATCCAAAAACCACCTTATCGCAATCTGGGACCCCTTGGGGGATGACAGAGAGCCAGTTTCGGCCCAATTCCCACAGGCCAAGCTGAGGGACCCCAGGCTTCTAGTAGATATATAATGGTCTTAACAACAACCACTAGATAAAAGTGTTTCACTATAATGATTATGATGCTTAGGAAAATGACTTGGGTATACTTAAAATCAAGATAATTATTCATTTTAAGCACTAAAGCATGAGTTCTGATAACCCCACTTAGCTTTAGTCTCTCACTTCTTTTCTCTTGTTACTTAGGGTTTTTAGTGTCATGATCAAGCCTGTGTTTTTAGCAAGCCCTGGCTTGTGGTGGATGTAAAGGATTCGTTACAGGAAGAAAATTCAAGAATGGAGGACAGTGGAGGAGCAGATTAGTGATGGGGGGATGCATTGGAGGCCTGAAAAAAGTGATGGTTTTGAAAATAGAAGGATGAAAAATTAGAGAAAGACTAAAGTTTTGCATTTACTAATAGTTATTAAGAAATATTTGTAAATGAAGGGATGCATTTTAAGAAGGTTAGGAAACTGTCAGGGATGCCTTTGAGATTTTCAGTGGAGTGTGGATAGAAATAGGGAAATCAAGAGCCAAGCCTTTTTTGGAGGTGGTGCAAAGATTGATAATGATTTTGGATCTGAGCATCTTAAATTTCTTGTGACAGAAGATATCCAAGGAGAAATGTCTAGCAGACATTTAAAAATTATAATATATTAACAATTGAGGTTTACTATCCATTTGAAAGAACGTGGTTCTACAAATTAGAGAGTGCCCAATATTTAGATGCCTTACAGAAACTATTGCATAGGCTAATAGTGTTCTAAGGATCAGTATTTCAAGACTAGATTATTTGGGGGAAGGGGCAGATGTAGAGCTGCTATTGTGGGGCAGGGTTGTAGAAATTGGGCTGCTTCCCCCATTCAGGAAATATTGTGTGCTTGTACCTCTCCTCCCTCTCCAAGGCAGGCTAGTGAGTAGTGATTTAAAAGAATGATAAGGCACTTAAATACTTAAGTACTTGGTAAGTAAGATTCTATATGAGCAATCAGTTGAAGAAGCAAATAAGATTCCGAGGGGAGCATTAATCATCTCTGCATCTAATGGGTCTTCCTTCCCTAAAGCCACATCTCCACGAGTGTGGAATTTTAAATAGGCTTTATTTTTGTAGACTTGCAAAAGGATAAGAATTTTTTAAAATAGATTTTTTTTTCTGGTAACCCTTTCTACATGAAAATAAACTTTGGACCAAAGGTTGTTTTAAGAAATGCACATGATGAGTTTGCAAGTGCTCCCTCTTGCTCTTTCCCCTAGAGCTCAACAAGTTTTCTTCAATTCACAAACATTTGCTAGAGCATCTAGGGAGCTGAGCTAAGCTCAAAGACTTTATAAATGTAACCAAAAAAGCTCTTGCAGTTAAGACACTTCTTCCTGAAAGCATTTGTGTCTGTCGACACCATTTCCCTTGTCAAAATAGACTTAGCCCAGCATTTTACATCCTCTAATTGAATAAATTATAAAGCTTGATTTCTTTCTTTAGGATTTGTGGCTATTTCACTTTCTTTGATATAAGAACTGAAAACATTTTGCAGATGTTAAGCGTTACCTTTGTTTCATCTTTGAAGTGCTGCTTACTTCAAAAATTGAGAGCCTGTAATATAGTCATGCCTCTCTGACAAGAAATACACCAGGGAGACTGTTTCCTCCTTTTCTCTCAATGACAGAAACATGAAGAATTGTTAATAAAAGTTGTCAGCATTGAAATTCTTAAAATGACTTGAAAAGAGAATTTACATGGGACATCACCACCCAAACTCACTCCAGGTGTGGCTACTTTCCTGGCTCCCTGACTGGAAGTTGAGGGCTCTGCTGTGATTCTTAAGAGACATCTGGAAAAGGGGCCATGACTGTCACATTAGAGGAGATCTTTTGGCCTAAGAAGGAATATCAATTATCATTTTTTGTTCCAATTCCTAAGTTAGAAGATTAAGCAAGATTTATATTGTCTCAATCTGATTATAAGGATTTGGTAAAACATAGCCTATGTAAGGCAAGGCAGATATGTTTTTTTTATTACCATGACCTTCCATTCTTCCCTCTGCTATATAGGACTAGTGAATACAGGAAGCACATTCATTAAAAATGTGTATGTGTGAGAATATATTTAAAATGTATTTTGTGTTCTGATGTGTTTTCATATTTGGAAGGGAAAACCCACAATAGGTAAATTCATGTAAAAGGTTTATATTGTAAATTATATCTGAGGAGCCCTAGGCAACATTTCTCTAGGCTGTGTCTGAAATTCACTTTCACAAAGCCTGAGAACATTCAAATAACACTCAGAGAAAACAGACATTTTTAATAGACACAATGACATTTGGAATACTAAAAAAAATTACTAACCAGTTTGAAATTTATGCCAAATCTGTGTCCAAATGAATAATCCATCCTACTTGAGAACAAATGATGATGATGATGGTAATGATTATGCTAATAATCATCATCATCATCATAATAGCTGCCATTACTATATACAAAGCACTATATTAAGCTCTTTATATGCATTTTTCTTATTTAATTCTCATATCAATACTAAGGAGTAAGTATATAATTATTCCTGTTGTTAGAGATGAGAAAGTGAGACTCAGAAAGGTTTAAGTAATGGGCCCAAGGTGGCACAACTAGATACTGGTAGATTTGAAATTCAAAACCAGGTCAATCTTATTCCAAGACCCAGATAATTGACCATGCATTGTATTGCCTATCTAGTACATATAGAAATGGCAATGAAATTGAGACAATATACTAAGATGACATTTATAAACACTTACCGACTACCAGGAGCACTTATTTTGTCAGGAACCTGAGTGGGTTGTATGAAAACAACATGACTCTTGACTTTCTTTCTCAATCTCAGTTGATTACAAAAATACATAAGATAACTTTTTTATGTAAATGAAACACTTATCAAGTTGGAATATCAGAGAATATCAGAAGAGTTGTTAAGATTATGCAGACAAGTGCTTCTCAAATTTGAATGCATCAGAATTTTCTTGGAAGGCTTATTAAAACACTGCATTCTGGCCCTCCCCCAAGAAGTTCTGATTCAGTAGGTCCAAAGTGGGCAAATAATTTACATTTCTAACAAGGTCTTTGGTGATGCTGATGCTACTGATAAAGTGAAATCAACTAGTTTGAGATCCACTGATCTAGTGATATGAAAGCCAACACAAAATATAAATTTATAGAAGGTGACTATCTAATGGTCTTATGTTAGGTTCTAACCTGGGCTTTTTTGCTAGCTAGCTATATGATCCTTGGGAAGTCACTTCCCTCTTTATGGGATAGGCTCTTTCCTTTTCTATAAAAGTAGGGAGTTGGATCAGATGATAACTTATCTTGCCCCCCCCCCTGATCCCATCATTATATGAGGGAGAAGACCAGGCAAATAGTACTCATTTGGAATTCAAAGATGGTCTTTGGGTCTAGAGATTTAAATCTATTTTCAGTGACAGCAAATATCATACTGCTGATGTAAGAAATGTCTAAACCTGTAAGAATTTCTTATGAGTTTATTTGAGCCAAACTGCTAACAATTGCCAGGAATCAAAATCTCAATGGATTGAGAAAATGTTCTGGAAATTGGCAGTTTTGCCACTTATTTTATACACCAGAATCCAAGGGGAAAATGTAAGGGGGTTACCTAAAATTCATTGGTTGTAGATTAGGGAGGTGGGAGAAAGCAAAGCTGGGAAATCTTTGAAATTGGATAAAGAGAAAAGTAAATAGACAAATACTTCTTTGATATTGATAGGTGTAGGATAGTTAAAAATTAACATTTATGGCACATAGAGATGGTACATAGGAGAAGAAGATAACCATGGGTTCTCTGTTCTCAAGTTCTGGTGGGAGATTGTGCCCTAAGGGGGTCTAGAAAAGGGGATTACTCTGACATTTTAAAGGTATGTTATCTTAGATGCAAATAGACAATAGACAGGCTCAGTTAAGGTAAAGATTGACCTTTGTTAAGGGAGGTAATGGCCTAGGACATGACTACATGCCATGACTTGCTTTTACTTAGGAAGTTTTAATTTCATAACATCGTATGTGGTTACTTTAGGTCTCTGAGTTTGTAAGGTTTGCCATGTGGTCCTCCTCTGAACTTGTCAGGTTTAGTATGTCGCTCCTTTTTCATCCACAAAGCAGATGCACATCACATAGCTAGCTTGTGTCTAAAAGTTTTTTTACTCATTCAATATATTTACTGACCACGTATTATATGCTGGGTGCTGTATTAAGTACTGGGGATTCAGTAGTGAACAAAATGACATCATTTACTCTCATAGAGGTTATAGGCCATAATTTGGAACAGCAAGTATTTTTGATAAAACAAAAAATAAGCATTAATAGAAGTTTGAGCCTATTTTCCTACCCACACAGATCATATTTCATACTCCTGATTTCAAATTTAAACAACTAACTATACGAACAGTGTTAAATATTTCTGATTTATGATATTTAATACAGAACAAGTTAATGTTAAAAATGAATTATAAAGCAAAGAGCTACTTGAGATTATAACCTACAACTAAAAGAAAATAAACTGCAACATTTATCCTAAAATTGTAAACAATAACTCAGTTTAAAAATCTAGTTTAAAACAAACACATAGACACAAACAACAGTGTGGTGGTTACTGGAGGGAAAGGGGGGTGGCAGGAGGTTGAAGAGTGTAAAGGGGGTCAAATATATGGTGATAGAAGATTTGACTTTGGGTAATGAACACATAATGCAAAATACAGATGATATAAAGAATTGTACACTTGAAACATATATAATGTTATTAACCAATGTTACCCAAATAAATTTAATAAAGAATCTAGTTTAAAATCTGTATGGGCAATGGGGGGATAAGGACACATATGTAATACCTTAATCAATGAAGAAATTAAAAAAAGTATAGTGTTATATTCCAGAAATGCCTTATTTTCTGTAAATGTTTCTTTTTTCTTTTTTTGGTTAATACTTACTGGAGCATATTTCCCCATTGATTTTTAAGGAGAGTGGAAGGGAGGGAGAGAGATACATCGATGTGAGAGAGACACATCCATTGGTTGCCTCACATACGCGCCTTGACCAGGGCCTGGGATCAAGCCTGTAAACTGAAGCACATGCCCTTGACTGGAAGCAAACCCAGGACCCTTCAGTCTACAGGCTGAAGCTATATCCATGAGCCAAAAACAGATAGGGCTGTGAATGTTTTCTTTGCACACACAGATGAATACACACAGCATATGCATAACAAGGGTAGAAGATAGTAGTTAAGCTTGTGACATGATTTTATTTACAATACTAGTAGAGTAGAAGATGTGCTGGGGTGGTAGTCAGGAAACCTGTGTTCAATACTGGACACTGCCACCAACTCATTGACCCTTTGAGGACCTTGGTTTCTCTACCTGAAAATGAAAGTTTGCAGAAGGTGTTTCATGATTTCTTTCCCTTCCAACCTGAACACTTTATTAAGTCAGATGCTAACAACTAATTAAAGGAAAGCACTATACAGTATTTCCACTCCCTCTCTAGAAAGCAAGTATTTATTATACTAAATTCAACATATTATTTCACATGTTGAAATCTTACCTATGAGGTACTTTAAAAAAATCTAATATATTCTGCTGACTTGGAAAGCAAACTGGGCACATCAAAGACTTCCTTTTAGATGGTAATTTCACAAGGGAGACACACAGTGGGGCTAGCAAGCCTGCTACCAGAGACAGCCATGGGATAGTTTAAAGCTTGTAAGGTTTTCTTTCACTTGTGTGTTTAATGCCCAACTGGCTATAATAAGAAAAGAACTATGGTCGTGATTCTTCCTTCACCAAAATTTTCAGTTTCTGTCATTAGTATCTATGATTTTAGCCCAACCATGTTGGTGTTAGAAACTTCAAAGCAAGTCGAAAGCCCACTATTTAGGGGAATATATTTTAAAGGAATACTCACTACCAATTAGCCTAGGCGGTAATGAAAATCATCATATATTTTAAATGATGAAAGATCCCAGTAGGAGGTCTCCTAATGGATGACAGGTGCCAGAGTGAGGGGCGTCCAGTAGGAGGAGGGCAAAGCCTGTTTCTCAGTCAGCTTAAGAGAGCACAACATGTCCTTTCAGCTGGACTCAAAAAACATTTAGAGTGCAACCCACTATTTTTTGTTGTGTTTTATTCAGAACATTGTTGCTTGTCAAATAATCTGAAAACATCTAGGAAGACTAGATAGGTTACCACAAGTCATTTCAGTGCCTTGGTATAGCTACTGGTCACATAAAGCAAAGCACAGTATAAAACACAGTTGCTGGAGGTTTAGGTTTTAAGATCCCTTTATATTTCCTTCAAAAGATTACCACACTTAATACTGATAGGATATGACTCTCACTAGAATGTGAATGCCACAAGGGCAGAAGCATGTTTTCTTCATGGATATATCCCAAACATTTATAATGGTGCCCATCATATTATGGCTGCTCAAGAAATATTTATTGAGTGAAAAAGTGTTACAATCACAAGAATAATTATTTGCCTGGCTCTCTCTTCTCTTTCTGTTTTTCTTCCCTAACAGGTTTTTCAAGAAGTTCAATCACTTCATTCCTGTCTTTGTTTTGTGGCATTTACCCCTCCCCTTTATACAGTAGTTTTATTGGTATTTTACTTTATTTAACTTATTATTGAAATGTAACATATATTCATACAGAAAGTGCAAAAGTTGTGACAGCTTGATAAATTTTAAAAAACTGAACATACTTATGGAACCAGCATCTATCTAGATCAAGAAACAGAACCTGGATAGCACTTACTAGACTCCCTTAGTCAACTACATTCTCCTCACAAGGGTATTCACCATCCTAAATTTGAAACCATAGATTAGTTTAGACTGTGTCTACCCTTTATATGAATGGGATAACATAGCACATTGTACCTGAGTTTTGGTACAGTTTGTATGTATTTATTTTGGGTATTATCTTAGTCTTTTTAGGCTGTTAAAACAAAAATAACATAGACTGAATTGCTTAAACAACAGATATTGAATTCTCACAGTTCTGGAGGCTTAGAAATTCAAGATCAAGGTACCAGGTTATTTGGTTTTAATTAGGGCCCTCTTCCTGGTTTGTATGCAGCCACCCTCTTTCTTTATCCTCACATGGCAGAGAGAAAGATCATCTCTCTTGTGTTTCTTCTTATTATAATCCATCTACAAAAGCTCCATCTTTATAGCCTAATTATTATTTTTTAAAGGCCACACCTCTAAATACTATCAGATTGGGGATTAGGAGTTTAACATGAATTTTGTGGGTACACAAATGTTTACTTCATAGTAGCTATATACTGAGCTTTGCACCATTTTCAATGGTGTGCATCTGAACTATTAATCCCCCACATTTCTTTTTGACTAGGTTTCCTGATCATGGTAGAGAGGCTTAGCCTTGTCAGATACCATGAAAGCAGCTCTTTTAATAAGAGTTAAAGATGGAAATAAGATCAGAATGAAAAGTATTCCTGCTATATGGCTGATATTCCTGACATTAACATCCTAAGGGCTTTCTGGGAATCATGCATTCATTGAAACACAATTTTATTGGTCATCTGAATATATCAATGTTTGGATAGCATGTATATCTTATTGAATAAAGCATTGGATTACTTTGGTGGTGACACATCAGTTAATCTGAATTGACCCATTATCACCCATTGAAATCTAGCTGAGAGCAGGGTCTAGTAAAATGAAGACACTGAACAGAAAAGTTATGAATGAAGCTGCTAGGAAGAAGGGTAATGGGCAGTTTACAGGACCAGTGCAAATAGGGAAGCTAGGAGAGAGCATGGGATTTGGTAGGTCACGAGGAAAAGGGACTTTAAGATTGAATTAAAGTGCCACTATGTGAACCAGAGGAAACCAGAAATCCAGGAACATTGTTGACTTTGCAGCCTTGCCCAGAGCTTATGCTGATTCTATAGTGTACTCTATTCATAGTAACCTATCTGATTGGGGTATACAGAGGTCAAATTAAAAACTATCATAGTTAATAATACTGTATTGTATATTTGAAAGTTAATAAAAGAGTAGATCTTAAAAGTTCTCATCATGAGAAAAAAAAATCATAGCCATGAGTGGTGATAGGTGTTAACTAGTCTTATCATGACAATCATTTCACAATATATACAAATATCAAATCATTTTATTGTACATTTGAAGCTAGTATAATGGTATATGTCAATTATATCTCAATGAAAAATAAGCCATTAGGAAAACTAATTGATCACAAAACCTAAGAAACAGCAAACCCAATATGATGGTACAGATTTTGTAGAGCATACAAATAGGTGTTTTATTAATTCAAAAAAATTTTAAGCAACCCTCCACACAGCAGGAAAAACTCAGGAGCAAATGAATGAGTGATTTCATAGTAAAATGGGTAAATCCTTTACATGCTGATGGTAGCAGTTGAGGAGTACTTAAGCTTAGTACTTAAGTATACAACCTGATGCCAGGATTGTATTTACATGGTCTTAGTTTCTGTTTATAAAAAGCAGTTTTACTGCCACAACTGTCAGTTAGCTTTGACTACAAACCCACCAGCTAGCAAACATGGGAGGTTAAGTCAAAGAGGTATAGGAGAAATGGTCAAAACAGCTGACTCTGAATAGTTTTAGAGACAAACAGGGTTGAGGTAATGGATGAATTCTGTCAAGGCTGCAATTGAGCATTTGTGTCTCCTAAAATGCCATTTACTGAAATGCTGTTACAATAATTTAAAAAGTCACCAGGATTTATTTTTTTATAAATGTGTGTTATTTTATGGGAGGGTTAATGAAACATTATTTTTTTTCCATCAGATCTCCTTTATTTGATATCCTGCCTTAGGCAATTTTCAGGCAAATAATAACATTTCTGAAAAAGAACTATGGTCATGTACTATGCCTTCTTATAATACAGCTTTATCCTTTTTGGTATTTCATGTCAAGCCAGGCTTTCCACTGGTTTGCCAACTTTTCTCAAGTCATGTACTATGCACCTAGCTTGGATTCATTTATTTGCACAAGTGTGTATTGAGTAGCAATGAGCTAGGAAGTGCTAGTTATTGTTGGGGAAACTAAAAGTGTATAAAATCTGTTCTGTGCCCTCAAAGAGTTCACAGACTAGCAGGGGAGCTGAGGCAGGATTACAATTCTAATATAAGGTGGAATGGGAGAAGTGCCAACAGAGAAGTACAAAGGGCAATGATGTTCAAAGGAGAGTGAGATCATTTCCAGATGGAGAGATCAAAGAAGGCTTCATGGAAGAAGTGGTATTTGTGCTGCATCTCCAAGGGTAAGATTTCTCCTGGAGGAGATGAGTAAAAGAAAAGGAAAGCATTGTAGGTTCAAGACTAGTGAGAGTTGAAGCTCAGGATAAAGTGGTTGGGCTAGGAACATATCTAATCTTTTGAAAGAACTGAGGAATTTGCACAGATTCTGCTAACATTTGTAAAATAGACTTCACTAAAGCCCAGGGCTATGGGAGTACAAGCACACAGCAGAAAATCACTATTGTTGACCAAAAGCTATAACAAAGAAGTTCTGAGAGACATCTGAACATGCACCACCTATTTTTAAATTTATTTTTTAATCAGTACTGAACTCCTATTCTGTGTAATGGCATGGGCTAACCAGGATGAGGGTGGGAAGGAGCAGTCATTCAATGCTGAAATATATGATTCTGGCCCCTTAGGACTTTACCATGTTTATTTCCTTCTTTCCTGTTGGTGAAAACAATTAAATGGCAATCAAAATAGCCTAGAACAGGGGTGGGCAACCTTTTTGTGAGTGCATGCCAAAACCAGCAAAATCTCTGACTCAAAATTCTTCTGTGTGCCAACCCTAATTTTTTGAGAACATGTTATGCCTACTTGATATCTCTTAAGGTGTACGTATGTGAAGAACCTTGAAGAAATAATAAAATTCATTCGAGGTACAAAAACACAGTATATGATGATGAAAAATACATTTATTTTTTAATGTATACATGTACACTGATAGTCTGACAGAAAACTCTATGACTTCGTTTGATATTATCAGTGGGACTTTTGCTGCTGCATCACTGATGACAGAGATTTTACATCAGGTTTATATTTTGTGACCTTCAGAGATATGCACGAGCTACTACTTTCATCCATCAGGCTACTCCTATTATGACACTTAACAAAATTCATCACTGAGAACAAAGATTCACAAGCGTATGCGGATGAAAACAGGGAGAGTAACGCTGTTGCAAAGTTTTTTAAACAGAAAAAAATTTCTGGAATGGCATTCCAAGTCCTCAATAGTTCGTTTTCGACACTTCTCTCTGGTACTCCTGTCTCTAATCACTTTTTTCAATGTTTTCCAAGTCAACTCTAAGGTCAATAAATTTCTGCTTCCAAATTGAGCTACTCTGAAATTCAATCAACTGCATTTCAAAGTCAGCCATGTCTATCCATGAAAACATTTGTAAGTTTAGTTCCTCCAGTTTCATGCTGTCTGGAAACCATGAATTTTGCTGTCTCTTCCAGTTCTCTGAATTTCGCAAATCTTGAGAACTGCTCAATAGTTGACTCGATGATGTTTAAAAACAGCTTTTGAAGGCTTTGACAGTCTGTTCTGTCATCTTTTGGGAGGTCTTTGATGTGCCTCTTGAGGTTTGGGAAATATCTAAATCTCTCACCATCCACATCCCTCTTAAAGACTTCCAGTTTCTTTTCAAAAGCCTTTATGTAACCAAACATAACATCAAGTGTCTTGCCAGTTCCTTGTAATTTAACATTTAAGTCATTCAAATGTTCACAAAAATTGTAAATTGAATATTATAAGAGAGGGTTTCGCGTGCCAGCAAAAGTTACTGGCGTGCCATGTTTGGCACGCATGCCAGGGGTTGCCCACCCCTGGCCTAGACCTCAGAAATTTCAATAAAGTTCAGGCTCCGGTCAGGTTTAGAAGTTAAAACAGCCCATAGTATTTCTGGATAACAGAAAACATCAACACCAATAGTTAAACTTTTGAGCTAAACACTGTGCTAGCATTTTATATCATGACCTTTAAAGTTTGCATCAGCCCTACTAAGTAAGAAGTCCCGTTTCATTGTGTTGTCTCAATATGTTGAGGTAGGTTCTGTCAGTGTGTGTAGAGGGGTATGTGTCTGTGTGTGTTTGGGACTAGTGCTGGTGAGCAATGGGACAAGATGGAGCTTGCTTACTAGAATATGACCAGTTTTTCCTATTTCCTGGAGCCCAGGGAAGGCAATGGTGCCTTTCTTTTGATGTAATAGACCTACTTAGGAACACCCTGGAATGAACAAGTACTTACAAAATTATGAAAAAGACAATCTCTATTTGACCATAATGGAATCCAAACTTCATGACCCAATCTCCTTACATGAGTACTGACTCTGTGCCTGTACTATACTATGTATTTTACATACATGCATTCATTTAATCCCCGCAAGAATCCTGGAAGATAGCATTACCATTTTTTTAGATCATAAAGCTGAATAACAGAGACATTGGGACATTTCCCTAAAATTATACAGTCAATATAAAACAGAACCAGAACCTAAATTTCATATTTTCCCATATTTATTCAATGCTGACTCTATGAATAAGAGCAATATATTTGGTTCCACTACAGGCATACTTTATCATCTAATGTTTTGGCATTCAGTTGAACATAGAAACCTAACCTGTAAGCCAAAAAAAAAAAAAATCGGTATTTTCTCCTAATATCTGCCTATCTTAAACTGAGAGAAAGATAAAGGCCAGGGAGACTGAGATAAAGAGGGAGAGATTGTTAGAAAGATGAAGAGGGATAGAAGAGGAGAGAGGGGAGGGAGAGAGGGGAGAGAGTAAGAAAGAGAGGAAAGGGAGAATATGAGGACGTGAGAGCAAAAGGTTCTCCATAGGTCAGCCTTAATTTGGGCAGCAGCCTGAAGAGGCACAGTCAAGGCTTTGGTAGGGAGGTTCATGTTGGTTGACCAAACGTTGTTTTTTAATGACTTACTTTTCTTTATCATGAACTTCAGAAACATCCTGTTTTTGCCCCAAATCTTTATTTTGCCTAGATTTGGATGACTCTCCTTAGAGTTTTATTTTACTTTGTGCACTCCTAGGTGTAATAATAGCCTTAGGCAACTCTGAATCCCAGTTTGTTCATCTTTAACATAGGAATAATATTTATAATAATCATAACAATAACAACAGCAACAAGAATAAATATCTATTTCATAGCGTGGTGTTTTTGAGACTTATAATAGGTAATGTGTGTGACTTGTAATACAGTTTGTAAACATTAGATTTTGTTACAACTTCCCCTTTCCATGCAAAGGCATCCTTACTGGAGAAATTTCCCTGTCTAAATATCAATTTAACTATTACACATCAGAATCACACACATAAAAGTGATTACTGTCCATAAATTCTGTGTATCAAAGTTCAGGAGGTGATTAATTGCTTTGGTCCTATTGCAAATCAGCTGATTCAGCTGTTTCTCAAAGGGTGGACATGCTTCTGATGTGGTAGAATTATTTCATTTTGTGTCTTAAATTTTTTTTCATAAAAGAAAAGATGTAGAGGAACAACACTGGTAGAAATTATTTCAGATGATTAATTTGCACTCATTACTCTTCAGAAAGAAAGCAATTATTTCCTCAGAGCTCATCTGTGATTTTGAAGCAAAATATCCACATCTTAGTAGAATCCACATGTCCTCACACACCTCTACCCCAAATCTCTTTACTATTCTGTGTGAATTCTATATTTTCTATGAATTGATCACTAGAATGGTGGAGTTTAATATTCTTGTAAATTCCTTTGTAATAACCCAATTATTTAAGTTTATGTTGTCACAGAATTATTGTGAAGTAATTATGTCATTAGCTAATACAGTAGCACCAAAACCAGAAGGGACTTATGAGAACCAAATTAATCTTTATTCAAATAACTGAGTAAACATAGCAAATGATCTTCAAATTGACAGGACATACACACATAAAATCTCAAACATACCTCCAAATATCCCCAAGTTTGGGACAAAGGTTTTGCTTGTTTTAATAAAGTATAAAGCTTAGGAATCTCACTGAAAAATTCAAAAGCCTCCTTTTGACATCAAATACCTGTTAAGAAACAGTTGTTGAAGGATTTTGGCGTAAATGAATCACAAGCATATGGATTAAATTTCCCACAAAATATGCACAGTTCAAAAATTAAGTGAGAAAGTATGAAATGTGTTTTGAGTTTTATTAACAAAAATGATGGTATAAGTAGTGAAATCCTTAAGAGGTCACACAGTAAGTTGGTTTGCTTCTAATTCTACAAACAGCTGTATACATTTTGGAATCAGACATACCCTTCCTTTTCTAGGGAACTGCATGACCTTGGATTAATCGTTTTACTTTCCTGAGTTTCAATTTTCTCATCTGTACAATGGAGTTAGTAATACTTAACTTACAGTGTTGTTGTGTGGATTCAATAAAAGTGTCTAATTTATGCATAGTATTTGCTAAATGTGTATGTATGTGTAATTTTCAGTGTACATTTTAATGTATAAATGTGTATATATGCGTTTTGCATGTATGAGTGTGCATGTGGATGTGAATATATGTGAGTGTGTGTGCATGAGCCTCCATGTAGATGGTGTGTGAGTGTGCATGAATGTGCAAATGTGTGTGAGTTTGTGAATATGCACATATATAGGTATGCATATTTAGGTGTCTGGGTGCCTCTTTTCTCCATAGCAGTGACAGTTTATGGATTATAAATCAATGTAACAGAATTTACAATGATGCTAATATGGACTCTATTGGAGGTTTTCCCAAAGCTAATTTGTTAGCTTGTTAGTGGAAAGGAATCAATTCATTAAGTTTTGAATTTCCAGAAAGTTGCCATTTAGTGAATTTATTCTGAAGCACTTCATAAATTTGTAACTTAAAGAGGAGAATGCTATAAGTCTCTGTACAGTGTGTATAAAGTCATTTTATATTTTATGAAGAAAAACTTCTGTAAGTTTTAAATGAGAATAAAAGCAGAATTTCTCATTACAATATATTTATGCTCTTATCTTTAGGATGCCAAAGTACTTAGACAGAAAAGTTAGAGTCAACCTACATATTTGTCATGTTGGCAACTACTCTCCTGTTGTCAGAGAGAACTTCTGGGGCTGGAGATGGTCTTCTGTAATTGTCACTACCAGCCATTGATGCATCCTAGTCCAAGATCCCACTCAGAAACCTCCTCATTTGTGCAAACCCCAACAAGGAATATGCTGCCTGATCTCTTTGGTAGAATATTTCCTTAATAAAAGTCATGATGTCTTTAGCAGCTTCTGGACTTTCTTCACCATGCTTGCCCTGATGGGGAGCTTGCTCCATGGCTTCAGCTCCCCCTAGCATGAGGTCTTCCCAATTCACCCAGGACCCAATTCTTCTGCTAGAGAGGATCATGTCCATTGCTCTAGCTAGGACAATGTTTCTCCACTGGTAAGGATTATAGCACACAGTTCAAAGGTGATCCCAGTTGTTCTATTAACTACTTTGCCTTGATTTGGCTACTCGGTGAGGGTGGACTGCCTAACTGTTGTTTAGATTGTGCTTTTCTCTTTTCTACTGGCATAGCTGCTTTAGTAGTCTAGTGCTGGGGTGTTTTGGTGCCCTTTTTGTAGCTTTCTTGCTCTTCTGCGGTATTCTCCCCTCTGGCATGTTGTGCTTTGTGCTCTCTACTGGCACTCTTCATTCTAGGGAACTGGCTTCAGGTTTTCTCTTAGCTGTTGAACTCATGCAGGTACCTGCCCCTTATTGAGCAACCTCTTGATTTGATCTGGAATTTCAGTCCCTTTCAGCTTCCCCACCCTCTGCTGCATTGCTCACAACTCCAGAGCTTGACAAGACTATCTGCTCAGAGCTCTTTCTATCTTTTCTCTGTACCCCTGGGCCATCCCTTTGTTTTGAGCTCAGTGGTTCCTGAAAACAAAGATTCACCTAAAAGCAGGGTTTAACACAGCATCCTCTCCTCTGCAGCTCATTTTTGTCTAACTCTTGACCTCCTTGATTAGGTCTCAATCGGCTTCTGTAAACTACTGGAACTAATTATGCAGATTAAGAGCTTGCACGCAAATTCAAATAATCACCATGGGTTAGAGCAGTGGTTCTCAACCTTGGCTGCACATTAGAATCACCTGAGAATCTTTTTAAAATCCTGATTTCTGGGCCTCATCCTCCGGAAATTTTGTTTCTTTGTTATGAGGTGAGGCCACAACATTAGTAACAGAGAAACAGAATATCCAGAGGATGAGGCCCAGAAATCAGGATTTAAAAAAGATTTCCAGGTGATTCTAATGTGCAGCCAAGGTTGAGACCCACTGGGTTAGAGTAATAGGAAATTTAAGTGGTTTTTAGTACAGGTCAGATCCTTTACTTTAAGTACCTGACACCCTGTCTATATTCTTTGTTGTTTAAAATTGTATCAGATATATCTTAATTTGTGATACTGTAGCTAGGATTTGGTCCTTTTTTTGTAATAAAGAGATTTTGGTTATAACAGAAATTGACCTGTGGCATTTTGACAACCATGTACTGTGACTGGTCAGCAAAGTCAACTCCATTTTTATTTCCATCTTTACCCATCAACAGCCTTTATGAAAAAAAGAAAAATTAATTTTTAAGCTTTTATAGCTCTTTCAGCAATGTGTCAAGTTAAGTGGAATTCATGAAAGAATAGTCATTACTGAGTTGGCACAGTATTTGAGAGGATCTCTATTACATACTTTGCCAATACCCAAGGCAAGTACAGTTCTAGGTTTATGTACCAGCGTGGCTGCTTACTAGTTGTGTGACCTCAGAGATATTTAGTTAACCTCTCTGAACATTAGTTTTTTCATTTGTAAAATTGTTCAGTCACACAAAGGGTTGTTTGCTTATAGTAATGGAAGCTTACATTTATTCAGCCTTTTGATAGCAATTACTATGCTGAATTGCTTTATAGGCATTATCTCATTTAATTCTCATAACATCATTCAAGGCATGTGTTATTATTATTAGATCCTAATTTTACAAATGAGAAAAATGACACTCATAAAAATGAAGTGATTTTTCCCAAAGTCAACCAGTTTATAAGTAGTTGAAACTTGATGATAATGGCATGAAGATTTCCAATGAACTTTGTTCTTAACCACTAGAAAGTATTACTCTGAGGACCAAATGAGATTAAACTGAGAGGGTGTAAAAAATGATAAGGTGTTATATAATTATTTATTACGGATAAAGCCATGATTGCTACCCTGAGGTAATCATGATTAGTTTTTATTTTATTTTAATTTTTAGTTTTATTTTTTAAGCTCCTTGAAGCAAGACTATACAGAAACAAGACCCCAACCTCACTGATTCTAATATTTGTGCACATATTTGATATTTCCAAGATGAAAAACACTATTCATTCACTGCTCTTTTGAGGGGAGCTTGATGCAAAAGGGATCCTTTTCATTTTTTAATTAAAATTTTTTATTGTTTAATATATTACATAAGTCTCCTTTTTCCCCCATTGACCTCTCCCTGCCAACCCCAATCCCCAGCACATGCCCTCACCACCCCCCACTCCTGGTCTGTGTCCATTGGTTTCTTCATATGCATACAAGTCCTTTAGTTGATCGCTTACCCCCTCACTGCCCACCACCACCCGCCCCCACCTGCTACCCTGACAGTCGGTTCAATCCTTCTATGACTCGGGTTCTATTTTGTTAATCAGTTTATGTTGTTCATTATATTCCACAAATGAGTGAGATCATGTGATATTCATCTTTCTCTTACTGGCTTATTGCACTTAGCATAATGCTTTCCAGTTCCATCCATGCTGTTGCAAATGGTAAGAATTCCTTCTTTTTTACAGCAGCATAGTATTCCATAGTATAGATTTGCCACAGATTTTTAATCCACTCATCTGCTGATGACATTTAGACTGTTTCCAAATCTTAGCTATTCTAAATTGTGCTGCTATGAACATAGGGTGCATATATCCTTTCTGATTGGTGTTTCTGGTTGCTTGGGATATATATCTCTAGAAGTGGGATTACTGAGTCAAATGGAAGTTTCATTTTGAATTTTTTGAAGAAACACCATACTGTTTTCCACAGTGGGTGCATCAGTCTGCATTTCCACCAGCAGTGCAACAGGGTTCCTTTTTCTACGCATCCTGGCCAGCACTTGTCCTTTATTGATTTGTTGATGATAGCCATTCTGACAGGTGTGAGATTGTACCTCATTGTTGTTTTGATTTGCATCTCTCAGATGATTAGTGACCTTGAGCATGTTTTCATGTGTCTCTTGGCCTTCTGTATGTCCTCTTTTGAAAAGTTTATTTGGGTCCTTTGCCCAGCCCATTTTTTTATTGAATTGTTTATTTTCCTTTTGTTAAGTTGTATGAGTTCCCTGTAAAGGTTGGAAATTAAACCCTTATCAGAGATAACATTGGCAAATATGTTCACCCATGCAGTGGGCTTTCTTGTTGTTTTGTTGATGGTTTCTTTTGTGTGCAGAAGCTTTTTATTTTCATGTAGTCCCATTTGTTTATTTCAGCCGTGGGCAAACTACGGCCCACGGGCCGGATCCGGCCCATTTGAAATGAATAAAACTAAAAAAAAAAAAAGACCTAACCCTTTTATGTAATGATGTTTACTTTGAATTTATATTAGTTCACACAAACACTCCATCCATTGCTGGGAGCCGGTCCATCCTTGCTGTTTCAAGGTACCTGGCATATATGGCATACTGTTCTTAATATGTTTGCTCACCTTCTTGGCACTATGTGTTTTAACCAAGGTCACCTCTCTGAGAAAGGTTGTTTCCCCAGGTAGGGATTTTCCCCTGAAGTTAGGGAGGGAATAAAACCTCTTAACTAAGTGCCAGGCGGGTAATTAGTCACTTTAACTATGAACAATCATGCTTAAGCTACATAATCTTTACTCCCTGGAATGGAGATAAGAAATGCCCTAACCTTTGGAATAGAGATTGATAGGATTGGAATCAACTGGTATAAATACAGATGTAACAAGACAATAGGACTCAGAACCTAGACATAGAACCCAGCAATCCATGCTTTTGTTCTGGCCCTCCGGTCCAGTTTAAGAACCCATTGTGGCCCTCGAGTCAAAAAGTTTGCCCAACCCTGGTTTATTTTCTCCTTGATTTCCATTGCCCTAGGAGCTGTATCGGTAGGGACATTGCTACAACAAATGTCTGATATTTTGTTGCCTATGGCTTCTTCTAAGATTTTTATGGTTTCCCACCTTACATTTAAGTCCTTTATCCATTTTGAGTTTATGTTTGTGTATGGTGAAGTTGGTGGTCTAATTCCATTTTTTTTGCATGTATCTGTTCAATTTTCCCAATACAATGTATTGAAGAGGCTGTCTTAACTCCATTGTATGCTCTTGCCTCCTTTGTCAAATATTAATTGAGCATAATGGCTTGGGTCTATTTCTGGGTTCTCCGTTCTGTCCCATTGGTCTATATGTCTGTTCTTGTGCTAGTACCAAGCAGTTTTTAGAACAGTGGCCTTGTAGTGTAGCTTGATATCTGGTAGTGTGATCCCTCCAACTTTGTTCTTCTTTCACAAGATTGCTGGATCTATTCGGGATCTTATTTTATTCCAGATGAATTTTTGGAGAGTTTGTTCTTGGTCTTTGAAGTATGTCATTGGTATTTTCATGGGGATTGCATTGAATCTATAGATTGCTTTAGGTAGTATGGACATTTTAATGATGTTGATTCTACCAATCCATGAACACAGTATATTCTGCCATTTGTTTATGTCTTCCTTTATCTCTTTTTTCAGCATCCTGTGATTTTTTGAGTACAGGTCCTTTACCTCCTTGGTTAAATTTATTCCTAGGTACCTTAATTTTTGTGTTGCTATGGTAAATGGGATTGTTTTTGTTTTGTTTTTAGTTTCTCTTGCTGTGAGTTCATTATTGGTGTATAAAAATGCCATAGATTTCTGGGTGTTAATTTTGTATCCTGCTACATTGTTGAATTCATTTATTAAGTCTAGTAGTTTTTTGATGGAGTATTTAGGGGTTTTCTAAGTATAATATCATGTCATCTGTGAAGAATGACAATTTTACTTCTTCTTTTCCAATTTGGATGCATTTTATTTCTTCTTCTTGTCTGATCACTATGGCTAGCACTTCCAGTACTATGTCGAACAGGAGTGGTGAAAGTGGGCATCCCTGTCTTGTTCCTGTTCTTAGGGGAAATGGTTTTATTTTTTGCCCATTGAGTATGATATTGGCTGTGGGTTTGTCATATAAAGCTTTTATTATGTTGAGGTATAATGCCTCTATTCTAACTTTGCTGAGAGTTTTTGTTTTTTATCAGGAAAGGGTGTTAGATTTTGTCAAATGCCTTTTCTGCATCAATTAGTATGATTATGTGATTTTTGTCTCTCAGTTTGTTTATGTGGTGTATCACATTTATTGATTTGCGGGTATTGTACCAACTTTGCACCCCTGGAATAAATCCCACTTGGTCATGGTGTATGATCTTTCAAATATAATGCTGTATCCAATTTGCTAGGATTTTTTGAGGATAATAGCATCTATATTTATCAGGGATATTTTCCTGTAATTCTCTTTCTTTGTAGTGTCTTTATCTGGTTTTGGGATTAGGGTAATGCTGGCTTCATAGAAAGAACTAGGAAGTGTGCTTTCCTCTTGAATTGTTTTTGGAATAATTTGAGCAGCATAGGTTTTAGTTCTTCTTTGAAAATTTGGTAAAACTCCCCTGTGAAGCTGTCTGGTCCTGGGGCATTAGTTTGCTGGAAGGTTTTTGATGACTGCTTCAATTTCCTCCTTAGTTATCGGCCTGTTGAGATTTTTTTTTTTTATTCGTCTTGATTGAGTTTTGGAAGGTCATATTTTTCTAGGAATATGTCCATTTCCTCTAAGTTGTTTAGTTTGTTGGAATAGAGTTGTTCATAGTATTTTTTAATAATCCTTTGTAGTTTTGCAGGATCTGTTGTTATTTCACATCTTTCATTTCTGATTTTGTTTATTTGTATCCCTTCTCTGTGGTTCTTGGTGAGCCTGGCTAGAGGTTCATCAATTTTGCTTATTCTTTAAAAGAACCAGCTCTTGGTTTTCTTTTTGTTGTTTTCTTTTCTTTTCTTTTCTTTTCTTTTCTCTTCTTTTCTTTTCTTTTCTTTTCTTTTCTTTTTGTCTTGTCTCTATGTCATTTATTTATTTTTTTAAATCTTTAATTTCTTTATTGGTTAAGGTATTACAAATGTGTCCTCATCCCCCCATTAACCCCCACACCCCCCCAACTCATGCTCTCATCCCCCTGTTGTCTGTGTCCATTGGTTGGGCTTATATGCATGCATACAAGTCCTTTGGTTGATCTCCCCCCCCCTTTATTATACCTTCCCCTACTTTCCCTCCGGGGATTGACAGTCTGATCGCTGCTTCTCTGTCTCTGTTCATCAGTCTATGTTGTTCTCTATATTCCACAAATGAGTGGAAATGTCCAAAGCAGATCCTTTTCCCCTTTGCTTTAAGGTCACTGTGACCTGCTTCAAATTATTTTGATGTTTTCCTTACTTTTTAGTGATTCCTGACTCTGTTTTAGATACTATTCCCAAGGAGTCTACAATGATCCAAGATGGTAATGAAATTAAAAAAAAAACAAAAACACAAGTACTATTTAATTTAAAAGAAATACTTACAGGTTTGTTAAAAGGTAAAGGAGAAGTTACAAAATCAAAGAATTTCCACTAAAGCCTCGTTGTTAGGAGCAGAGGCCTGCCTTAAGAATCTCTACCTTTCTATTACTAGTTGGGTGACTCTGAGCAAAGTACCCAATGACATCAAGTCTAGGATGCCATCAATTATATGACACATTATTATTTTAGGTACCAATATGTAAGAAAATAAATTTCCAGTTAAATAGTGACAGAATGTCTTAGCAATAGTGCTGTGCAATGCATAAGTTGGCTCTGATTGCATACACAGGACTCTCATTGCATGCCTTGAAATTTCTTGCATTTTTTTTTGTGGAGTAATTTGATAATTTCTCTTGCCTTTGGTTGCTTTGCTTAGAAATCTTTTTGGATATAGCAGTAACAAAATATAACAAAGTTTTCTTTTTGTGGGCATCTTTCTTCCATATGGTCCTGTAAATCCCTTAATTGTCACTTTGCAAGAAAAGAAGGAATTGTGGACATTCCTTGCCGGGGTCCAACCCCAGCAGGTCCAGGGGTCCCCAAAGGCGTGGACGGAGTCGGCGAAGAAGGAATGACACGGAGACAGCGTTCAGTTGATCAGCAACCTAGCCAGGATCTCTAGCCCGGATCTCCAGAGAGGTTCTGCTTCGGATCTCCAGCGAGGTTCTGTAGCCATGTTCCCTCGCTAGGTTCTCCAGCCAGGTTCTGTCCAGGCTCTCCAGTCAGGTTCAGTGTCCAGGTTCCAGTCAGGTTCTCCTGCCAATCTCTGTAGTCAGGTTCCGTCCAGGATCCCTTGCCATGTTCTCCCGCTAGGCTCTGTCTCTAGGCTCCGAGGCCAGTCCCTCTCCAGAATCCTCCGGCATGCTCTCTCCAGCAAAGTTCTTCTGTCTCTAGGCTCCGTGTAGGTTCTGTCTTCTTGATTCTGTTCTAAGTTCTGAGAGTTTCTGTCTTGTTACAACTGTATTTATACCAGTTGATTCAATCCTATCAATCTCTATTACAAAGGTTAGGGCGTTTCTAATCTCCATTCCAGGGAGAAAAGATTATGTAGTTTAAGCATGATTGTTTGTAGTTAAATTGATTAACTACCCGCCTGGCACTTAGTTAAGGAGTTTCATCCCCTCCCTAACTTCAGGGGAAAATCCCTACCAGGGGATTCAACCTTTCTCGGAGAGGTGACCTTGTTTAAAACACAGCGCCAAGAAGGTGAGCAAACATATTAAGAACTGTATGCTATATATGCCAGGTCCCTTGAAACAGCAAGGATGGACCGGCTCCCGGCAATTCCTCTAATGAGACATATACTTATTTCACTAATGTCCAATTGCCACCTTGCCACTGTTTCCAGTGCCTTTCAGCATACATAGTACCATTTTCAATGTCAATTCAGAAAGAGCACTCTTGAAAACATTTAAAATGACAATAAAACTCACCATGTTTAGCACTACAACTGTACATAGTACATATATTCAAGTGACTTGACAATTGTATCAACAAGTATGACCAAGTATAGACACACACATAGGTAAGAGCTATTATGCCAGGCTAGTTTCTGGACAATAGTTATTGTAAGATGCCACTGATTATAAAATCATCCTGATTTCAGGAATGTGAAATGTGTTCTTATGGTCAGAAAAAACATAGTCCTTAAGTTTTCTCAGCCTATATCCTTATTTGAAAAGATAAGGCTAGTAATGATATTTGCTTCTAAAGGATAGCATGAGGATACAGTTAAATCACTTAGCACAATGTTGAACACAAACTAAGTGCTCAGATATTAATTTAAAAACACACAACTGCTATAGTGGATATTATTTTAAAAAGCAAACATAGAGCAGAAGATTAAAGGAAGCTATAGGAGTGTCTTAGCCAAATAGTAAATGGCATTATGGCAGTGAAACCATAAAACATATTTGCTGACAGAGGCCATGACTTCATAATGCCACAATGACAACTTATAAGGGGGATTGATTGGATTATTTTAAACGGTTTAACTGGTTGTTTTAATGTCAGTAAGAAGGAAGCTTAATTTATCTTTCATGGACTACTTTAGGATATCTACTCTACTAAAACCCTACATATAAACTTATAAGCATTGTTTCCTCATTTAAAAATCATTCATATATTGTAAAATGATTCGACTTCTATGGAAAACAATATAGATATTTCTCAAAGAATTAAAAATAGAAATAACATATGATCTAGCAATTCCACTTCTGGATATATATGAAAAGGAAATGAAATAATTGCAGCATTTTTCACAATAGTCAAAATGTGAAAACAGAAATCTAAGTGTACATAGATGGATGAATAAAGAAAATATGGTACATATATAAATGAAATATTATTCAACCCCAAACAGGAAATCCTGCCTTTTGTGACAGTGTGGATGGACATTTTGGACATTCTGTTAAGTGAAATAAGTCAGAGAGAGAAAGGCCAAATACCATATTATCTCACTTATACATAAAATATAAAGACATAACTCATAGAAACAGAGAGAAGAATGGCAATTACCAGGGACTGAGGGGTGGGGAAATGGGGAAGGGATGGTAAAAGGGTACAAACATTTAATTATAAAATGAATACATTCTGGATATCTAATGTACAGTATGGTGACTATAGTTAACCATACTGTATTGTGTACTTGAAAGTTGTGACAAGAGTAGAGCCTTAATCTTCTCACTCTAACAACAACAATAAAATGTTAATTATGTGAGGTGAAGGATGTGTTAACTAACCTATTTTGGTAAATATTTGCAAAATATATGTGTATCAAATCACATTCTATACATAAAGCTTACACAATGTTATATGTCAATTATATCTCAACAAAGCTATGGATGGAAAAGAAGTGGTTAATTCTAGTTACATGCCACATCATGGAATGATGTTGGGAACATGATATTAAGAAAATAAGTTTCAGAGAATGCATAAAATATTATTTCATTTTAAAGAGTTCAAAACATGGAAAACTCAGTAATTTATTGCTAAGGGATACAAACATATATAGTAAACACTATAGCAAGAGGAAGATATACACAAAATTCAGGACAGTCTTTACATCTGGGTGCAGAGGGGAGGACATAGGTTTGCGAAGATGCTAACAAGGGATTTCCAATGTAATGGTAATATTTTTAAAATCTAGAATACTTTATATTTTATACATATTATTTCATATATAATCTATAAAACCCCATCTCTTTCTCCCTATTCTAGATTCACTATTTTCTCCCCTCTATAAATAGTAAGTCATTTAAAAAACCTAGTTAACACTCCTCTTGATATTTCAGGTTAGTGAAGGTGAAGACAGAAATGTTTTAAAGCAAGATCGCTTATGACACCCTGGTTTGGATGGCTTGGGGTGAATGGGACTCTATGATAAGAGTGGAGGAAGTGGGGTGAGAGTGTATTGGGTATATAAACAAATCAACTTACAGAATCTAGTTGTTTCTCAGGTAATTGTCGATAGTTCAAAACACATGTTTATTCAACAACTTTTAAGAGCTGCAAACAGACTTATTGGTAGATTTTCTGATCTATTATGGCAATGGAAACCATCTGATGCATGTTTTTAAACGTGTTTGCAGATGGTCAGAACTTATGACCCAATTAACAAAACAAACATGTCTATGAACTTAATATAATCCTTCTGACCTTAATAAAGTCTTAAAATACCAAGAAAAACTCTTTTAAGATTGAAAAATGTACACAAAAGTGAAACATTCCATACACTTGCACTGGAGTTTATGACCCTTGCCTCCTACCACTGCTCCCTGGCTAACTTAATGCCATTTAAAGTGCTTCCTTTGGTGGTAGCAAATTATAAATCCATATTTCAGTAAGACACTATCATCAGCCACAGGTTTATAAATAAGTGCACACACACACACACACACACACACACACACCGAGTTTTCTCTCAGCAATGATTTGGTTGACAGGTTGAAAAATCACTAAAGACCTTCTGTTTCTATTCTAAATATTGTTGTTTGTAATGATAATATGCTTTTCATTTTCCTGGATTTCCCCCATGAAAATCCTAGACATATTACAATAAAATATATTCTTATGCAAATAATCCAAATAGGTTTTTTTCTAAGACCTAGAAGGAATGTCTAAAAGAACGCCCTGTCAAAATCAAAATACTAAAGTTTCTCAATAGGCCTCTATTCTTTATCTGACTTGTTAAGTCTCTAAGTTATTATATTATTATTGAATTAAAATGATAATAAAGTAATGCTGAATAGTCAGACCCTACCCCCTCTTCATACATAGCAATTATAACTGCAGCTGAAAATAACTGAAATTTTATCACATCAAAGAAGACACCAGCCAGCCATGACCTCATGAAAGCCTTTCTGGCGTGTTGAGTTAGATTTAAACAGGGAGTTGTTTGCCATATCCTTTTATTATTTCAGAGACCCCTGTCAATCAGCACAGCAGTTAGTGAGAAACTCTACTGCTTGCTACTACCAGCCAATAGGCAAATTGGTTTGGCTCTTTTAACAGCTGGTTATCTAATCTATTTTTATTATTCTAGAAGAGTTAGTAGATTTGGTTGAGGATGAAATTAAATCTGGATGTTTTAATGACAACCAAATTATTCTTATGTTATCTATATTCAAACCTGTTTTGGAAAATTATGTTAGTGATGAAAGGAGGAAAGATTACTAAACTGGAAACAAGGAAATGTAAGTTCTGTTCTCCCTATGAATCCAGATACATTCTTAAGATGCTTTGCAAGAACCTTGAGGGTCCTGGCTTCATTTTGGGAGACGATACTGGTTTTGTTTTAAGAGGAAGATTAATCATTTCTTCGACAAGCCAATATAGCAGGACTGAAATTGAAAAAAACAAATGGCCTCCATATGTAACATTCAGTATTGCCTAAAACTTACATCTTGTTCTGGCATCTCCAACCTGTTGATGCTGGAAAACGTAAATTTACCACTGAGGGCAACTTGGTTTCTTCTAGTTTAAGACTCTTTTAAGTAGTAATTTCATTCACTATTCTCTCAGGGATATATCAAAGGGGTTTTCCCTTCCCCCAAGATGATGTCTGCATGCAAAGGAAGGCATGTGTTGTGGCAGCAGCAGGATAATGAACTTACAGTTTTTCTTGGAATATTCTGTATCCTGCTGACTTATGGAGGCATCCAGTGCTAATGTTTGCTGTGGTATGGATGTTTCCCTGTATTATCCCACTGCAATAATTGAGAGCCCCTTTGGTCTTGCATTCTCTGAACTTCCCAGGCCAGACCTCTTTCAGTTCATCAGTTCTCTCAGTGTCGGCCATCCCTTGCCACTCACAAGCTATGGTTTAATAGAAAATGTTATCTCAGAATTATTTACATAGGTGTCTCTCCTGCTGATGCTGCCACACTCCGTGTTTCCAGTATACCATAATTTATCTCTCTGTATTAGAACATGACCATGAAAGTAGACCATCACCCAGTATGTTCAAAATTTTCTCAATATATATGTATAGATTCCTGTTGTTCGACCCTTTCAGGGATGGGGCATCTTCTCTGTAGTCTCATCTGTTCAAAATATATCCCCCCTGTACAGGAAGGGTTTTTGCCTTACCGGGTGGCAAATCCATTATATAACATATTCCTCAAGCACTTTTACATTGTGGCTAATAATCTTTATTCTCAGAGCCTTGAGAAAACTCTTGCTATATAATAAAATTTAAAAATAGATTTAGAAACCCTCAGCTAAACCCAGCTTTTAAGATCATTGTCCTGCTATGGACTTAAGTTTAAGTTTGAAATCCAATCTGAGCAAAGACATTTTTGTTCTAGGTTGTATTGGAAGTCCCCACCCATCCCTCTTCATCCTGCTACATTGATCCCATGGTTGAGGAGCCACAGGAAAATATTTATGGAGAATGAAATATACATTATTTCCATATTTATATTATCTATCTATCTATCTATCTATCTATCTATCTATCTATCATCTATCAATCATTTACCTACTATCCGCTCCATTATATAAATACATCTTTCTCTTCAATTATTGACCACCTTTTATAGCATAATTCTGATGCACTAGACTGCCTTGAAAGTGTTAGGCACCAGTTACCAAATACAGAGAATTGGGGAGAAAACAGGCTTCATTTTTCAAACAAAGTTTTTCAAATTGAAGAGGAAGATTTGGAGTATCTTTGATTTTGTAGCCCCCTTGTGAAAGCGATTGAGAGCGTGTACTGTCTCAAAGTGCTGATACATTAGATAGTACAGTTATGTTTGAAAATACATTGGAAGTGCCTGTGAAAAGATGTCTTACAGTGTCTGAGACAGCAGGGTTGAAACTATCACTGGACAGAGATATGTAAACTAAAATTTATTGTTAATTTCTCACTCAAGTTTCTTCTGGGTTGGTCCTATCAATGACATAGTATTCAACTATTAGTATTTTAGAGTAGGAGAAAGTAATGTAATAATTTTGTACTTTTTGAAGAGATGGTTGATCCACAAACATTTCTGAATTTGCTACATTTCAAGGTTCTTTGCCTTCTAACATTGTTTATATGTACAGTTCATAAAGCTTATTGTCTTTATGTTACAGGTTAGAACTGAGACCCAGGGAGAAAAAAAGTTTACTATATATCTTGTGGAATTTCTGTGCAGCAATAATGCGTAAATTTTAATTACAAATGAGTATCTGCATAAAGCATTCGTGTTTCACAGTAACAATATCATGAGGACATCATATATCCACACTTGGTCTTCTGTATCTTTTCAGAGACTGAAAGAGGCTGTAGAAAGCAGAAATTGTTGTTCAGATAAAATGCTGTGGGAGTACATAGCAAAGGAAATATGGGAAATGTTCAAATAATTTTGAGATTAATTTTCATCTTTTGGGGTTTTAAAGTATAATATTTTTATTTTAACCCAGATGTTAATTAACTT
The DNA here is from genome assembly GCF_963259705.1 of Myotis daubentonii. NCBI lineage: Eukaryota > Metazoa > Chordata > Mammalia > Chiroptera > Vespertilionidae > Myotis > Myotis daubentonii. The sequence continues at coordinate 24,065,697 of NC_081861.1, read as the reverse complement.
TATTGAACAACTACTTTATTGCCCACTAGGAGATCTTGGTCCTTGGCCCTGGGCTACCACAAAATGGATTGATTGACTTCAACAAGTCAGTCAAACTAGTCTGGGTGTCCAGTTTTTTATAGATAAAAATGAGAACATTTAACTGTATAATCTCGAAGTTCCCCTCTAATATTTAGTGAGTGTATGTAGAGTTCACATCCCACAGATCTATCATGTCTCTCCAATTCCAAGATTCAATCAATTACTAAGCTCTACTGACTCTATTCTAAATATTACTTAACTTTACCCATACCCTTTCATTTTTAATGTTTATTGTTGAGATTATTACAGATAATAATAATCTCCATTGTCCCCCTCCATTGTCCCCCTCCACTCAGTTCCCACCCTGCTCCAGACCTTCGCCACCTTATTGTCTGTGCCCATAGGTAATGTATATATGCATTACAGATCTTTGCTTAATTTCTTCCCACCCCCCCCCATCCCCTTTCCTCTGTGAATCTTCAGTCTGTTCCATTTCCATGCCTCTGATTCTAGTTTATTCACCAGTTTATTATGTTCATGAGATTACTTATTCGTTTATTTTGATTTTTAGATTCAATTGTTGATAGCTATGTATTTGTTGCCATTTTGTTGTTCATATTTTTGATCTTTTTCTTTTTCTTCTTCTTCCTCTTCTTAAAGAATACCTTTCAACAGTTCATATAATACTGGTTTGGTGTTGATGAACTCCTTTAGCTTTTTCTTGTCTGTGAAGCTCTTTATCAGACCTTCAATTCTAAATGATTGCTTTGCTGGGTAGAGTAATCTCCGTTGTAGTTCCTTCCTATTTATCATTTTGAATATTTTTTGCCACTCCCTTCTGGCCTGCATAGTTTCTGTTGAGAAATCAGCTGACAGGTGTATGGGCATTCCCTTGTAGGAAACTAATTGCTTTTCTTTTTGTCTTTAGCCCGTGGCATTTTAATTATGGTGTGTCTTGGTGTGCTCCTCTTTTGGCTTCTTATTTTTTGAGACTCTCTGTGCTTCCTGGACTTGTAAGTCTATTTCCTTCACCAGGTAGGGGAAGTTTTCTGTCATTATTTCTTCAAATGGGTTTTCAATATATTGCTCTATCTCTTCTTCTGGCACCCCCATAATGCAAATGTTGGTACACTTGAAGTTGTCCCAGAGGCTCCTTACACTATCTTCATATTTTTGGATTCTTTTTTTCTTTTTGCTCTTCTGGTTCAGTGTTTTTTGCTTCCTCATATTTCAAATCATTGACTTGATTCTTGGGATCCTGTAGTCCACTGTTGAATCTCTGTATATTATTCTTTATTTCAGTCAGTGTATGCTTAATTTCTGACTGGTCCTTTTCCATTTTTTTTTTTCTTTTTGGCATTCTCACCAAGATCCTTAAAGGTCTCACTAAGTTCCTTGGAGGTTTCTAGAAGACTCTTGAGTAACCTTATAACTGTGGTTTTGAACTCTATAGCCAGTAGTTTGCTTTTTTTCATTTGTTACATGTTTCTTTGTCTCTGCATTTTGGCTGCTTCCCTGTATTTGTTTCTATGTATTGGGTAGAGCTGCTATGTCTCCTTGAGTTGGTAGAGTGGCCTTGTGTAGTAGGTGTTCTATAAGGCCCAGTGGCTCAGCCTCTCCAGACACCTGAGCTGGGCACTCTAGGTACACCTTTTGTAGGCTGTGAGCACAGTTTGTTGTATTTTGCCGGGAGCCGGTCCATGCTTGCTGTTTCAAGGGACCTGGCATATATGGCATACTTTTCTTAATATGTTTGCTCACCTTCTTGGCGCTGTGTTTTAACCAAAGTCACCTCTCCGAGAAAGGTTGAATCCCCAGGTAGGGATTTTCCCCTGAAGTTAGGGAGGGAATAAAACCCCTCAACTAAGTGCCAGGCGGGTAATTAATCCCTTTAACTACGAACAATCATGCTTAAACTACATAATCTTTTCTCCCTGGAATGGAGATAAGAAACGCCCTAACCTTTGTAATAGAGATTGATAGGATTGAATCAACTGGTATAAATACAGTTGTAACAAGACAGAAAGACTCAGAACTCAGGAGACAGAACTCAGAACAGAATCAAGAAGACAGAACCTACACGGAGCCTAGAGACAGAAGAACTTCGCTGGAGAGAGCATGCCGGAGGATCCTGGAGAGGGACTGGCCTCGGAGCCTAGAGACAGAGCCTAGCGGGAGAACATGGCAAGGGATCCTGGACTGAACCTGACTACAGAGATTGGCAGGAGAACCTGACTGGAGAGCCTGGACAGAGCCTGGCTGGGGAACCTAGCGAGGGAACATGGCTGCAGAGCCTCGCTGGAGATCCGAAGCAGAACCTCTCTGGAGATCCGGGCTAGAGATCCTGGCTAGGCTGCTGATCAACTGAACGCTGCCTCTGTGTCCTTCCTTCTTCGCCTACTCCGTCCACACCTTTGGGGACCCCTGGACCAGCTGGGGTTGGACCCCTAAGTAAGCGCCCTGCACTCGGGACGGATCGGACTCCACCGTAGGAAGAGGGTGGATAGTCTTCGCCGACTCCGTCCACACCTTTGGGAACCCCTGGAACAGGATTCCCTTAGGTAAGCCCCCCCCCATTGAGAACCCCACACTCGGGACGGATAGGACTCCACTAGGGTGCTACAGACCCCCCTATAGAGGATAAGTAGGGTAAGAAGGTGGATAGTACAGAACTTAGATTGAGAAGATGTGCCATACTGAGTCCAAAGAAAGAAGACTCTGTATTGATCTTTAGATTAAGAAGATGTGCCATACTGAGTCTAAAGAAAAAAGACTCCGTATTGATCTTTTAACATATATGCTTGTTAGCAGAGGAATTAAGGTTACTCCCAGTCAGACAGAACGTTTTATACAAGAAATACGTCCATGCTTTTCTGAGGAAGGAAAGGTGCCAGAAAGGTAAATGTAGAGGCATGGGAGAAGGTAGGCCCAAGGAGCCTTATCCTTAACCCCACTGCAGCCTTTCCACCCCGGGAAAGTGCAGGATTGGCAAGCTCTCCCTGGGGTGATAGATCAGGACTCAGGTAATAGCAGAAAGCGCCAATCCTACTCTTAAAATGGATACAAGAGAGCGTTTGAGGTTTTTCTTTTTAATGCCTGCTTTTAAAAAAATAAAAAAGGGGGAATTTGCCGGGAGCCGGTCCATGCTTGCTGTTTCAAGGGACCTGGCATATATGGCATACTTTTCTTAATATGTTTGCTCACCTTCTTGGCGCTGTGTTTTAACCAAAGTCACCTCTCCGAGAAAGGTTGAATCCCCAGGTAGGGATTTTCCCCTGAAGTTAGGGAGGGAATAAAACCCCTCAACTAAGTGCCAGGCGGGTAATTAATCCCTTTAACTACGAACAATCATGCTTAAACTACATAATCTTTTCTCCCTGGAATGGAGATAAGAAACGCCCTAACCTTTGTAATAGAGATTGATAGGATTGAATCAACTGGTATAAATACAGTTGTAACAAGACAGAAAGACTCAGAACTCAGGAGACAGAACTCAGAACAGAATCAAGAAGACAGAACCTACACGGAGCCTAGAGACAGAAGAACTTCGCTGGAGAGAGCATGCCGGAGGATCCTGGAGAGGGACTGGCCTCGGAGCCTAGAGACAGAGCCTAGCGGGAGAACATGGCAAGGGATCCTGGACTGAACCTGACTACAGAGATTGGCAGGAGAACCTGACTGGAGAGCCTGGACAGAACCTGGCTGGAGAACCTAGCGAGGGAACATGGCCACAGAACCTGGCTGGAGATCCGAAGCAGACCCTCTCTGGAGATCGAGACCAGAACTTGGCTGGAGATCCTGGCTAGGCTGCTGATCAACTGAACGCTGTCTCCGTGTCATTCCTTCTTCGCCGACTCCGTCCACACCTTTGGGGACCCCTGGACCTGCTGGGGCTGGACCCCGGCAGTATTTGAGACTTGATTGCTATTGGTGTCATTGGGAGGAATTGACCTCCAGGCCAATTGGCTGTGAGGACCAGCTGTGACTACAGTGGGAGAACTGCTGTAAAGGAGACCCCTCTATAGAGCAGGACTTGATTCAGTGGGGCTTTGGTGCTTACTTAGTCTTCCCCTTGAATAAGTTGCTTATGGATGTTGAGTTGTAATCTGGTATGGTCTGACACTGACCTCTGGGTATACTGGCTTTTGGGTCTCCAGAGAGGTGAAAAGTCAGCCACTGCCTGGGACCACTCAGCAGGAGCTACAGAGAGATCTGCAGATTCCTCCTCTTTGTATTAGGTTTAGAAGTACCCAGATGAGGCCCAGCTGTGAAGCAAGGTAGACTGGTGCTGGTGCCAGGTCTTGGGCCTTTTATTGATAGGTTTGGGGCTCACTGACCCAGCTGCAGATTGTTTGAGAGATTTTACCATTAGCAAGGAAAGGCCATTTATATGCAAAAGCTGCTACACACAGCTTGGGTGGGGTTGTAAATTGGATGAGGCGGGATCTTAAGGAATCACCAGGGCAGAGCAAACAGAAATTGCTGCCAGTCAGCCCTGCAACTGAGGAGGTCCCACCATAGGAACAATGATCCCTGCAAGGACCACTGTCTGGGAGAAAGCTGCCCCTGAGTTCCTGCCCTGATGCCAGGTAATCCAGTTCCTCCTAGTATGTGTCTGTGTCCTTCAAAGCCTCTCCCTGGAGCTGGAATTCAGAGGAAGCAGGACCTGTAAGTTCAGTTCATGGTGCTGGCCTTCTAAGAGGAACAGCTGGGTCTCTAGCAGCTTCTGTGTCACTGAGCCCCAATCCACACTGGTTTTTACAGCCTGAGGGTCTTACTACCCATAGGGACTGCTTTTCCCAGCTCTGAGACCCTGGGCTGGGGACCTGGTGTGAGGCTGGGACCCCTTGCTCCTCCAGGCAGCCTCCACAGAGGCGATCTCCCTCCCCATTGAAAAAGTGGCACATATGGGTTCCATATGAGCTCATTCCATGCCTCCACACCTCCTATCAGTCTCAGTGTGCTTTCTTCTTTACTTCTCTAGTTGTAGGACTTCCATTCAGCCAGCTTTTCAGCAGTTCTGGATGATGGTTGCACTGTATTTTAGTTGTAATTTTGAGGTGGTTGTAGGAGGCAGAGAGTACAGGCATTTACCTATGCCATCATCTTCAAATCTCTACATACCCTTTCAAACCCAGCTGCCATTTTCCTTATTGAGAGCCTCAATATCTTTCATCAGCCTCATAATTGTTTTTGCTGATTCTCTTGACTGCTTTCAATATCCCCCTTTTAATGGTGCCATGGTGATTTTTCTAAAACACTAATTTGTTGCCATCATACTCCAGGTTGTAAGCTTTCTGTAGTTCATCTATTGTTGTAGTATAAAGCATGGCTTTTATGTTCAGGCTTCCCATTTCTTTCTTTTCTTGCTCCTCATTTTCAATGATTGAACCAACTTATTCCTGTCACTCCCTTGTTTAAAAACTGCATCAACAATGTCAATGTTCCTAGTGCCTAGTCCAGGGCCTGGTGTTTAGTAGGTGCTCAATAAAAGTTTGTGGGACTGTATTGAATAAATTCAGCTATAAGTTTGGCTCTACAATGGCTATGTATCATGGCAATCACTCACTCTCAGGCTCTTAATCCAGAATTCCTAGTATTAGTAAGGCACCCCTCCTCTATGCTTCATCAGCCCTACCCCTAACCCCTGTGGCAGCACTCATCACACTGGATGATAATTGACTGCTTGCTGTTTTGCCTGCCCCTAAGACAGTGGGTCTCAACCTTGGCTGCACATTTGAATCACCTGTTAACAAAGAAACAGAATTTCCGGAGGATAAGGCCCAGAAATCAGGATTTTAAAAAGATTCCCAGGTGATTCTAATGCACAGCCAAGGTTGATAACCACTGCCCTAAGACAATGAACAATTTGGGAGCAGGACCCAGGTCTTGGTCATCATCTTAATCCCAATGCCTATTACATGGCAGGTAATCAACAACTGAATGATTGAATAAGTGAATTAATGAAAAAGATGGTAAGAAAGGGGACTCAATTATATTAATAAATATCTCTTTATATCACACTGGTTGATACTTTTGTCAAAATAGAAGGTCTAAACCCTTATTTACAGGAAAAAAGAGACTTGATCCTAATAGCAAATGTTCAGAGGAATGGGTTTTTTGGCCCCTCAGAATTCTGACTTCAGCCAGTTGACCATTGAGGTTCTGATGAAAGATTCAAGTATTGGCCACCATCGGAGACTGCATCCCCATAATGGGGAAAGGAAACAGTACTCCTTAAAGAATAGGGGAGAGCTGGAACTATGTGGCTTAGGCACCTTGAGAAAGAAGACAACATAATGAGAAACTAGCAGGCAGCCAAGGCTGAGAACCAGTTTCTGTTGTGTGTGTGTTGATTTTCAAAAATGAGAAGGTATTTATTTTACATGCTCTGGTAATTAAGCAAACAAAAACCTATATGACCAAAAAATGAAGATTGATACATGCATTCAATGAGAGTAGGGAAAATTACACTCACAGAGGAAAAGATTCCATATGTTTTCCAATACCTAGGCACAACTGGGTGCCGCTTTAATGACTTTCCAAATGCACCCCGTTGTTCTTAAGTATTGAAGAACATATGGCACGTTTCCCCTTTAACTGTGAATTTCCTTACTTTTGTCAGTTGGTGTCTCATGCTTAATCTATTTTAATGCAGTTTTTTGTGGGTGTGAATACAGTCCAAATTTGTTATTAGAGAGGCCATGTTAATAGTATACTCAGTTGTTATGTTTTCGTCTTCCCCAAATATACTGTGAAAATCTACATATACAGGTCTAACTTTGAAATTGTTAATAAAGGCCCTTTGAGAGTTTCCAAATCAATCTTCTCAGCTCCAAACTTAGCATGGATGATAAATGGCCATTTAGTTGCCAATATAGCACAATATTTCAATTTCCTGCCTTCCCAAAGGTATTTGAAAGGTTGTACGAAGTTCATACTCACAGTATGTGTTGTCTACAACGCTGTGATCTCTGACTGGCTAACTTTAACCAAAACCTTTTCAATTAACTCAACACATTCCTGGAGAAAAACACCCCAATCTAGGCTCTATAAAAATATGTCTTTATTGATTTTCTTGGCAAAAACTTTCTAAATTATGATAAAATATATTCTTTCAGATGATGTAGAAAAGGAAGCATTGTCCTTGTAAGGCAAACACTAAATGAACAGAATGATGCTCCACATTTTATCTATAAAAGGTTACAGATTTAAGTGTCTGAGAATGTTAATGGAAATCCAATGGAAAGGAAAAACAAATCCTCATTCATAGTCCTTCCACCATCCTCAAATCAAATTGTTTTCATCTTTTTCTCATCCCCTTCCAGTCCCTGTCCATATGTATACATAATTTTTACATAATTTTACTTCCAGTGTAAAATCAATTTTGTACCTGTTTTTTTTTCTATAACAATTGGATTCTAAGGAAAGCTATATAGCACATTCTTGTGGACAAATAAAGCAGAACACAGAGCAGAAAACTGGAACTCATGCATTGAGAATTGACAAAAAACTGAAGCCCAGCATTTAAAAGTATAGAAATGTCTCTGACTAGACTAGGTTGGATAATTGTTTGCTTCTGAACCCTCATTGTAAGCAGGAAAGCCCAAAGCGGGCTGCTTGTGATTGTCCCATTATTCTGAGAGCCAGGCTTCCCAGAGAAAGGAGCTCAGTGCAGGCCAGTGGTCAATTTCACCGGGGGCTTAATATTAATCCAAATAAAGGAAAATAAGGCTGATTTCTGGTGAGCTACCTTTAGGCTGACTGCAGAATGAGCATTTCTGAAGTATATAACTTTTAGGAAAGCTATTCCTTTCTGTTGATCCTGGACCTTAAGCTTGCTAAGGCTAAGGCTGTAAGGCTGATGCTCATTTTAGTGATGGTGAATAGCAACAAACACACTCGTTAGTGTTGTAGGTATAAATTATGTTCAGACAGTTATTAGAGTGACACAATTCCCAAGTAAAGGTTTACGCATGCAGTTAAACATATAGTTAGTGGCTACAACACTTTTTTAATATAAGTATATAGATATGTGAGTTTAAAACAATCATGTGTTTCAGCTAAAAATCCAAGCTTTGCTTAATATTTATTGGTTGGTTAATCCAGTAGTTTGGGTAGTTAACTTGAGGGGGAAAATCTATTATTTTCACAAAATTAGCAATATTAGAGAAATAATTGAAGTCCAAGTTTTGGGGTTTTCTAAGTCCATATCCTTGAACCAATTATCATTGTTTAGGCTTTGTAATATCTAACATCAAACAATTCCTTCGGGATAATGCTGCATCCTTTCAGCTAACTATGATGTCAGCCAGAATGTGAATGACAGTTTTTATGCTAACGTTTTTACCAGTGTCTGCAATATCAGATTTGGTGGTCATTGCTTAAAGAAATATGGCTCCTATACTATATTCTTTTTTCAATTACTCCAGACTTATGAGCTAAGGCTAACTTGAAAAACTGTTGTTTTGCTAAAATGATGATGGACTGAAATGTACATAAGAATTGGTGAAACTTTCAGACAACATGAAATACCCCTATTTAGGACATAATATTGCAGAGGTTCTTAAGCTCCTCCTGCTGTTTTTTAATCTTAAAATATAATAGGTTTTTGCATATGACTCCATATGTTTATGTTTATTTTGACTTTTCAAAATATTTACATTGTCAGATAAATTATGTAACTTTTCCTTCCAGATCTTTAAGAAAAACAGATGTTTCAAAAAGATGTCATGGCTTACCTGGCTTGCATGTGCCTGTTGTAAAGTACAATATAGTGGTTTTAATATTTTTTATTTTTTGACGATTAAGAGACTTTACAATTAATTAAATACAAGGGAACACTAAGTACCTGGGGCATTTTACCACTAAACTTCAGTCTGCTAATATGAGATAATACATGTAATAATGCTTTGAATCAATCCTCAGTGTATATTTGCATTAGGGTCTAACGTGCTGATTTCTTCTTCTTCTATACTTCAACCTTCCCCAATAAACTCATTGCTCCTGTGACTTTTTATGTTAGAGTTTTAGAATGTGCTTTGAAGTGAAACAGGCCTAGATTTAGTCACACCTCTGTAACTTAATAGTCTTGTCACTCACCTTTTCTGAAACTCAGTTTTCTCACCTATAAAATGTAAATAATAGTATTCATTTTCACGGGTTGTTGTCATAATTAAATGAAGTGATGTATATAAAATGCCTAGCACATAGGAGTGTCCCCAATAATGCTAGTTTCTCTTGCTATGTACCTCATTGTCCCTAGTACATCTGGGCTGAATTCTCTAGCTATTCTTTTTCCCCCAAATATATTTTTATTGATTTTTAGAGAGAGAGGAAGGGAGAGGAAGAGGGAGAAACATCAATGAGAGAGAGAGAAAAAAATCTATTGGCTGCCTCCTGCATGGTCCCCTTTGGAGATTGAGCCCATAACTGCCGGGGTCCAACCCCAGCAGGTCCAGGGGTCCCCAAAGGTGTGGACAGAGTCGGCGAAGAAGGAATGACACGGAGACAGCGTTCAGTTGATCAGCAGCCTAGCCAGGATCTCCAGCCAAGTTCTGGTCTCGATCTCCAGAGAGGTTCTGCTTTGGATCTCCAGAGAGGTTCTGCTTAGGATCTCCAGCCAGGTTCGGTCACCAGGTTCTAGTCAGGTTCTCTTGACATATTTCTGTAGTCAGGTTCAGTCCAGGATCTTTTGCCATGTTCTCTCCAGCGAAGTTCTTCTGTCTGTAGGTTCTGTGTAGGTTCTGTCTGTAGGTTCTCTCTTCTCAGTTCTGTCTCCTGAGTTCTGTCTCTTTCTGTCTTCTGAATTCTGTCTGTTTTTGTCTTGTTGCATCTGTATTTATACCAGTTGATTCTAATCCTGTTAATTTCTATTACAAAGGTTAGGGCGTTTCTTATCTCCATTCCAGGGAGAAAAGATTATGTAGCTTAAGCATGATTGTTTGTAGTTAAATTGATTAACTACCCGCCTGGCACTTAGTTAAGGAGTTTCATCCCCTCCCTAACTTCAGGGAAAAATCCCTACCTGGGGAAACAACCTTTCTCGGAGAGGTGACCTTGGTTAAAACACAGCGCCAAGAAGGTGAGCAAACACATTAAGAACCGTATGCCATATATGCCAGGTCCCTTGAAACAGCAAGGATGGACCGGCTCCCGGCACATAACCAGGGCATGTGCCCTAGATCAGGAATCAAACCAGCAACCTCCTGGTGCATGGGTTGATGATCAACCACTGAGCCACTCTGGCCGGACACTCAAGCTATTCTTGCACCTGGACTCCGTGAGCTGGTGTAGTTGGATAAGGGAAGTACTCTGGGGCTCTTCTGCTAGCATCCTCATCATTCTCTTTTCTAGATGCAGGATGTGAAGTTCTTCCTTTGTCATTTGACAGCAACAGGGTCTATCTTTACATTTTTCATGCAAAAAATCAAAAGAAATTTAGGTAAAAGTAGTGCCTTTCTGATCACATGTTAGGCTGAACCATATGTCAATCTAAATTTCCCAGGATTCTAGTATTTCCTTTGATTGATGCCTTTGCATATTGAAATATTAAATGTTTCTTATTTGAATGGATTTAGGTAATTTCTTTGAAAAAAATAAATATTGTCCTAACTGGCTTGGCTCAGTGGATAGAGTGTTGGCCTGCGGACTGAAGGGTCCCAGGTTCGATTCCGGTCAAGGGCATGTTCCTTGGTTGTGGGCATCCCCAGTAGGGGGTGTGCAGGAGGCAGCTGAGCAATGTTTCTCTCTCATCGATGTTTCTAACTCTCTATCCTTCTCTGGTCCTCTCTGTAAAAAAAAAAAATCAATAAAATATATTTTTTAAAATAAATAAATAAATAAATAAATATTATTTGTTTTGGATAGGGATTAAAGGTATAATCTACAGTCCAAACACTTGAATCATATTATAATAACAAATGCTGACATTGTCCCAGATACTGTTGGAAGTGCCTTACACATATTAACTCATTTAATCCTATCAGTAATGCTTTGAGGTGCAAGTTCTTATTATCATCCTTACTTTATAGATGAAGAAATTGAGGCACAGAAAAGTTGACTAACTTGCCTAAGGCCACATAGCTAGTAAGTAGAAGAGCCAGAATTTAAACCCAAGAAGTCTGCATTGCATTCATAATCTATTCACACATTCATGAACAAGTGAACACACACATTTAGTCTCTGTGTGTGCATGTGTATGCTCGCTCTATCATCTATCTATCTATCTATCATCATCATCATCATTATCATCATCATCTATCCTATACTGTATATCTAGTTGCAATAATATTCTAGGTGAATGGTATCTACATTCTCCTTTTTTCTTAGTGGAATATCCGTTGTCATATTGTCAAAGTTCAAATCTCAGATCCATCATTACTTAGCTGCCCCTCACTTTTCTCACTTATAAAATGTGGACATTTTATCAGCCAGGATTTTTTAAAATATTTTTTTTATTGATTTCAGAGAGGAAGGAAGAGGGAGAGAGATAGAAACATCAATGATGAGAGAGAAGCATTGATTGGCTGCCTCCTGCATGTTCCCTGCTGGGGATTGAGCATGCAACCCCTGGCATGTGCCCTGACTAAAAGCCAACCGTGACCTCCCAGTTCATAGGTTGACACTCAACCACTGAGCCACACCACCAGGCACCAGCCAGGATTCTTGTTTACAAACAATAGCAACTGATTCCAGTTAACATAAACAAAACAGAAATTTCTTGGAAAGGTATTAGAAAGGTTACCAAATTAAGCTCAGAAACTAGCAGAAACCAAGGGAAACTGCAGGACCAGGTTAGGTAATGGCTTCTATACCTTTAAGACACTGGAAGCCGCTTTTGGCAGCACCACCACTGATCACTTGCTATCTCAATGGCTGAAAGGCATTATTCGTTTCTGATGAGCCAAGTTTAGAGCACCTACTCGTGCTCTAGCTCAAGGAGTAGGTAGTGTCTGGATCTGGCATTTGTATTGGGAGGTGGAACTCCGCCTTTCATCAAGACTCACTCAAAAAAAGAGAGAAGAATGTCCAGGTATTGAACAGCCAAAAAGTAAATCAAAATAAAATGAAACAAAATCCCCTGGACAAAATCTATGATCCACCTCAGGGTTTTTGTTAGGATGAAAATGAGGGGCACATAGTAAGAAACCCATAAGTGCTAATCATTAATATTATTTGACTAGAGGCCCAGTGCACAAAATTCGTGCACTTGCGGGGGGGGGGTGGTCCCTCAGCCCAGCCTGTGCTATCTTGCACTCTGGGAGCCCTCAGGGGATGTCTGACGGCCACTGAGGCAGGAGAGGCTCCCACCACTGCTGCTGTGCTTGCAAGCCATAAACCTGGCTTCTGCCTGGGAGGCACTACTCCTGTGGGAGCGCACTGACCACCAGGGATCGCATTAAGTGTCTGCCCCCTGGTGGTCAGTGCACATCAAGCGACTGGTCCTTCTGGCATTTGGTTGATTTGCATATTAGCCTTTTATTATATAGGGTATTTTGTAATAGGATCTAGTATAGGATTGCCTTTTCAGCTCTGAATTAATGTCTTCTTGTCTAAAGGTTTCCTGTGATTCTTGTTTTAAAATCTTTATTGTAAAGATTATTATGGATGTTCCTCTTTTTCCTCCCATAGCTCCCCTCCACCCGGTTCCCACTCCACCTCAGGCCCTCACCCCACCCTCACTGTCCTTGTCAATAGGTGTAAGATCTTTGTCCAATCTCTTCCTGCACCCACACACACCCTTCCCCCTGAGTATTGTCAGTCCGCTCCCTTTCCATGCCCCTGATTTTATTATATTCACCAGTTTAATCTGTTCATCAGATTTTTTATTCACTTGAGTTTTAGATTCACTTGTTGACAGGTATTTATTTGTTGTCACTTTGTTGTTCATAATTTTTTATCTTTGCCTTTTTCTTCTTCCTCTTCTTAAAGCACACCCTTCAGCATTTCATATAATACTGGTTTGGTGGTGATGAACTCCTTTAGCTTTTTCTTGTCTGTGAAGCTCTTTATCTGACCTTCAATTCTAAATGATAGCTCTGCTGGATAGAGTAATATTGGTTGTAGGTTCTTGCTATTCATCACTTTGAATATTTCTTGCCACTCCCTTCTGGCCTGCATAGTTTCTGTTGAGAAATCAGGTGACAGTCATATGGGTATGCCCTTGTAGGTAGCTAACTGTTTTTCTCTTGATGCTTTTAAGATTCTCTCTTTGTCTTTTGTCCTTGGTATTTTAATTATGATGTGTCTTGGTGTGGTCCTCTTTGGGTTCCTCTTGGTTGGGGTTCTCTGTTCTTCCTGGAATTGTAAGACTATTTCTTTCACCAGTTAGGGGAACTTTTCTGTCATTATTTCTTCAAATAGGTTTTCAATATCTTGCTCTCTCTCTTCTTCTGGCACCCCCATGCCAGGGTCCAACCCCATCAGGTCCAGGGGTCCCCAAAGGTGTGGACAGAGTCAGCGAAGAAGGAAGGACACGGAGGCAGAGTTCAGTTGATCAGCAGCCTAGCCAGGATCTCCAGCCAAGTTCTGGTCTCGATCTCCAGAGAGGTTCTGCTTCAGATCTCCAGCCAGGTTCTCTCTGAGATCTCCAGCCAGGTTCTGTAGCCATGTTCCCTCGCTAGGTTCTCCAGCCAGGCTCCGTCCAGGCTCTCCTGCCAATCTCCGCAGTCAGGTTCAGTCCAGGATCCCCAGTCATGCTCTCTCCAGGCTCCGCCTCCAGGCTCCGAGGCCAGTCCCTGTCCAGGATCCTCCGGCATGCTCTCTCCAGCGAAGTTCTTCTGTCTCTAGAGAACGTTCTGTGCCTAGGCTCTGTCTCTCTTGGTCCTGTCTTCCAAGCCCTGTCTCCTAAGTTCTGTGTCTGAAGTTCTGTCTCTCTGTCTGGTTACATCTGTATTTATACCAGTTGATTCAATCCTATCAATCTCTATTACAAAGGTTAGGGCGTTTCTTATCTCCATTTCAGGGAGTAAAGATTATGTAGCTTAAGCATGATTGTTTGTAGTGATTAACTACCCGCCTGGCACTTAGTTAAGGAGTTTCATCCCCTCCCTGACTTCAGGGAAAAATTCCTACGTGGGGAAACAACCTTTCTCGGAGAGGTGACCTTAGTTAAAACACAGCGCCAAGAAGGTGAGCAAACATATTAAGAACCGTATGCCATATATGCCAGGTCCCTTGAAACAGCAAGGATGGACTGGCTCCCGGCACCCCCATATTTCGGATGTTGGTATGCTTGAAGTTTTCCCAGAGGCTCTTTATACTATCTTCATATTTTTGGATTCTTTTTTCTTTTTGCTCTTCTGGTTCAGTGTTTTTTGCTTCCCCATATTTCAAATCATTGACTTGATTCTTGGGATCATGTAGTCCACTGTTGAATCCCTGTATATTATTCTTTATTTCAGTCATGTATGCTTAATTTCTGACTGGTCCTTTTCCTCTTTTTAATTTTTATTTTTTGGCATTCTCACTGAGATCCTTGAAGGTCTCACTAAGTTCCTTGGAGGTTTCTAGAAGATTCTTGAATAACCTTATAACTGTGGTTTTGAACTCTATAGCCAATAGTTTTCTTTCTTTGATATATTTCATTTGTGACATGTTGCTTTGTTTCCACATTTTGGCTGCTTCCCTGTATTTGTTTCTATGTATTGGGTAGCTACTAAGCCTTCTTGAGTTGATAGAGTGGCTTTGTGTGGTAGGTGTCCTATAGGACCCAGTGTTTCAGCCTCCCCAATCACCTGAGGTGGATACTCTTGGTGCACCTCTTTGTGGGCTGTGTGCACAGTCTTGTTGTAGTTAAACCTTGATTGCTGTTGGTATCTCTGTGAGGAATTGACCTCTAGGCCAATTGGCTGTGAGGACCAGCTGTGTCTACAATGGAAGAGCTGCTGTGCAAGAGACGCCTTTTTGGGGCAGGACATGCTTCAGTGAGGCTTTGGTGCTCACTGAGTCTACCCCTTGAGTGTGTCACTTATGGATGTGAAGAGTTGTAATCTGGTATGGTCTCATACTGACCACTGGGTACACTGGCTCTTGGATCTCCAAGGAGGTACAAAGTCTGCCACTGCCTGACACCACCCAACAGGAGCTACAGAGAGATCTGCAGATTTCTCCTCTTGTTATCAGGTTTGGTAGTGCCCAGACAAGGCTCAGCTGTGAAGCAAGGCAGGCTGCTGTTGCCACCAGATTTGGGCTTTCTGTTGATAGCTTTGGGGCTCCCTGACCCAGCTGCTGCCCGTTTGGCAGTTTTTAGGCTGAGAGAGGACAGGCCATTCATATGCAAAAGCTGTTGCTCACAGCTTAGGTGGGGCAGTGTCTCAGGGAATCACCAGGGCAGAGAAAACAATAATGGCTGCTAGTCAGCCCTGCACCAGAGAGGTCCCAGTGCAGGAACAATGACCACTGTGAGCACCTCCGTCTGAAAGAAAGCCATCCTTGTGTTCCTGCCCTGATACCAGACAGTCTAGTTTCTCCTCATATGCATTTGGGTCCCCCAGAGTCTCACCCAGAACTGGAGTTCAGAGCAAGTGGGAGCTTGTATCTCCCTCCCAATTAAAAAAGTAGTGCACCCAGGTGCCAGCCCATTCTGTGCCTCCACACCTCCTACCAGTCTCAATGCACTTTATTCACCTCTCTGGTTGTAGTACTTCCACTCAGCCAGCTTTCCCACAGTTCTGGATGATAGTTGTTCTGTCTTTTAGTTGTAATTTTGATGTGGTTGTGAGAGGCAGCAAGTACAGGTATTTACCTATGCCGCCATCTTGGTTCTCTCCTGTGATCATTTGTTATGTCCTGAAAACATTTTTATTTGACTCCATTTCTACCATAAAAGTAGTAATATCTCAAATATATTTAAATTTATGACATTTCATTTAATCTTCATAACAGTCTTATGAGTTAGGAAATACTTTTTCTTATTTCCCATTGAGTAAATTGAGACTCGGAGAATTAATATAAATCACCTAAAGTTATAGCTAGCCAGTGGTAGAGCAAGTGCTTTTTTTTTGTTTTGTTTTTTAATGTATTTTATTGAGTTTTTTTTTACAGAGAGGAAGGGAGAGAGATAGAGAGTTAGAAACATCGATGAGAGAGAAACATCGATCAGCTGCCTCCTGCACATCTCCCACTGGGGATATGCCCGCAACCCAGGTACATGCCCTTGACCGGAATCGAACCCGGGACCCTTCAGTCCGCAGGCCGACGCTCTATCCACTGAGCCAAACCGGTCTCGGCAGAGCAAGTGTTTTAATGCAAATCTTTTGACTCATCTACTAGTTTCTCCATACTGTTTCTATTTGCCCATTCAGGGGAAGAATATTATTTTCTTTGCACATTTGTGTCTTACTTTGAATTTTTGTCCTTGGAGATATAACTCTTCCCAAATACATTGTTGAAAGTGTAGGTTGGCAATTAAGAGTACAGGACCATATTTAATTTTACCTCTACTTCTTTTTAACTGTGATACACTTGGCAATTAAAACTTTAGAATCTGAGTTTCCTCATCTGTAGAATGGAGACATTATACCTCCCTCAAAGGGTTATAATGAAGGCAGAATTAGATAATGGCTGGTAAGAGCTTCACATACTGTTGGCACATAGTGAAGTCTCATTATTCAGGTATTATTGCTACTGGATAAATGTGTGAAAGGAACTATAGTAGAAGCAAGATATCCACTGGCATAATTATTGTGATTATACAGGCATTAGTTCCCCTTTTAAAAAATACCTTAATTTTAATTGATTTAAGAGAGGGAGAGATGAGAGAGAGAATGAGAATCAATGTGATAGAGAAACATTAATTGGTTGCCTTCTGTACACTCATTGACTGGGGATTGAACCCACAACCTAGGTATTTGCCCTTATGGGAAATCAAACCCATAACCCTTGGGTGCATGGAATGACTCCAACTAACTGAGCTGCACCAGTCACAGCTCAAGGCCCTTTTGATCAAATTATCCATATGTGCAAATATATTTGATCTCTCTAGCAAACTATTTAGAGTCTTTTGAAATCTAGCCTAAGTTCCATTCTCCATGAAGTCTTCTCCTATTTCTCTATCCTCTATCAATTTCTCCCTTCTCTACCTGCCTATGGAATTACCATTGTTCATACCATATAACTGCACTTCTAAAATCTTTTGTATGGTATCAGCTAGTAAATAGATCAACTGTTTTTGTCTCCCTAAATTTCATATGTTGAAACCTAATCTCCCGTGTAATGGTATTTGGAGATGGAGACTTTGGGAGGTGATTAGGTTATGAGGGTAGAACCCTCGTCAATGGGATTAGTGCCCTTATAAAGAAGCCTCAGAGAGATCTCTCTCCACTTCTGCCATGTGAGGACACAGCAAGAAGTCTGCCATTTACAACCCTTACCAGAAGGTAACCGTGCTAGTACCCTGACCTTGGACTTTCAGTCACTAGAATTGTGATAAATGAATAGCTGTGGTTTAAAAGCACCCCAGTCTATAGTACTTTGGTATAGCATCCCAAACTATGACAGGTAGATTGTAAACTTCTTGAGGATGATGGTTTGTTTCCCACAACATTTTAATAAAAATTTTATAACTTAATTTTTACAATATCCTGTTACACATAATCTACACTAATAAAAGACAAATATGCTAATTGAGTGTACCCTCACTATGCTCATCAGCCAATCCCTTAGCCTTTTTTTGTCTGTGAAACTTCTTATTTCCCCTTTAAGTTTGAATGATAGCTGTGCTGGATAGAGTATTCTTGGATTCAGTCCTTTGCTTTGCATCACTTTGTAAATTTCTGTCCATTCTTTTCTGGCCTGATGTGTTTCTGTTGATAAATCATTTGATAATCTAATGGGAGATCCCTTGTATGTAACTTTCCGTCTCTCTCTAGCAGCCTGTAAGATTCTCTCTTTGTCCTGAACATTTGCCATGGTAATTATGGTGTGGGTCTTTTCGGGTTCACCTTGTTTGGGACACTCTGGGCTTGTGTGACTTTTTTTCTTTCCCACCTCAGGCAAGTTTTCTGATATTATTTCTTCTAATAGGTTTTCTAATCGTTGTTCATCTTTCTGTTGTTCTGGTACCCCTATTATTCGTATGTTGTTTCTTTTCATGTTGTCCCAAAGCTCCCTTAGGCTCTCCTCCTGTCTTTTAATTTTTTTCTCCAATTGCAGTACATTTTGGGTGTGTTTTGCTTCCTTGTCTTCTAATTCACTAATTCGGTCCTCCGCTTCTCCTAATCTACTGTTGATACTTTCAATGGTGTTTTTCATTGCAGCTATATCACTCTTCATTTCTTCTTGGGTCTTACCTAAGTTGTTGATTTTTTCATCTGTTTCTTCTAGCTTCTTCCATATGTTATTGATTTTTTCATCTGTTTCTTCTTGCTTCTTGCAGAGGTTGTCGATTTTTTCCTCCATCCGGTTTATGCACTCTAGGACCCTTATTCTGAATTCATTTTCTGTCATGTTGCATGCCTCTGTTTTATTTAGCTGCTTTTCTGGAGCGTCCTCCTTCTCTTTCCTTTGGGGGTTTCTTTGTCTACCCAAGTTTGATCTCATTGACATATCTAGACGTTGAGTCGTTCAGTGGCTGCTCCCTTGGTGGCAGTGACTCCTTGGTCTGTGGTTGCTCTTCGGGCTGTTGCGGTAGCAGCTGCTCTTCAGTTGGCAGCAGCTCCTCTGGTGGGTGCTGTTCACAGCTGTGGTGGCTCTTCTGGCTGGTGGGGCGAGGTTTCACGTACAGCTGCTGTTCCTCAGCAGAGGATGTGGTGCTCAGGAGGTTGCTGTTGCTTGGATCTGCTGCGTTGACTTAAAGGCACAAAATACTACACAACAAGGCACCACGTACCAGGCACTATACACAAATATATTCGCGATATTAATAACCCCAAATAAAGGTGACCACCCGAATTAAGAGAATTAGGGGATAAGGAAGAAGGAAGAGAAAAAGATAAAAGAGAAAAAAGAAAAGTAGGGACCAAAAAAAGGAGTGCAAAAATGAAATTGGGAAAAAGGAGGGGGGGGAAATAAAAGCGAGAAAAGGGAATTAAGAACCAAGATGGCGGCATAGGTTAACGCCGGAGTTTGCTGCTTTGAACAACTACTTCAAAAGTGAAACCAAAAAACGGAAGGGACATCACCCAGAACCACAGGAACGCTGGCTGAGTGGAAGTCCTACAACTAGGAGGAAAGAGAAACGAACACGGACACTCAGAGGAGGCGCAGTGCTGAAGTCAAATTCTGAGGTGCGGAGTGCGCGGAGCGGGCTGGCGGCGGAGGGCGCGGTTGTTGTTTTCAATCGGGAGGGAGTCGCAGACTCTGAGCACCAGATCCGGGCGAGTCTTTAGGGACCCAGACTCAAACAGGAGAAGCGGGACTGTCTGGCTTCGGTCAGAGTGAGGGCAGCTTTCTCTCGGAGCTTTGCAGCGGGTGCTGGGACTCAGAGAGGCAGAGCCCCTTGGGACAGGACTGAGAGCCGCCATAACTGCTCTCTCTGGCCCACCCTGTTGATCCTGTGCGACCCGCCCCGCCCAAGCCCTGCACAGAGGCATTTGCCGGATAGCCTCAGGCAAAGGCTAGATTAGCACCTCCCTAGAGGACAGAAGTTCTCTCACTGCTGACACAGCTGATTCTCATAGCCACTTGGCCTGGAGGTCAAACCCTCCCTGGAATTAGCTACAACAATCAAGATTTATCTGTAAGACTGCGAACAAAAGACCACTAGGGGGTGCACCAAGGAAGCATAACAAAATGCGGAGACAAAGAAACAGGACAAAATTGTCAATGGAAGAAATAGAGTTCAGAACCACACTTTTAAGGTCTCTCAAGAACTGTTTAGAAGCTGCCGATAAACTTAATGAGATCTACACGAAAACTAATAAGACCCTCGATCTTATATTGGGGAACCAACTAGAAATTAAGCACACACGGACTGAAATAACGAATATTATACAGACGCCCGACAGCAGACCAGAGGAGCGCAAGAATCAAGTCAATGATTTGAAATGCGAGGAAGCAAAAAACACCCAACGGGAAAAGCAAAATGAAAAAAGAATCCAAAAATTCGAGGATAGTGTAAGGAGCCTCTGGGACAGCTTCAAGCGTACCAACATCAGAATTATAGGGGTGCCAGAAGATGAGAGAGAGCAAGATATTGAAAACCTATTTGAAGAAATAATGACAGAAAACTTCCCCCACCTGGTGAAAGAAATGGACTTACAGGTCCAAGAAGCGCGGAGAACCCCAAACAAAAGGAATCCAAAGAGGACCACACCAAGACACATCATCATTAAAATGCCAAGAGCAAAAGATAAAGAGAGAATCTTAAAAACAGCAAGAGAAAGAAACTCAGTTACCTACAAGGGAATACCCATACGACTGTCAGCTGATTTCTCAACAGCAACCATGCAGGCCAGAAGGGAGTGGCAAGAAATATTCAAAGTGATGAATGCCAAGAACCTACAACCAAGATTACTTTATCCAGCAAAGCTATCATTCAGAATTGAAGGTCAGATAAAGAGCTTCACAGATAAGGAAAAGCTAAAGGAGTTCATCACCACCAAACCAGGATTATATGAAATGCTGAAAGGTATCCTTTAAGAAGAGGAAGAGGAAGAAAAAGGTAAAGATACAAATTATGAACAACAAATATGCATCTATCAACAAGTGAATCTAAGAATCAAGTGAATAAATAATCTGATGAACAGAATGAACTGTTGATTATAATAGAATCAGGGACATAGAAAGGGAATGGACTGACTATTCTTGGGGGGGAAAGGGGTGTGGGAGATGTGGGAAGAGACTGGACAAAAATCGTGCACCTATGGATGAGGACAGTGGGTGGGGAGTGAGGGCGGAGGGTGGGGCGGGAACTGGGAGGAGGGGAGTTATGGGGGGGGGGGAAGGAACAAATGTAATAATCTGAACAATAAAGATTTAATTATTAAAAAAAAAAAAAAAAAAAAATAAAAGCGAGAAAAGAAAAGAAAAGAAAAAAAGCAAAAAGGGAGAATGAAGTGGAAGAGGGGAAGATACTTTTTTTTATATTTTATTGATTTTTCACAGAGAGGAAAGGAGAGAGATAGAGAGTTAGAAACAATGAGAGAGAAACATCGATTAGCTGCCTCCTGCACATCTCCCACTGGGGATGTGCCCGCAACCTAGGTACATGCCCTTGACCGGAATCGAACCTGGGACCTTTCACTCTGCAGGCCGACGCTCTATCCACTGAGCCAAACCCGTTTCGGCAGGGAAGAGACTTTTTATATGAGGAGAATACTCCTATAGAACTGCCACTAATCCCAACAAATTTCAGCAACAGCTCCCTGGAGATGAATGCAAACTAGAAACAACCAATAATATAACGATGAAAATAGAATGGAGAACACTAATCCCAAAATAAAATAAAGAGAAAATAAAGTGGCACTTTAAAAAATGGTAAAATGGTAGCGGGAATAATACTGGTAAAAAATAAGAAGGTAGTAATTAAAAGGGTAAAATCAGGTGATGGAAAAAGAAGAAAAAAAAGAAAAAAAAAAGAGGAAAAAAAAGAAAAAATAATTGGTTTCCTAGTTAAAAGGTGAAAAAAGAAAAAAAAAATTGCACTAGTGAAGGTCCTTCGGTTCTTCTATTCTTCAGTGTGGCTCGCCTTAGACCTGCCAGGTATTCAGGGGAGTGTTGAGTTTCCCTGTGATACACTGTTCCTCTGTGATGTAAACCACAGTCCTTATTTTAAAGCAGGCCATATTTGTTTCCCAGACTGCCTTATTTTGTGTTTAGCGAAGAATCAGTTTGTGGGTCAGCCTCTGGGTGGCAGTGTTCTGGGGTTGGCCTCTGAAGCTATAGGGCCTCTCTGTCCAGTGGAAGTTCACTGCCCAGAGCTGGCTGCGTAATAGTTAGTTACCGGCGCTGTGTTGTTGCTGGGATTAAAAATCCCTCTATAGGCCAGACCCTGTTAACTCCCAGGGACTGATTAGGTTATTTTAATCCTTGATCTCCTTCAGGCTGGAATCTGGGTGTGGCTGTGCTCCTTGCCTGGGGGCTGGGGGGGAGGAGACTCACTCTCTGGAGAGAATGGCTGCCCCAGTCCTGGGCTCAGGGGTGTCTCAGCACTCAATCTGCTGCCACCTCTCCCGGCCCCCCTTCTCTCCTCAGTCTCTCCCCAGATTCCACTCCTCCACACACTCTCCCTCTCTTCAGCACAGGTGAGTGTCTG
Organism: Myotis daubentonii; assembly: GCF_963259705.1. Lineage (NCBI taxonomy): Eukaryota > Metazoa > Chordata > Mammalia > Chiroptera > Vespertilionidae > Myotis > Myotis daubentonii. Next base: position 24,043,478 of record NC_081861.1, on the reverse strand, counting down.
TATCCGAAATGTCCCCTGAACAGGATTCAGTGAAAACAAACAAACAAAGGCCGACCGTGGAAACGGGGAAGGCTTGGATTTGTAAGCTTCTTCTCTTACCGGGACTGCATGGTCTGGTCAGCTCCTCAGGCTGCCCTCTTTAGGCTCAGTCCTCCGTGATCACAGAACCCAGCTCTCAATTCCCCCGGCGGCCCCAGGAATCCCGCGGTTCTCCTTTCCCCCAGTCAGGGGCTGTGCCTGTCCCAAGGGACGCGGCTGTCTGCCATGTGGTCTCCCTCCGACTCTCTGGGCTCAGAGGTCTGGCAAATTTTCCTGCCCAAATCCCTGTTTTTTTTTACCTTTCCAGGGGAGTTCTGCTCTTCCCGGCTGCAAACCGTCTCACCAGCTGAGCAATTTTGCCAATTCGGGGTGGGTGTTATTAGTTTCAGCTGCTCACTCCATTTGCTCCGGGACACGACCTGGGATGTGTCTGCCTATATCGCCGCCATCTTCCGTCTCCCCTGAAAAATTATTTTTCTACTCCAAATGCACTCAGAAAATATTCACATTCTCTAAATAATGTCCTCTTAATTACTTTCAATACACATTAAACATTGCTAAGATATCTTAAAGCTATTGCTTTTTAAAGACAGGCGTTTATTCTACTGTCTTACACTCTCTTAGACTGCTTACCCTGTGAGAAGTGAGCTTCCACCTTGTGAGGGTACACATGCAGCCTCCGATTTTTTTTTATTGTATTGTTTATCTTCCTTTTGTTAAGTTGTATGAGTTCCCTGTAAATTTTGGAGATTAAACTCATCTGAAATAGCATTGGCAAGTATGTTCTCCCATGCAGTGGGCTTTCTTGTTGTTTTGCTGATGGTTTCTTTTTCTGTGCAGAAGCATTTTATTTTGATGTTGTCTCATTTGTTTATTTTCTCCTTAGTTTCCATTGCTCTAGGAGCTGTATCGGTAAAGATATTGCTATGATATATGTCTGATATTTTGAGGCCTATGGAGTCTTCTAAGATTTTTTATGGTTTCCTGTCTTACATTTAAGTCCTTTAACCATTTTGAGTTTGTTTTTGTGTGTGGTGTAAGTTGGTGATCTAGTTTCATTTTTTTTTTGTATGTATCTGACCAAATTTCCCAGCACCATTTATTGAAGAGACTGTCTTGGCTCCATTGTATTTCCTTGTCTCCTTTGTCAAATATTAATTGAGCATAATGGCTTGGGTTGATTTCTGGGTTCTCTGTGACTTTGTAATATAGCTTGATACCTTGTATTACGATTCCTCCAACTTTGAATTTTTTTTTTTCAGAATTGCTATGGCTATTAAGGGACTTTTTATTTTTATTCCAGATGAATTTTTGGATAGTTTGTTCTAGGTCTTTAAAATATGCCATTGGTATTTTAATGGGGATTGCATTAAAAATCTATAAATTGCTTTGGGTACTATGGACATTTTAATGATGTTGATTCTACCAATCCACAAATATGGTATATTCTTCCATTTGTTTATGTCTTCCTCTATATCTTTTTTCAATGTCTTGTAATTTTCTGAGTACAGGTCTTTTACCTCCTTAGTTAAGTTTATTCCTAGGTATCTTAATTTTTTTGGTGCAATTGTAAATGGGATATTTTTGTTTTTTGTTTTTTAGTTTCTCTTTCTGTGAGTTCATTGTTGGTGTATAAAAAAGACATAGACTTCTTGGTGTTAATTTTGTGTCCTCATACATTGCTGAATTCATTTATTAAGTCTAGTAGTTTTTTGATGGAGTCCATATGGTTTTCTATGTATAGTATCAAGTCATCTGAAAATAATGACAGTTTTACTTCTTCTTTTCCAATTTGGATGACTTTTATTTCTTTTTCTTGCCTGATCACTATGGCTAGCACTTCCAGTACTATATCAAACAGGAGTGGTGAAAGTGGTCATCCCTGCCTTATTCCTGTTTTTAGGGGAAATGAATATAGGTTTTGCCCATTAAGTATGATTTGGCTATTGTTTTGTCATATATGACTTTTATTATGTTGAGGTATGAGCCCTCTATTGCCACTTTGCTGAGAGTTTTCATCAAAAAAGGGTGTTGGATTTTGTCAAATGCTTTTCCTGCATCGCTTGATATGACTGTGTGATTTTTGTCTCTCAATTTGTTTATGTGATGTATCACATTCATTGATTTGCGGATATTGTACCATCCTTGCATCCTCAGAATAAATCCCACTTGGTCATGGTGAATGATCTTTCTAATGTAATGCTGGATCTGATTTTCTAGAATTTTGTTGAGGATTTTTGCATCTATGTTCATCAAGGATATTGTCCTATAATTCTCTTTCATTGTGGTGTCTTTATCTAGTTTTGGAATTAGGGTAATGCTGGCTTCATAGAAAGAGCTTGGAAGTGTACCTTACTCTTGAATTTTTTGTAATAGCGTGAGGAGGATAGGTTTTAGTTCTTTGAATGCTTGGTAGAACTCCCCTGTAAATCCATATGGATGAGGACTTTAGTTTTCTGGAAGATTTTTGATTACTGCTTCAATTTCTTCCATAGTTATCGGCCTATTATGATTATTTTTATTCTTCTTGATTGACTTTTGGAAGTTTGTAGTTTTCTAAGAATATGTCCATTTTTGTCTAGGTTGTCTGTTTTGCTGGAATAAACTTGTTCATAGTATTTTTTCATAATCCTTTTTATTTCTGTGGTGTCTATTGTTACTTCACCTCTTTCATTTCTGATTTTGTTTATTTGGGTCCTCTTTCTTTGTTTCTTGGTTAGCCTGGTTAGAAGTTCATCAATCTTGTTTATCCTTTCAAAGAAGCAGCTCTTGGTTTTATTGATCTTTTGTATTTTTTGTCTCTATTTCATTTATTTCTGCTCTGATCTTTATTATATTCTTCATTGTGCTCACTCTGGGCTTTTCTGGTGCTCTCTTTCTAATTCTTTAAGTTGTAGAATTAGAGACCTTATTACCAGTTTTTGTTTGTTTGTTTGTTTGCTTTTGATGTAGGCCTGCAATGCTACGAACTCCCTCTTAGGGTTGCTTTCACTGTGTGTAATAGATTTTGGATTGTTGTGTTTTCATTGACATCTCTTGCCATGATGCTTTTTATTTATTCTTTGATCTCTTTGGTAACCCAATCATTGTTTAATAGCATGCTATTTAGCCTCCAGGTGTTTGATTTTTTATTGTTTTTATTGTAGTTGATTTCTAATTTTATTCCATTGTGATCTGAGAAGATGCTTGATATGATTTCTATCTTCTTGAATTTGAAAAGACTTTGCCTGTGTCCCAATATGTGTTCTATCTTTGAAAATGTCCCATGTGCACTTGATAAGAATGTATATTCTGTAGCTTTGATGTGAATTGTTCTGAAGATGTCAATTAAGTCCATCTGATCTAGTGAGTCATTTAGGATTGCTGTTTGCTGATTTTTTGTTTAGAGGATTTATCCAGTGGTGTCAATGGGGTATTAAAGTCCCCTATTATGACTGTATTGCTGTTGATCTCTCCCTTAATATCTTCCAGAAGTTTTTTTTTTTTTTTCTGTATTTGGGTCCTCCTGCTTTGGGTACATATATATTTACCAGAATTATATCCTCTTGATGAATCACTCCCTTTAGTATTATGAAGTGGCCTTCCTTACCTCTTACTATGGCCTTCACTTTGAGGTCTAATTTGTCAAATATAAGTATTGTTATTCCAGCTTTTTTTTTTTCATTTGCTTTTTCCTGAAAAAATTTTTCCATCTCTTCATTATCAATATGTGTGAGTCCTTTATTCTGAAGTAGGTCTCTTGTAAACAACAGATATATGGGTCATGCTTTCTTGTCTATTCAGCTACCCTATATCTTTTGATTGGAGCATTTAATCTGTTTACATTTAAGGTTATGTTTGATAGGTTCTTGTTTGTTGCCATTCTTATTCTTTACACCTGTGTTCCTTCTTCCCTTCCTATTTCTTCTATTTACAGCAGTCTCTTTAGCATTTCTTGCATTGATGGTTTGGCAGTAATAAACTCCCTGAGCCTTTATTTTGTCTAAGGGAAGCTCCTGATTTCACCTTAAATTTTGAATGATAGCCTTGCTGGATATAGTACTATTGAATTCAGCCCCTTGCTTTGCATCATTTTGTATATTTCATCCCATTTCCTTTTGGCCTGTTGTGTTTGAGTGAGAAATCAGTTGATAGACTATGGGAGATCCCTTATAGGTAACTTTCTGTCTCTCTCTGGCAGCCTTTAAGACTCTTACTTTATCGTTGGTGTTTGCCAATACTATATAATAAAAGAGAAACATGTAAATTGACCATCCCTCCACTACACTCACCAGCCAATGATGAGTGAGTATGCAAATTAACCCAACAAAGATGGCCATCTAATTTGCATACAAAGGCGCTGGGTGGAGAGCAGAGCAGGAGAGCCAGCAGAGAGTTGAGTGGCTTGGGGAACTTGGCTCCCCAAGCCACTATACGGAGAGCAGAGAGGGAGAGCTGGAAGCTTGGAGGACTTGGCAGAGTAGGAGGCCATGGGACAGAGACACAGCAGGAAGGGAAAACCAAGATCATGGGGAGCACCAGGAATTCTGGGAATCGTAGCTCTGTTGGCAGATGGATCTTCTAGACACTATTGCAAAGTGAGCCTGGAGCAACTTACTGTTGCGGTGGGGGATGGAGGGAAAGCAAAGGTGTGAGACATAAGGAAAATCAGAGTGTTTAGGAAAAATTAAAGGGAAGATATCCTAAAACTTCCAGGAAATCTCCACCAATGAAGCAAAGAAAAAAAAGCCTCTATTATTCTGTGAGCAACAAACCAAACTGAGTTGGGGTCTCAGACAATTTGCTCATATGATTGCAAGGACAGACAGAAACTCCTGGATTGGAGAGGGTTCAGATCGGGCTGAGGGACCCCCACACCCCCCACAGTGCACAAATGTCATGCACCGGGCCTCTAGTTTAATTATAATGTGTGTTGATGTCGGTCTTTTTGGGTTCATCTTATTTGGGACTTCTATGAGTCTTTTCTTCCCAATATCAGGGAAGTGTTCTATCATTACTTCTTCAACCAGGATTTCTAGTCCTTCCTCCATCTCTTTTTCTTCCGGCACCCCTATGATGCGGATGTTGTTTCATTTCTTGTTGTCCCAAAGCTCCCTTAAGCTGTCCTGCTTTTTAGGTGTTTTTTTTTTTTTTTCAGTTGCCTCTCTGCTGGGGTGTTTTTTCCTACTTCTAGCTCACTGATGCTGTCCTCAGATTCTTCTAGTCTACTGTTGATGCTTTCTATTGTTTTCTTTATTGTAGCTATGTCATTCTTCTTGGTTTTTATTCATTTACTCTTGATTCTTACACATGTTAACCATTTTTGGTCCAATGTGGAGGCTGACTCAACAGACCCGGTGCTAGGAGCAGGTCCAATGTCAAGGCTGAGACATCGCAAACCAGTTCAACATTCATTCCCATCAGTTAATTTGGACCAGACTGTTTGAATTCCAAAAATAAAATTGGACCACAAAGGGTATTTGCCTTCTATGCTTTTCAGCATCCTTATGACCATTGCTCTGAATTGTTTCTCTGACAAATTGCTTGCCTCCATTTCATTTACTTCCTTTTCTGGTGAGTTCTCCTTTTCTTTCATATTGGGGCTGTTTCTTTGTCTTCCTATTTTTACTCATCTCATGGTATCTGGTTATATGGCTCACTCTCTACCACGTTGACCAAATAGTAAAAAATGCAACTCAACAAGACACAACACAGGGAACAAAACACAAATGTATCCATGACATTGATAACCCCAAATAAATGTGACCACCAGAGGAAAGATAATTAGGGAAGAGAAAATAGTGAAAAAGTGATATTGAGAAAATGGAAAAACAAGATGAGAAAAGAAAAAGAAAAAAATGAGGGGAAAAATGAAAGAGAAAAAAACATATGCATGTGGGGAGACAACTCCACAAAACCAACAACTAAACCAAAAAATGCAAGCCACAAACCCCCAGAAAAAAAAGAAGGGAGCTGAATCTGAAGAGACAGAGCTTATTTGCAGAAGAAAAGTTAAAAGAATTGAATAAATTGGGGAATGGCCACAATTAAATATAGAGAAGGTAGAAAGAGAATGAGTGTATAAGAAGAAATGTAAAAAACAAAATACTCAATTAAAAAAATAAATAACTTTTAAATAATAGTAATTAAATATATATATTAAATATATATAAATTTACATATATAAACTTCCTGTTTCTTTGATCTATTTATCTATATATTCATCTATTTTTGGAAAAGGGAGAATAGTCAGCAGTCAGGCCTGAATTTGGTGAGTGAAACTAATTAAGCTTTCAATAGAAGAAGAGAACAAGCAAGGAGAGGAAAAACAAAAGCATAAAATAAAAAACAAAAACAAAGAAACAATCTAACAACCTATCAAACAATCAACAACAATAAGAAAAAAAATTGGATAGTGAAGAAAGAGAAAAGTGAAGGGTGCATAGACTTGGAGCAGGAGAGAGGAAATTAGATATATGAGTAAGCCAATAGAGACTACTATAATAGTAATGCATCAATAAAGCAGATAAGGAAGATCAATTTTTAGCAAGGAGTAAAAAGAAAAGAGAGAGAAAAACTAAAGCAGGAACAGAAGAGAAACAGGCTGAAAATGGGTGAAATGAGGAAGAAAGGGTTGTCATAAAAGAAAAAATGAGATAAATTAATGATAAAATAAAATAAAATGAAATAAAATGGAATGTAGAACATTAATCCAAAAACAAAAACAAAACAAAAAAGAAAGGTTAAAAATAATAATAATAAATAAAAATATTAAAATAAAATAAATAAAAGAAAAAAATTAGTTTCTTAAATAAAAGATAAAAAAAGTGAAACAGTGAAGTTCGTTAGCTCTAGCTGAGTATTTAATGTCCCATGGGGGCTGGTCTCAGAACCCTCTCCATTGTTCTATCTGCTATGTCTCAGCTTTCTGCGAGATAGTCAACACCGAGTTGAAGCTCCCAGTGATTCAATGCTCTTCTGTGTCAGATGCCACAGACTTGGTTTCAGCCAGGCAAGACCATTCTGCCTGCTTTCAGTTGTATTTACACAAACACCTATTTCTGACATGGCCTCTAGGTGGTGGTGTTTCTGTATTAGTTTCCTGGACCAAATGGCCACTCAACCCAGTCCCCCAAGGGCTCCCTGGGGATATTTCAAATCTTTGTTCCCCTATCAAGCTCAAAGCTGGGTGTAGCTGTGCTGCTAGGAGGGGCCTGGTCTTCAGGAGAAAAATGGCTGTTCAGAGTTGGAGGGATCAGACTGTCCCAGAGGTGGCCTCCTGATCACCTCTCCCTATTTTGTTTCCCAACTTCCACAAAACCACCTTCCCCTGCAGTGCAGCCACAGTGAGTGTTTGTAATTGAAAAGTCCTGGGTTTAGGGAGTAAAAGCAAGGATATTATAAAGACAGAGCAACCGTGCTACTTGTGCTGCTCTCTCCCCCCCAGCACTGGGCAGCCAGTGCAGAACTTCTGGCTGCCTTTCTGGGCATAGCCACCCATGGCTGTGGGCTTAGATCTAGAGTCCCCCACTGCCAGCAGCCCTGTGGACACCCTTCCACAGTCGAGCACTACACTTGTCCCCAAGGGACATGGTGTTGGTTCGGCCCAATCCAGTCTGTGCACGTTTCTCCCTCCACCTCAGATCCCCGATCCCACTGGTTTCCCGGCTACCTCTGACCTTTCTGTCCATGGATTGTCTCTCCAACTGTGTTTAATTCACCAATTCCGGGTGGATGTTATTCAATTAAGCTGTTTCTTTTATCTGCTCCATGAGAAGTTGCCAGATCCATCTGCCTATTTGGCCACCATTTTGTCTCCCCGAGGACAAACTTTTTAGGAGCCTGTGGCCAGGGAGGCTGGAGTCTCAGTGTTCATGGTTTCACAGCCATGGCAGCTGATCCCCAGCTGATATGGCTGTAGGGTCCCGGGTGGAGACTGAGATCTCCCTGGGTGGAGGTGAAGGTGGACTCCCAGTCACAGCTGCTCTCCCCTTTAAGATAGCATGGTCTCTGAGTTACACTTATTAATTTGTGCAGTTATTCAGTGTCTGGTAAGTTAATGTTCAAGAAAAAATATTAATTTTTATTAAAGTGTTCTATTATTTTATGTTAAGGACTAGAGGCCTGGTGCACGAATTTGTGCACAAGTGGGGTCCCTCTGCCTGGCTGGCGATCAGGGTTGATCAGGGCCATCTCATCCAGTCCTGATCAGAGCCAATTGGGGCCAGTGGCCAGGGAGGGACCACGGAAGGGACTGCAGGAGGGCTCCATGGCATGTCCAGTCCCCATATCGTCCAGTCCTGATTGGCCGGACCCCAGCAGCAAGGTAACCTACTGGTCAGAGCATCTGCCCTCTGGTGGTCAGTGCACATCCTAGTGACTGGTTGGTTGACCACTTGGTCAGACACTTAGCATATTAGGTATATATATATATGTATATATATTGTTTGTAACTCAGCATGCACTTTCCTGCCAGGCCCTGGTCTTGGAGACTTCATGTCCTTTCAAGGCTCTGCTCACCCTCTTCAGCTGCCACACAAAATAAATTGCATCATGTGCATGGAAACCCTTTGCAGGCTCCATGGGTGTGTCTTTACTTTGCTGCAGTTCTGATTACCCTAACATAAGGAGAGATACCCTCATTATCAGGTAACAGCATTGTGGTAAGAACCCTGCTTAGCCTATTGCAGTGGTTTTAAATAGGCCATGTGTCACCCTAGATGGTTTGGCTTAGTGGTTAGAACCATGGCCTGTGGACTGAAGGGTCCTGGGTTCGATTCCGGTCAAGGGTACATTCCTGGGTCTCAATCCCCAGTAGAGGGCATGTGGGAGGCAGCTGATGAATGAGTTTCTCCCATCAATGATGTTTCTATCTCTTTCTCCTTCTGCCTTCCTCTCTGAAATCAATACAAATATATTAACAAAAATAAAAATAAATAGTCCACGAATCAAACATCGCTGTTCTTCATCCATCCAGTCCCCTCATAACCCTCTTTTGTCTTTGCGCCACCCCCATACAACACACACACTCTGCTGGGGTCTGTACAATGGGGTCAGGATTTGTACTTCAACCAAGGACCACGTTAACGCAGGTTCCTCCTTCCCCGCTCATCTCTGTCCCCAGTCCTGTGGGGTCTCTCCCTCCCTCCGCTCCATCTAACTTGGTGGATTCTTCTCTGCCCCTCCTCCTGTGACCTCCTGTCTGTAGCATCCCCCTTTCTCCTCTGGGGGCAGAGCTACCCAAAGGCTGTTCAGGGTGGGGCTGAGTGGGGTGGGGCAGGGCTGTGCAGGGTAGGTGAGATGGGGTGGGAGAGGCAGTGCAGGGTGCTCAGGCGGTCCTAGGGGGAGAGCTGCGGTGATGGGTCATGGGGAGGAGGAGGGAGGAATGTGGAGCCAGTCCTGTGGGCTGCCCCCACCTAGCAGCTTTTCTAGGCCCCTGCACAGCTGTCATCTGCCTCCTACTTCCTTTCAAGTTTTGGACTCAGTTTCTCTGACTCAGCCCTGCTCCCCTCTCTGCTGCATCCTGGGAGCCAGAGGCCACTACTTGGCCTTGAGCAGGTGCTCCTGGCCCATCCTCCCCCGCCCCCCGCCATAATGGTGCTACCCACTCTCCTGGAGTAGTTTGTGAAACTTAACAAATAAAAAGGAGCAGCTCTGAAGATTATAAATTGCGCACTGAGAATGCCACAGGCTGCAGAGGACTGCACAGTCCACAGCTCTTGGATCACGTGTAGCAGCCTTCCATGCCACCCAACCCCTCCTGGCTCCCACCTTGGCCCCAGGCTCAGGCCAAACCCTGGGAGCTTCCTGATGGCGCTCACCTCACACCTCACTTTCCAGTCCAGCCCACCAGCACCTGCAGCAAGCTAACCTACCGGTCAGAGCGTCTGCCCCCTGGTGATCAGTGCACATCATAGTGACAGGTCGAGTGGTCAAACTTTCAGTCAAACTCCTGGTCAAGGGGACAATTTGCATATTAGGCTTTTATTAAGTAGGATTACTCATTTATTTCAGTCCTTTGTATTCAGCATGTCTCTATCAAAATAAATCTACGTTTCTATGAAAATTGAAGCTTTTGTTTTTTTTGCGGCCCACATAAGCTAAACCTTGTTTATTTGGTCCGTGTTAGCCTTTGAGTTTGACATGCTTGGCATAGAGGATTGTGCATGGAAGAGCCAGTCCTAGAAGAGTTGTACATAATTTTGTCTGCTATTCATTAGCTAGACATGACTACTATTAACTATTAACTTCAAGGGGGTGGTGGGAGGTTGGGAAATGTAGTCTAGCTGGATGCCAGGGAAGAGGAGAAAATTCACATTGATGAAGTAGTCTCTGCCACAGACAGTAATTATCATTTTGGGATACTTCTTCTGTGCCAGATTCTGTGCTAAGTGCATTTATATGCATTATCTTTTTAAGCCTTGCTACCCTAATGAGGTAGACACTATTTTAGCCCTGTTTTGAGATGAGGAATCTGAGCTTTAAATCATTTAATAAGTGAATTCTAAAGCTACTCTTTGAATTGGGTCTTTCTGACCACAGGGCTGGACCTCTTAATCTCTATAATTTTGTAACTGTTCTATGTGATTTTTCTATGTTGGAATGTATTCTACTGGATTCTAACCTAATGTAAATAGGTAATTTAGTGAAAGGATTTTTTTTTTTTAGTTCTTTGAGTGTTTATATCATGTTATAGCTGGCCAACTTCCCAGTCATATTTCAGCTCTCCACAGGTGAGCTGTCAAAAAATGGCCATAGATGAAATATACTGCTTCAAGCAGATATTTATCCATAGTTTCTCTTGGAATGTTGTCCACACAGGGTATATGAAGTGTTTATGAACCTAGGGAATGATGATTGGAAATGAGGTTGGAAATCTCACCAGCTACCTCTCTGATGAGGTTTCCAGTTTCTTTTGAGTCACAAGGGACATTGATCTAACTGCACTCTTGTGGTATTGGGAAAGTTCTGCTTTGGGTCTTGGCCATCATCAGAAGGGCTGGGAAGTGAAGCATTCAGGGATGCAAATTAGCACTGCTCTTTTGCCAAGGCTATAAAGAAGCCAGGCTGCCTGAGGTCGGTAGCCTAATACACTGAAGGCAACTGGCCTTTCAGGTGCATGGTTTCCAGAGGAGTGTGTACCTGGAGAGAGCAGAAACCTGGTTAGCTCTGTGAGAGGAGAAGATTATGACAAACTTGAATTTTATACCAATTAACCAAAGATGGTGGCCTGACTGAGAGGGTTAGAAGTCTACTTAGAGGTTAACCAATATTGGGAGAAATATATAAAACGAAAAGATTTAGAATTTGAAGTGCTTGCTTTTCAATATGTTATTCTGGTATTTTGTAAAAATACTTTTTCCTTACATAGTTTCACTCAGTCTGACTTTAAATTCTGAGAAGAAAAACTACTCTTTCAATTAGTTCTTGTGGCATGGGCATAATATGAAATTTACAACATTCTTTCATGCCCCCTTCTTCTCCTCATATTAGAAATGGAAATTTTGTGGATTTGTTTTCTATTATTTATTTATTTAGTCTAAAGTTTTACATATGTCTCCTTTTCCCCCAAATGAACGCTCTCACCCCAGCCATTCCTACCCTTGGCAAGACCCCACTGCCCAGTGTCTGTGTCCATTGGTTATGCTAATATGCATACAAGTCCTTTAGTTGCTCTCTAAACCCCACTCCACTACCATTTGTCTTTAGATTGATCTATTCTTGTTCATCAAATTATGTCGATCATTATATCCCATACTAGAGGCCTGGTGCATGAAATTTGTGCATGGTGGTGGTGGGGTTTCCCTCAGCCCAGCCTTCACCCTCTCCAATCTGGGACCCCTTGGGGGATGTCTGACTGCTGGTTTAGTCCCAATCCCACATCCCTTTCTCAATCCCAGACTGCTGACTCCCAACCGTTCACCTGCCTGCCTGCCTGCATGATCGCCCCTAACCACTTCTGCCTGCCAGCCTAATCAGTGCCTAACTGCTCCCCTGCCAGCCTGTTCCCCCGCAACAACCCTCCCCTGCTGGCCTGGTTGCCCCCAACTGCCCTACCCTGCCAGCCTGGTCACCCCTAACTGCCCTCCCCTGCAGACCTGGTTGCCCCTAATTGTGCCCCCCTACAGTCCTGGTCACCCCCAACTGCCCTCCCCTGCTGGCCATCTTGTGGTGGCCATCTTGTGCAAGGGCGTGAGAGTCAAATTGCATATTGATCTCTTTATTATATAGGACTAGAGGCCCGGTGCACAAAACTTTGTGCACTCGGGGGGAGGGGGGAAGGGAGTCCCTCAGCCTGGCCTGTGCCCTCTCGCAGTCTGGGACCCCTCAGGAGATAACGCCCTGCTGGCTTAGGCCTATTCCCGGATGACAGAGGGCAGACCCAATCCCTAGGTGCAGCCCCTGGTCGGGCTCAGAGCAGGGCCAATTGGGGAGTTGGGGCGCCACCCCCTGTCATGCACAGAGCAGGGCGGATTGGGAGGTTGCGATGCCACCCTCAGTCACGCTCAGGGTAGGGCCAATTGGGGGGTTGGGGCACCGTTCCCTGTCACACTCAAGGCAGGGTCGATGGGGAGGTTGCGGCACCACCCCCTGTCATGCACAGAGCAGGGCCAATCAGGGGGTTGGGGTGATGCCCCTTGTCACGCACAGAGCAGGGCCCATCAGGGGGGTTGGGGCTCCTTACTCTGTTATGCACAGAGCAGGGTCGATCATGGGCTTGGGGCGCTGCCCCCTGTCATGCACAGAGCAGGGCCCATCAGGGGGGTTGGGGCTCCTTACCCTGTCACGCACAGAGCAGGGTCGATCAGGGCTTTGGGGAGCTCCCCCCTGTCACGCACAGAGCCGTGCCCATCAGGGGGTTGGGGAGCTCCCCCCTGTCATGCACAGAGTAGGGCCAATAGGGGAGTTGGGGCACCGTCCCCTGTCACACACAGAGCAGGGTGGATCAGAGGGTTGGGGCACCGCCACTCTCACACTCAGGACAGGGCTGATGGGGAGGTTATGGATCTTCCTTGTCATACACAGAGCAGGGCCCGTGGGGGGTGGGGGTTGGGGCGCCACACCCTGTCACACACAGAGCAAGGCTGATCAGTGGGTTGGGGCGCCGCACCCTGTCACACACAGAGCCGCAGGGTGATCAGGGGGTTGGGGAGCTCCCCCGTATCAGGCACAGAACAGGGCTGATCAGGAGGTTGGGGCACCTTCCCCTGTCAGGAACAGAGCAGGGCGGATTGGGAGGTCGTGTCCCCGCCCCCTGTCACACACAGAGCTACAGGGTGATCAGGGGATTTGGGTGCTGCCCCCTGTCACGCTGATCCCAGTGCTGGGAGGCCTCGTGGCTCCGCTGATCCCGGTGCTGGGAGGCATATTGCCCTTTTACTATATAGGATAGAGGCCTGGTGCATGGGTGGGGCTGGCTGGTTTGCCCTGAAGGGTGTCCTGGGTCAGGGTGGGAGTCCCCACTGGGGTGCCTGGCCAGCCTGGGTGAGGGGATGATGGCTGTTTGCAGCTGGTCACACACCCTTCAGGGTGGGGGACCCCACTGGGGTGCATGGCCAGTCTGGGTGAGGGGCTGAGGGTTGTTTTCAGGCTGGCGGGTGACAGAAGCTCCCAACTGCTCCTTTTTTTCTTTTTTCTTTTTTATTCTGGGCCAGCTTTAGCTCTGAGGCTCCAGCTCTTAGGCCTCTGCTCCTGAAAGCATGTATCTGGTTTGCGGCTCTTTGGCCCCTTGAGTGTGGCTCTTCCTAAGCCTTAGGAGTACCCTAATTAAGTTAATAACAATGTACCTACCTATATAGTTTAAGTTTAAAAAATTTGGCTCTCAAAAGAAATTTCAATCATTGTACTGTTGATATTTGGCTCTGTTGACTAATAAGTTTGCCGACCACTGCCCTAGGCAATATCTAACCTATCTGTACACAGACTGCCTCAACAGCTGTATTTAATTTGCCAATTCTGGGTGGATGTAATCGATGTTATCGATTCAGCTCTTCCTTCTATCTGCTCTGTGAGAAGGCGCAGGGCTCTTCCATGTATTTGTGCCCCGTTTTCTCCTCCTGGAAAGACTTTCTATTTGTCTGAGGTCAGAGAGGCTGGAGTCTTGGTGTTCCTGGATTCAAGGCTGAGGCTGCTTGTCCCTGGGAGTTGTGGTTGTAGGGTCCTGGGAGGTATCTGAGGTCTCCCCAGTTGAAGGTAAGGCTGGGCTTCAGATCACCGCCACTCTCCCTTTCAAGATGGCGTGGTCTCTGCAGCAGAGCCGGCCACTCCCGGAGAGATTTCAGCAGCAGTAGAGGCTGCTGGGCCAGGGGACCGCCGTTTGGTAGTCTCCAACACTTCCTTGGAATATAACTGTCCCTCACTCACAAATATATACACTCCTGCCACATCCATGCACTCTCCTTTCATTCTCTCACTTACACACTATCTTGCAGCCTGCTTTCCTGTTGACAGCCATCTTGGATCCTGAAGTTTTGTGTTTGATGTTTAAAATAAGGAAACCAATTTCTAATGTAAATTTGCATGGTGGTTCCTCAACACAGACAGTAGAGGTGGGTGTCTATTCTAATACCAGGGCATAGAAAGGGGCACATCAAATTCTGATGCTGTTCAGATCACTTCATATGGAAGAAATTCAGGCCTTTTGATACAACTATTTACTAAGAAAAAGTTTGTGATTAGTCAGTGGATGTCATCAAGGAGGTATCAGGCACTGTGCTAAAATATGGACACACAGAGAAGCAAAAGATATGATTATACCCTCAAGCAATCTCAAAATCTACTGGGATATTACAGTATGATAAAGGCTAGGATGAGTGCAAGCTGGCAACAAAGGGAGTTATCCTTAGGTATTAAAGACCAAGGCTATTGAAAGGACTAATACCAGGGTGACTAATTGTAGTGAGTTTTATAAAGCTGAGCCCCAAACCTCAACCTCTACATCAATTCAACTCTCAAATAAACTCATGAAAACTTTATTTTGTAAAATAAATTTCTTCTCTCTAATCTTCACCAAAAAAGTACTTCATTCTTTTCATAAATTCTTGTTAGATAACTATTATGAGCCAGATACTTTGCAAGAGCTATAAAGAGAATTATCTGTGATATTAATAGGGATGGGAGGTAGAGAACAAGTGGATAAACAATGTGGCAAGTGGGATGCTGGGGATATGCACAGGTTATTATGGGAGCACAGAAGAGAGGTACCTAATTTAGCCTGGGGAGAGGGGTGGGAATGTGGTTAGTCACCAAAGGCTTTTCAGAGGTGTGAGCCTGAGAAGAAGTTAAAGGAATAAGTAGGAGTTAGCCAAGAGAAAGAAAGGACACAGCTGACGGTTTGCAGAGGGCATCCCAGGTAAAGAGAATAGTACAAATTTGAAGGTAAAACTTTAGTACAATACTGAAAATACTTCAATGGTTCCATTTTGTTAAATGGATTTTAAATTATTATACACTGAGTGGCCAGATTATTATGACCACTCCATTAGTGCTTCATTGGGCCACCTTTTGCCTTCAATACTGTGGCAGTTCTTCTTGGCATTGACTCCATGAGATGTTGAAAGGTGATGCGAGGAATCTGACACCATGCCTGATAAATAGCACTGTCCAGTTCTGTGAGATTTAGGTTGTGGAACCAGCTACCTGATGGCTCTTTTAACTCTGTCCCACAAATGCTCAATTGGACTGAGATCTGGTGATTGTGGGGGTCACCTAAGCAATGTAAAGTCTCCCTCATGTTCTTGAAACCACTCTTGCACAATATGAGCACCTTGGCATGGTGCATTGTCTTGTTGGAAGAAGCCATCTCCATTGGGATATGCCATCAACATGATAGGATGAACTTGTTTGGCAACAATACTTAGGTATGCTGTGCTATTCAGATGTTGTTCCACACGAATTAAAGGGCCCAGATCATGCCAGGAAAACATGCCCCAAACCATACCACTGCCCCACCAGCTTGAAGGGTTGTACTCATGCATGTGGGGTGCATGCTTTCAGGCTGTTTCCACCAAATTCTCACTCTGCCATCTGCATGATACAACTGGAAACGTGATTCATCAGACCACATGACTTTTTCCAATGCTCGACTGTCCAATCCTTGTGTTCCTGTGCAAATTGGAGACGTTTTATCTTGGTAACTGCAGACAGCAAAGGTGTTCGAACAGGCCTTTGGCTTCCATATCCCATATGATGCAGTGTACAGCTAATTTGCCTACAAATGTCAGGTGGTCATGATCTGGCCACTCAGTGTATATTTCTGATTATAACACAGATCCTTTGTACACAATTTAGGAATTACAGAAAAGCTCCAAGAAAAAAAGTAGAAATCACCTTGAATCCCTTCACTTAGAAACCACCATCATTAATATTTGGTAAATTCTTTTATTCCACATAACATAGGATTAATTTAAATGAATCCCTATAGGTGTTTTACACTTGTTCACAAATATAAATATTGCTGTAACTAATGCCTTTCATAGACACGATGGCATAAGGGCTAAGAGCAGGGACTGCTTGGGTTTGAATCCAGGTTTTGTTATCCCTGGACTAATTATTTAACTTCCATGTGCTTCCATGTCCTCATATGTAAACTGGGTATGAAATATTACCAATCTCAGGAAGTAGTGAGAATTAAATGAGTTAATGCATGTCAATTTCTTAGAACAGGGCCTGAAATATAGTGAGCACTCATAAACTATTTGCTATTATTGTTAATTTTTGTATAAGGGTTGGCAAAAGTAGATTTAAGGTTGTGAGTATGCAAAACACTCACATGCTGTTTCCGCCAAATTCTCACTCTGCCATCTGCATGATGCAACTGGAAACGTGGTTCATCGGACCACATGACTTGTATTATTATTTATATATTATTTATGATTGTATTTATTATTATTTTATTATCCTAGTTTTTCCCACCCCTGTATATTTCTGATCATCTCCTGAGGCTAAAGTATTGGAAGTTGAATGGTAAGATTGAGGAGCATAAGTATTTTATGATGTTTAGTGCATATTGCCAAATTGCTAACAGAAAAGGCAAACTAATTTATTATCTTACCAGTAGTGCAGGGCAGTGCCTTTTGTCTGAAAATATCTTCTCACTTGTCCTGCATCTCTGTTCAAAGGCTTCATGGGACAAGGACCATGTCTAATTAACCATTGTATCTTTATTACATAATGCGTGCTTGATAGGTAACAGTTGCTTACTAAATACTTGTGAAATTAATGACATGTCAACTCTGGATGTTTTCATTTTAAAAGTATGGCTTATTTTTAAGCAAATGTTTTCTCTGTCTTTATTGTTTACTTTTAAATGTTGATTATGGCATTGCTTTAATTTGAACTTTTTGATTAGTAATGAGACAAAAAGATATTTTCCTCATGTTGATTGGCAATTTCTATTTCTTCTTTTGTGTATCTTCTGCAGTGTAAAATGACAACTTCAACTCTGCTTCCTGCTTCTAGACTATTAGCTAATTCAAAGAGAGTTCTAAATTCTCTTTTGTGTTCAAATTAATTTCAGAGAAAGGAAGAGATAGGGAGAGAGAGATAGAAACATCAATGATGAGAATCATTGATCAACTGCCTCCTGCATGCCCCCTACTGGGGTTTGAGTCAGCAACTGCAGCATGTGCCCTGACCAGGAATCAAACCAATGACCTCTTGGTGCATAGGTCAATGCTCAACCACTGAACCACACTAGCTGAGCAATATTGCAGAATTTTATATTTAGGAGGTATATTTAAGATTATTTAATGCAGCTACCTTATTTCACAAATGAGGAATTCAGACTTCAGCAGTCAGGCTGGTAGTGGCAAGGCCAGGAACAGAACCTAGGGCTCTTGACTCCACAATATCAGCATAAAAGAGATGGTAATAAATAATTATCCTATCATATCATGCATTGACATCCATAAGAGCATTTAACACATATCCTTGACACAGAATTCTCTTGAAATTTGCTTCTTCTGTCCCTTATCTGTCTCACACCCCAATTTAAAGGTCTAAACCCCTTTCTGCTTCTATCAAAGATTTTATAATATAAATGTTGTATGTAGTACATAGGATTTTACAAGAAAACTACAATAAGATAAATTTAGACCATGGTTTGAGCATATAATTACAGCATGTCATGAAACAAAGAGAGTTAAAAATACAAAGCTAAGCCCAGAGCAATAAATATTATATAGGACACTAATTACTTTGCGGAAATCCAAAAAAAAAATTGCAAAATCTCTTTTCGAAGAGTTTTATTTGACTTCATAATGTAGAATCATCTAATTGAGCTATGCTTTTAGATATGCCCAAACTGTACCTTTTAAAAGTGTTATCAGTTAAGGACATCATATTGCAGGACTTTTGGAATAGATACACAACCTATCATATTTAGCTCACTTGGCCTAAACTCTGAGCAGCAAACACCAAAAATTATGTTCACCTAAATGTACATGTTGTCCTCTTGAGAAATGATTGGATTGTAACATTTAATTCTATGAGCCCAACCAGCATGGTTGTATTCCAAAAACCTGCGGGATCAGAAATAAAGTTCTTTGATAGGAGTTCCTGCAAAAAAAGGTCAACATTGAATGGGCAGAGATCATGCAATTTTGAGAAGTAATTATGTAGCCAGGATTTAAATTGAGGTAGATTTGAAACAGGATGGGGATCCATTATTCTACTCCTGTTTGAAAATATCTGATACATAAGTGCACATTTCAGTGTCAGAATTCAAGAATATTTTATATCCCTCACTAAGAGAAATTTTATTATGACAATAGATGAGGTAGACCTCTGGCAATCTTGGAAAAGAAGTTGTCCTAGTGGAAGGAAGTCATGCACCACCAAATTTTTACTATTGCATTATATTGAAATGTTATGTTCCTCATTCTCATCAGTAAAGAGTTGAATTCCCTTTAGGTATGTCCCATGCCATTAGGCATAATAGAAGCATATGGGCTTGGGGCTAGGCTTCATGGTGTGATGGACAGAAGTTAGGCAAAATAAGTTTTAGCTCCATTTCTGTTACTATGTGTCTGGGAAAATTACTTCCTCCTTAGCTTCAAAGGATACCCTTTCTGAGTCATGAACACCTCTGAGAAGCTGATGAATGTTACAGCTTGCTGCTGAGAAATGCATACACATACATTACTCCCTGCCCCAAAATGACATACACACCAAGTTCAGAACCCCTGGATGAGTTTGAGAGCCAGATCCCTTCCTATTCTATTAGGACATTTGCTGAAAAAGATTTCTTTACAAAGTAAGTTATAGGCATAAAGCCATGAAAAATATGAGATTATACCCTTAAATTGATAAAAGTGAACAATATCCCCTAAGTGACTACAATTTTAATGAAGGGTTTTTCACATTGTGTGTGTGCATGTGTGTGCACACACACACATGTGGATATGCAACATTTGATGGAAGATAACCAATATAAAGTACTTAGAAGCCACTCACTAAAACCATCACCATTCTCTCATCTTGGGTAACTGGTAGTTGGTATTCACTAAGAAAGAAGGTAAATAAATGACTTAAATCCAATTTTGAGATTCCTATGGTGTATGATTTTTTAACAACTTAATTGAGTTGAAATTTACATACCATACACTCATCCATTTCAAATGTACAATTCAGTTATTTTTTTTTACTACATTTAAAGAGTTGTGCATGACTTTTGAAATAGCCTATATTTGTCAGTGTTATATACATGTGTATTTGTTAATGAAGGTGTCAAAATTTATAACAAAGACCTTAACCAAAACAGAAATCAGGAGGGCCTGTAGGAGGAGCTTTTATCCAATGTGGTTGCAAAAGCCCCATGGGAAAAGCTCTACGGTTACAACAGAACTCTATGGTTATAACACAACTCTGTGGTCATAACAGTCCTCCACTAAATTTCTCACTTCCTCTATAAAAGAGCTTCTCTTCCCTGTTTTGGGGACTTACACCTGGCTCACCATGACTGCCCGTATTTGATTACAATCCTTTCTTTTTTCTGAATAAATCCTATTTGCTGAAGAAATACCTGGCCCACTCCAAATATGCAGTTGGCATATTTGGGAGCTGTCTGGGATGCAGAAAACACCCCACGATAGCTCCAAGAATGGTGTGCAAACAGGTGTGGCATGCACAGAGCCATTTGACCTCACTGTTTTTCTCCCTCACTCGGGAGATTGAAAGGTAAGTTTTCTACAGGATCTGAGTATCCACTTTTTTTTTGAAGCTCTCTGGGCTTTATTGGGATCTATTTAGAGGTTTTGTTTTCCACCTTGACTTGCCTTGCCTTGCCTTGCCTTGCCTCTTTCTGTTAAAAAGCCTTATCTGTTTGTGAGCTCTTGTTTGGCACTTTGGCCTGAGTCTCTGGGATCTGGCTCCTTATTGGGACTGTGCTAGCTGTCAACTTGATTCTTTTGGAACTGGGTCATTTGTGCTGGCTGTTGTTCTGATTCTGTCTGAGATTGGACTGTCACACTGAAACTCTGTTGTTTGACTTTTGGCTAGGATTATTCAGGAGCAGGCTGTTCTACTAAAATTATGTTGTTTCAGCCATCAGCCTGACCCCTCAGAATCTGACTGTTCTAGTGGAACTGGCTGATATTAAGCCTGCAGGATGCTTAAGCAATTTAAGCTACTTGAGTTGCTTAATCTATTTTAAGCTGTTTGAGTCGTTTAGGCTATCTAGGCTCTTTCACTAGGCAGTGGTCAGTAAACTGCGGCTCGCGAGCCACATGCGGCTCTTTGGCCCCTTGAGTGTGGCTCTTCCACAAAATACCAAGTGCGGGCACGCACATACAGTGTGATTGAAACTTTGTGGCCCATGCTTAGAAGTCGGTATTTTGTGGAAGAACCACACTCAAGGGGCCAAAGAGCCGCATGTGGCTCGCGAGCCGCAGTTTGCTGACCACTGCTCTAGAGCAGTGGTTCTCAACCTTGGCTGCACATTAGAATCACCTGGGAATCTTTTTAAAATCCTGATTTCTGGGCCTCATCCTCCAGAAATTCTGTTTCTTTGTTATGGGGTGAGGCCACAACGTTAGTAAGCCAAGGTTGAGAACCACTGCTCTAGGGAAAAGTCTCTGAAAAAAATGGGGTCTCAGTTATTTAAATATTTTCAGGGCATCCCCAGACAGGGACCCTGGCTGAATTTATGTTTAAAAACTGTGGTCCCTCCTAACGTGCACTTTTAACTAAATGGACTGATCCAACCAAATATAATTTAGAAAGCCAGTGTTTATTATGGGGAGCATTGGAGATCCCCACACTTGCTTTTTTTAAAAAAAAAATGAGTTTGACAATCATAGCTCTGAAATTAGAAAACTTAATGGAGCACCTATTTTGAGTGGTATTTTCAGGCTTCCAAATATTACCAGGGATCTAAAGTTGCCTCTCTGTGAAATAAAATTTTAGAAATAATTGAGACTGACACATTTTAAAGAAAGAGAAGATGACTTTTGAAGTCTTGTGCTTCTTGCTTCCATCACTTTCTTGCCCTTTCCCATGGGCTTTTCTCAGTCTCCAGTTTTGCAACATCTTGCCTTCCACTCCTGACTTCCTTGCCTCCAACTCCACCTCTAGTGCCATTCTCCTCCAAATCTCCTCTCACTCCTCCTCTGAACCCATCAGTACCCATACCTTCTAAAGTTAAGCCTAATAAAGCCTAAGTTTCATATATTACCTGAATTAACGCTGAATGGTGAGCCATAGATAAAGAATTTCCCTAAGCTCCTCACAACTGCTTAATACAAATGGATCATCTTCTGAACCCTCATGATGCTCTGAGGAAAATTCTCTAGATAACACAAACTTCTCATGGTTTATAGAAGATTTTATATTTAAAGAGTGAAAATGGTAAGTACTGTTCTGATTATGCTGTTGTAACAATTTTTGAAGTCGTTGAGGCATCATTTTTACCTTTGGCTACTTCAGCCCAACAGGCTGAATTATATGCTCTTATTCAGGATTGTATTTTAGACAAGGACAAAACTGCCAATATTTATACTGACAGTAAATATTCTTTTAGAGTAGCTCATGCTTTTGTAATGTTATAGAAGCAACATGGGTTCTCTAATTCTAGTGGAAATTTTTTTAAAAAAATGGCTCATATGTTTAGGGATTTTTAGATGTTATACTTTTACCTGCTGTTCTGGCTATTAGTAAGATACCAGGGCAGCCAAAACCGGTTTGGCTCAGTGGATAGAGCGTCGGCCTGAGGACTGAAGGGTCCCGGGTTCAGTCCCAGTCAGGGGCGTGTGCATGGGTTGCGGGCACATCCCCAGTAGGAGATGTGCAGGAGGCAGCTGATCGATGTTCCTCTCTCATCTATGTTTCTGACTCTCTGTCTCTCTCCCTTCCTCTCTGTAAAAAATCAATAAAATACATATTAAAAAAAAAAAAGATACCAGGGCATTCTTAACTCGACTTTCTGGAAGCTAAGGGAAATCACCTTGCTGACACTTCAGCCAGGAATTCTGCCCTCAAAGGAACTAACAGGAGTCAAACTTTTGTCATGGTCCAAGAGGATATTTTCCCAGCTGATAACTTAGAAAACAGGCCAGAGAAGCCCAACAGTTGGCTTCAGAAAAGGAGAAACAATATTGGGAATCCAACAATTATTGGTTCAATAAAAAAAGGAAAAGCTCTAATTTGGACTAAATAACAACCCAGTCCTACCGTAGGCTCTAAAATTCCCCTTCTGAACCACTGTATATGCATTAAACCATTGGTCCCCTGACAAAATGATAGCATTTATAAATCAATATTGGTGGGAAATATTAATAAGGCCATGAAAAAAGACTACCTCACTTGTCCCACCTATCCAAAATATAACCCAGATTGTTCTCACTGCTCCATTCCCACTGCCCCTGAACAGTTTAAATTGCCTAATGGACCATTTGAGGTTTGGTAAATGGATCTCATATAGCCTCCCACATCTCATAGATATAAATTTGTTTTAGTCATGATCTGTACATTTTCTTATTGGACAGAAGCTTTCTTTTGTAGACAAACTATGACCTCTTATGTGGCTAAAACCCTGTTATAAAAGTTTATCCCTACCTGGGAACTCTGTTCAAACTCCATAGTGATCAAGGAACCCATTTTACTGGTCAGGTGCTTCAACAAGTTTGTGACATTTGGCTGGTTTTACTTTTTCACTGTGCTTACCACCCTCGATTCTCAGGTTTAGTCAAACATATCAATGGTATTATTAAGATTCAATTGGAAAAACTTGTAGAGACCATTCAAATATCTTAGTAAAAATTGTTGCTATTAGTTATTTTAAATCTGAGATCTACCCTTTCTAAGATAATAAAATCTCACCTTTTGAGATAATTACAGGACACCCCATGCATTTGTATCCTGCTTCTTTTGATTCTCAGTTGATAAATAGAGGGATACTTGAATATTGTAAAGACTTCATTGCTTCTATTGAAAATCATCATGCTTTGGTAGAGTAATCTTTTCACAGTGCACTCTGAGATGATAAACTCTCCAAACACCACACCCTGTGACCTGAAGATTTTGTTTACTGAAAAAGACACCTCCAAGAAGAACCCCTTCAGCTTTGCCAGAAGGGCCCCTATCAACTCTGGTCCTGATACTTGTCAAACCTGCACACAAGCACTTTTTAGATGATGCATTTTCCTTCCAATGTGGTACACAATACGCAGAAAAGGTTCTTCCTGGCATCAAGGGACAAAAGTCTGCTGAAATAGGAAGACCTAAATGTTGATCAGCAATTCCTTCAAAGATCTTGATCAAAAGGGGAAAATGTCAAAACTTATGATGAATCTTAACCAAGATAGGAATCATGAAGGCCTATAAGGAGGAGCTCTCACAGCCTATGTTGGTTCAGAAAGCCCTATAGGAAGAACTCTATGGTTATAATATAACTTGAGGGCAGTTACAACCCCTCCCCTAACTTTCTCTTTCTCTTTATAAATGAGCTATTTGTTGTTTATTTCTCTTCTTGCATGTGGCTTGCCCTGCCTGCACACACCAGTTTAGAATCCATTATTTTTCATGAATATTTTAATTTTTTGCTGAAGGGTTATCTTGCTGACTTTTTATATCTAGTCAGCAAGGAATATGTGCATTATCATTGTTGGGAAAGTCTCCAGGTTTCGTATTTCTTCATTAATTTATTCATTTTGAAATATGGTAATTAAGAGGAAAACAAGTATATGCCTAGATTTTTAATGCCTTGAGATAGGACTCAGGTTTAAACTTGCTTCAAAATCTAAGTCTCCACTTACCATCACAATGCCTCTATTTTCAGATCCCAGTTTTCTTATATAATGTCTTCCTGAAAATTTGGGTAAGAGTCCACTGTGCAAAAGTCAAATAATTTGTTTGCATGCTATTTGTGTTGTTCTGTTCTCAGAAAGTTTAAATATTATTTATTTAATAATTATATTTTGCCTTTAGAACACTCTTAAATGGCTAATATGGCTAGAATTTTTACATATTTATAATTGAATTTTAAATGAATAATTGAAACAACTATTGGCTAAAATTAAGCCAAATACATATCAGAATGAAGTTAAAGATTTGTCATTTTGGGTTTGTCTAATAATATTTGCCTCAACTAGGTTATATTAATGAGATTCTCATTTTCATTTAGAGTCATTTTAATAAAATAATAAAACAAAATGCAATAGCATATTAAAATGATTGCACAAGCACTGACGGTTCTATAAATATGGTAACCCAACTAAAAATGGAATTGTTGGCTAATAATGTAGATTGCATAGAAGTCTAATGTAGAATAGTCAATGATCACCTTTAAGTTGTAGGGAAATCTCACCTTTGGCAATGTTAATAGTCATCATATGTTCTGCATAGCTCTAGGAAGAAGTTCTGATAAATTGACATATTCAGATATTTTTGAAATAAAATTTTAAAGATTAAAGTGTTATTTTCAAAGTTTATTTTTAAAGTCCAATCATTCTAAAAGGCTTATAATAAAAAATCAGTGTTTTGCCCCATTCATCCCCTAGAGGCAATCACTTTTAAATCTATAGCTATTTTTTTCCAGTACTTACCTCCATTCTTCTAACTTACACACACACACAGTTTTAATTCACATTTAGACATTATCTGCTAATATTAGGTTAAATTTATATTTTAGCTCACATATATACTCCCCTCCCTCACACCACATCTTTGCAATACATCTAGTTTTTTTGTTTAAATCTATATTATACTTTTACTACTCTGTTTATACAAATAATCATTCACTGCTGAGCCAATTAGTGAACAAAGACATTTAGTTTCTTTTTCAACTTTTTGATTTTCCTGTAGTTACTTATTGACTATTATAGTTTTTTTAAATTTTGTTTTGTGTTATGTTTGACAAAATTTTCTAGCATACTTCAACAGTTCTGTTGAGAGATTTGTAATAATTTTCCATAAGCTTGTCAGATGACATAGTTCATCTTTGAACTTCACTAGAATGCAAATTTTAAGAAGTTAGAAACTCTGTTTTGTTCATAATTCTGTCCTCAGTGCCTTAAAAAAGGCTCAAATGAAAGTTCTTCATAGATACTTATTTAGTGAAAAATAAAAATAATATTTCCATTTTGCCCCTGGAAGCATCCTTTCTGAAACCCTCAATTTCCCTGCTCCAGTATGGACTGACTGCTTACTTCATAGCTGATATCTTGGGATTTACCTTCACTTCCTATCCATTGCATTTTCTGTTTCTTGGATCCCATCTCTTCTATTTTCTTGGTTTGTACTCTTATTTTGTAAAACATGTCATCCAGAAGCTTCTTTTTAAAATCTTATTAAATTTATTGAGTTGACATCTATATATATAAAGAGGTAATATGCTAATTGGTCCTAATGGTGTCACAGTCACGACTGCTAAGGAGGAGGCTGCCTGCATGTGTGCAGCAGGGCGTTGCTCCTAGAGATGGGGTGGAAGCGGGGAGGTGCCGAGAGGAGGACCGTGCCTGGGAGGGCGGGTGTGAGAGCCCATAGCGCCCCCCTCACCAGTCCGTTGCCACCCACCTCTCCCACTCAGAGTGCCCCGCCACTCACCTGCCTGGGGAAGGAGCACAGCACAGCAGGCAGGAGGTTTCCATGATCTCCTCTGGCACCATGATGTGGCAGAGCCGCTGCTTTGCTCTGGAGACAGGGTGGAATCAGGGAGGTGCCTGGAGAAGGCAGGACCAGCCCAAGGTGACTCAAGGGACTGAGGGAAGGGCTTGAAGCAGCCAGAGAAGGCCAGAGGGGTCGGAGGCTAGGCCAGGCATGCTGGAGCTCTGTGTGGAAAGGTTAGGGTGTCAAGGCAGGGTGGTGGGTGGGTGGGCTGCATGATTTTGCCCGCTGGGCTCCTAGTTGGTTAATAAACTTATATAGGTTTCAAATGTACAATTCTATGACACATTGTGTGCCTATCACCCAAAGTCAAACCTCCTTCCATCACCATATATTTGACCCCCTTTACTCTTTCTACCTCACCTCACCCCCTTTCCCTGTTTATGAGTTTTTGTATGTTTTCTTGATGCTTTCAATTTTATATTCCACATATAAGTGAAATCATATGGTCCCTGACATTTTTTGTCTAACTTACTTCATATAGCATGACATGCTCAAGATCCATACATGTCTCACATATGACAGCAGAAGCTTCTTCGTTTTTCAATCTTTAATTTATTTATTAAGGTATTACATATGTGACCTCATCCCCCCAAGCGCCCCCCCCCCGACTCATGCTCTCATCCCTCTGTTGTCTGTGTCCATTGGTTGGGCTTATATGCATGCATACCAGTCCTTTGGTTGATCTCTCCTCCTTACCTCCACCCTCCCTTACCTTCCCTCTGAGGTTTGACAGTCTGATCACTGCTTCTCTGTCTCTGAATCTGTCCCTGTTCATCAGTATATGTTGTTCACTATATTCCATAAATGAGTGTTATGATGTGATATTTATCTTTCTCTGACTGACTTATTTCACTTAGCATAATGCTCTTCAGTTCCATCCATGCTGTTGCAAATGGCAAGAATTCCTTCTTTTTTTACCACAGTGTAGTATTCCATTGTGTAGATGTACCACAGTTTTCTAATCCACTCATCTGCTAATGGGCACTTAGGCTGTTTCCAAATCTTAGTTATGGTGAATTGTACTGCTATGAACATAGGGGTGCATATATCCTTTCTGATTGGTGTTTCTAGCTTCTTGGGATATATTCCCAGAAGTGGGATCACAGGGTCAAATGGGAGATCCATTTTTAGTTTTTTGAGGAAACTCCATACTGTTCTCCACAATGGCTGTACCAGTCTGCATTCCCACCAGCAGTGCAAAAGGGTTCCTTTTTCTACACATCCTCTCCAACACTTGTTGTTTGTTGATTTGTTGATGATAGCCATTCTGACAGGTGTGAGATGGTACCGCATTGTCCTTTTGATTTGCATCTCTCTTATAATTAGTGACTTTGAGCATGTTTTCACATGTCTTTCGGCCTTCTGTATGTACTCTTTTGAAAAGTGTCTATTTAGGTCTGTTGCCCATTTTTTGATTGGAATGTTTATCTTCCATTTGTTAGGCTGTAGGAGTTCCCTGTAAATGTTGGAGATTAAACCCTTATTGGTGACAACATTAGCAAATATGTTCTCCCATGCAGTGGACTTTCTTGTTGTTTTTTTGATGGTTTCCTTTGCTGTGCAAAAAACTTTTTATTTTGATGTAGTCCCATTTGTAAATTTTCTCTTTAGTTTCCAATGCCCTAGGAGCAGTATCTGTGAAGAAAGTCCTTTGGCATGTGTCTGCAATTTCGCTGCCTGTGGATTCCTATAGTATTTTTATGGTTTTCCATCTTACATTTAAGTCCTTTATCCATTCTGAGTTTATTTTTGTGTATGGTGTAACTTGGTGGTCTAGTTTCATCTTTTTCTGTGGGGTCTGTTGTTGTTTCGGCTCTTTCATTTCTGATTTTATTTATTTGGGTTCTCTCTCTTTGATTCTTGGTGAGCCTGGCTAGAGGTTTATCAATCTTGTTTATCCTTTCGAAGAACCAGCTCTTGGTTTCATTGATCTTTTGTATTGTTTTTTTGGTCTCTATGTAATTTATTTATGCTCTGATGTTTATTATATCCTTCCTGCTGCTCACTCTGGGCTTTTCTTGTTGCTCTCTTTCTAATTCTTTGTGTTGTAGAGTTAGATAATATACTACCATTTTTTCTTGTTTTTTTTGAGGTAGGCCTGTAGAGCTATAAACTTCCCTCTCAGGACTGCTTTCATTGAGTCCCATAGGTTTTTGATTGTTGTGTTTTTATTGTCATTAGTTTCCAGGATGTTTTTATTTTTTTCTTTTCTCTCATTGGTAACCCAATCATTATTTAGTAGCATGCTATTCAGCTTGCAAGTGTTTGAGTTTTTTTGGATTGTTTTTATTGTAGTTTATTTCTAATATTATGCAATTGTGGTCTGAGAAGATGCTTGGTATGATTTCAAACTTATTGAATTTGAGGAGACTTTGCTTGTGACCCAATATGTGGTCTATTTTTGAAAATGCCCCATGTGCACTTGAGAAGACATTATATTCAATGTCTTTGGGGTGAAATGTTTTGAAGATGTCAATTAAGTCCATCTGATCTAGTGAGCCATTTAGGATTGCTGTTTCTTTGCAGATTTCTTTTATCTAGAAGATGTCAGTGGTGTGTTAAATACCCTACTTATGATTGTATTGTTGTTGATCTCTCCCTTGATATCTTCCAGGAGTTTTTTTTTTATGTATTTGGGTGCTCTTGCATTGGGTTCATATATGTTTAACAGGGTTATATCCTCTTGTTGTATCGATCCCTTTAGTATTATACAGTGGCCTTCCTTATCTCTTGTTATGGCCTTCACTTTGAGGTCTATTTTGTCAGATATAAGTATTGCTACCCCAGCTTTTATTTTTCATTTCCATTTGCCTGAAAGATATTTTTCCATCCCTTCACTTTCAGTCTGTGTGAGTCCCTTGTTCTGAGGTGGGTATCTTGTACACAGCATATATATGGGCCATGTCTTTTTATCCATTCAGCCACTTGATGTCTTTTGATTGGAGCATTTAGTCCATTTACATTTAAAGTTATTATTGAATGTACTTGTTTGTAGTCATTTCTATTTTTGTGGCCGTGTTCTTTCTTACCTTTTTATTTCTTCATTTTACAGCTTTCCCTTTAGAATTTCTTGCATTGCTGGCTTGGTAGTGATAAACTCCCTTAGCCTTTTTTTTTTTTGTCTGTGAAGCTCCTGATTTCCCCTTCAATTTTGATTGATAGTCTTGCTGGATAGAGTATTCTTGGATTCACTCCTTTGCTTTGCAACACTTTGTATACATCCTTCCATTCCCTTCTAGCTTGATGTGTTTCTGTTGATAAATCATTTGATAATCTGATGGGGTATCCTTTGTAGGTAACTCTCTGTCTCTCTCTTGCAGCCTTTAAGATTCTCTCTTTGTCATGAAGATTTTCCATTGTTATTATGACATGTTTTGGTGTGGGTCTTTTGGGATTATCTTGCTTGGGACTCTCTGTACTTGTGTAACATTTTTCTTCCATTACTTCTTCAAATAGATTTTCTAATCCTTGCTGCTCTTCTTGTCCTTCTGGCAGCCCTATTATGCGCATGTTACTTCATTTCATGTTGTCCCATAGCTCCCTTAGGCTCTCCTCCTGCTTTTTAATTTTTTTCTCCAGTTGCTGTTCAGATTGAGCTTGTTTCTCTACCTTATTTTCTAACTCACTAATTCGATCCTCTGCTTCTTCTAGTCTACTGTTGAAACCTTCCATGGTGTTTTTGATTGTAGCTATGTCACTTTTCAGTTCTTCCTGATTCTTGCATAGGTTGTTGATTTTCTCATCCATGTGATGAATGAATTGTACAACCATTATTCTGAATTCTTTTTCTGTCATGTTGCATGCTTCAACTTCATTAATGTCCTTTCTTGGTGACTCCTCATTTTCTTTCCTTTGGGATTGTGTAGTCTCCCCATTTTGACTATCACCAGAAAGTTCAAACGTCGAGTTGCGTGGGCTTGGGCTGTGTGCAGTGGGAGCTTCGCACCACCCTAGTGTCACTGAAGAGCTTTGATACTAAGATGTGTGTTTGTCGTGGGTTGGTGGGAACCAGGCTTGCCCAGAGGAAGCATTACCAGTGCTCAGTGTGGCCTCATGTGTGCACCTAGAAACAGAGACCCCCCCCTGGCGTGTGTTGAAAATCAGAGCCCCCTAGCATGTGTCAGGAGTCAGAGTTCCCCAAGAATCAAGTATCTCAGCCTCGTGCTGAGATTCAAGGTCCCTGTGTGTGCATGCACCAACAATTGGAGTCACTAGCTCTTAGTGTGAATGCAATGGGAATCAGGGATCCCAGGCGTGCATGATAAGAAACAGTTAAGTCACTGGTGCTTAGTGCTGACTCCTGCCTGGAGAATCAGGGTCCTGGTAAGCTTGGGGGGGGACTTCAGTGATTGCATGCCCAGAATCAAAGTCAGGTGGCACACCACCCTGCATGGTCTTTGGGTTTGGTCACCTGATTGCCTTGCGTGTAACAAATTTCCAGTGTCTGAGCACTCCTAGGCTCAAGTTCCTGCAGTGGCTCTGTGCGCTGTGCAAGGAGTGGGTCTATCAGTTACTATGGCACTGCCCCGGAGCCTGCGGAGAAGGGGATGGGCTCTGTTACTCACAGAAATCTCCCACCGGGATGTCTGGATTCTTGGTGTCCGTGGGTGTGTAGCTGTGGTCGCAGGTCTGTCTAAGTGGCTGCAGGGTCCTGGTTTGCATCTGAGACCAGACGGGGTGGTGCTGAGGCCAGGATCCTAGTCTCAAGCAACTCTGTTTCTCAAGATGGTGTGGTCTCTGTCCCTGTGCTGGCTGCCCAGGAGTGTTTGCACTGGGAGCGGTGCTCTGCTGTCTAAGACTGCCTGGTTTGGCAGCCCCTTGGAAGACCTGCAGAATCTAACTGTCCCTAGCTCATACATACAGACTGCACATGTCCACACACTCCTCTATCGCTCCCTTGCTCTCTCACACTCTCTCTGTCCCTACTTTCCTGCTGGTTGCCCTTTTCTCAGAATCAATAAATCAGCAGAAGCTTCTTGAATGTGAAAGATTTTATGGAAGATAAATATTGCACTTGCACATCTAAGATTGCTTTTATAATTTGATCACATACAAAGTTCTAATTTTAGAATTATCTTCACTCAGATGCATTTTGAGTGTATTATTCTTCCAGTATTGATTACCATTCTTCCAGTTATGTTTTAATTTCCTGTTCTGTAATGAGCCAATTGTCATTTATCCACTTACTTTTCACCTCTAAATACTGTGATTTAGTGATATAGTCGAGTATTTCATTATCTATTGCTATGTGACAAACTACCACAAAGCATAGTGGATTTAAATAATAACCATGTTCTTTTTTCTCAAGGTTCTGTGCATTGACTGGTTTCCTTTCTATGAGAGGTCATTTGAGACTGTATTCATCAGGGTGCTTGACTGTTCAAGAATGTCTAATATAGTACACTTACATGGCTGGCAATGGTGTTGACTGTTGACTATGATCTCAGGGCTTTCAGCCAGAGGCCCTTTGATTATCCTCCAGGAGGCATTTACATTGGGGTTGAACCATGATTGGATGACACCTAGTTTCAAAATGAAGGAAGTGGAAGCTGCCAGTCTTTTTAAAGCTTTCGTTCAGCAATATCAGAATATAACCTTACCTTTATTCTATTGGTCAAAACCAGTTAAGTCTAGCCAAGATTGAAGTGGAGAGAAATTAAGATCCATCTGTTGATGCAAAGTACACCAGGAGCACAGAGAGAGGAGAAAAAATTGTTAGATATCATCTTTACAAAGTAGCTACCATATCTAGTTTTGTTGAAGATAGAGGTTGTACCTATGGCTTTGTGTGGTTTTTCAAGAGAAGGGGACAGAAATATTTCTACCCTCTTATAATCAGAAATACATTCAACTTATTTTTAAATTTGTTTTATTGCTTAAAGTATTACAAAGAGTATTACAATATGTCTCCTTCCCCCCCCCATTGACCTTCCCCCGGACTCCCTTACCCCCCAATGTCTTGTGCCCATTGGTTATGCTTATATGCATGCATACAAGTCCTTTGGTTGATCTCTTACCCCCCCCCCCACCCCCCGGCAGCCCTCCCCTGCCTTCCCACTATAATTTGACATTCTGTTCAATGCTGCTCGGCCTCTGTACCTATTTTTGTTCATCAGTTTATAATGGTCATTATTATCCATAAATTAGTGATATCATGTGGTATTTTTCTTTCATTGACTGGCTTATTTCATTTAGCATAATGATCTCCAGCTCCACCCATGCTGTTGCAAATGGTAAGAATTCCTTCTTTTTTACAGCAGCATAGTATTCCATTGTGTAGATGGACCAAAGTTTTCTAATGCATTCATCTGCTGATGGGCACTTAGGCTGTTTCCAAATCTTAGCTATGATAAATTGTGCTGCTATGAACATAGGGTTGCATATATCCTTTCTGATTGGTGATTCAGGTTTCTTGGGATATATTCCTAGAAGTGGGATCACTGGGTCAAATGGGAGTTCCATTTTTAACTTTTTGATGAAACTCCATACTGTGTTCCATAGTGGCTGCACCAGTCTGCATTCCCACCAGCAATTCACGAGTGTTCCTTTTTCTCTGCATCCTCTCCAGCACTTGTCCTTTGTTGATTTGTTGATGATAGCCATTCTGACAGGTGTGAGATGATACCTCATTGTTGTTTTGATTTGCATCTCTTGGATAATTAGAGACTTTGAGCAAGTTTTCATATGTCTCTTGGCTTTCTGAATGTCCTCTTTTGAAAATTGTCTATTTAGGTCCTGTGCCCATTTTTTTATTGGATTGTTTATCTTCCTTTTGTTAAGTTGTATGAGTTCTCTGTAAATGTTGGAGATTAAACCCTTATCAGTGATAACATTAGCAAATATGTTCTCCCATGCAGTGGGATTTCTTGTTGTTTTGTTGATGGTTTCCTTTGCTGTGCAGAAACTTTTTATTTTGATGTAGTCCCATTTGTTTATGTTCTCTTTAGTTTCCAATGCCCTAGGAGCAGTATCAGTGAAGAAATTGCTTCGGCATATGTCTGCGATTTTGTTGCCTTTGGATTCCTCTAGTATTTTTATGGTTTCCTGTCTTACATTTAAGTCCTTAATCCATTTTGAGATTATTTTTGTGGATGGTGTAATTTGGTGTTCTAGTTTCATTTTTTTGCATGTATCTGTCCAATTTTCCCTACATCATTTATTGAAGAGACTCTCTTGACTCCATTGTATGCTCTTGCCTCCTTTGTCAAATAATAATTGAGCTTATTGGTTCGGGTTGATTTCTGGGTTCTCTATTCTATTGATCTATATGTCTGTTCTTGTGCCAGTACCAGGCAGTTTTGAGAACAGTGGTTTTGTAACACAGCTTGATATCTGGTATTGAGATCCCACCTACTTTGTTCTTCTTTCTCAGGATCACTACAACTATTCAAGATCTTTGTTCCAGATGAATTTTTAGAGAGTTTGTTCTAGGTCTGTGAAATATGTCGTTGGTATTTTAATGAGGAGTGCGTTGAATTTATAGATTGGTTTGGGTAGTATGGACATTTTAATGATGTTGATTCTACCAATCCATGAACATGGTTTGTTCTTCCGTCTGTTTATTTCTTCCTCTATCTCTTTTTTCAGCGTCCTATAGTTTTCTGAGTGGAGGTCTTTTACCTTTTTAGTTAAGTTTATTCATAGGTAGCTTAATTTTTTTTTGCTGTGAAGGTAAATGGGATTGATTTTTTAGTCTCTCTGAAAGTTCACTATTGGTGTATAGAAATGCCATAGATTTCTTGGCATTAATTTTGTATCCTGCTACATTGCTGAATTAATTTATTAAGTCTAATAGTTTTTTGATGGAGTCTTTAGGGTTTTTTATGTACAATATCATGTCATCTGTGAATAAGGACAGTTTTACTTCTTCTTTTCCAATTTGGATGCCTTTTATTTCTTCTTCTTATCTAATCACAATGGCTAATACTTCTAGTACTATGTCAAACAGGAGTGGTGAGAGTGGGCATCCCTGTCTTGTTCCTGTTCTTAAGGGAAATGGTTTTAGTTTTTGCCCATTGAGTATGATGTTGGCTTTGTGTTTGTCATATATGGCTTTTATTATGTTGAGGCATGATCCTTCTATTCCCACCTTGCTGAGAGTTTTAATCAAAAATGGGTGTTGGCCCTGACTAGTTTGGCTTGGTGGATAGAGCATCGTCCTGCAGACTCAAGGATCCCAGGTTCGATTCCAGTCAAGGGTATGTACCTTGGTTGCGGGCACATTCCCAGTAGGGAGTGTGCAGGAGACAGCTGATCAATGTTTCTCTCTCATCAATGTTTCTAACTCTCTATTCCTCTCCCTTCCTCTCTGCAAAAAATCAATAAAATATATTTTTTAAAAAATGGGTGTCAGATTTTGTCAAATGCTTTTTCTGCATCAATTGATATGACTATGTGATTTTTTTCTCTCAAATTGTTTATATGATGTGTCATGTTTATTGATTTGCGAATATTGTACCATCCTTGCATCCCTGGGATCAAATATTCTGGTGTATGATCTTTCTGATGTATTGCTGGATTCGATTTGCTATGATTTTGTTGAGGGCTTTGGCATCTATGCTCATAAGGTATATTGGCCTGTAATTCTCTTTCATTGTGTTGTCTTTATCTTGTTTTGGCATTAGGGTTATGCTGGCTTCATAGAATGAGCTTGGAAGTGTTCCTTCCTCTTGAATTTTTTGGAATAGTCTAAGGAGGATAGGTTTTAGTTCTTTCTTGAATGTTTGGTAAAAATCCCCTGTGAAGGCTTCTGGCCCCGAGCTTTTGTTTGCTGGGATCTCTTTGATGACTGCTTCAATTTCTTCCATAGTTATTGGCCTATTGAGAGTTTTAGAATCTTCTTGATTGAGTTTTAGAAGGTTGTATTTTTCTAGGAATATGTCTATTTTCTCCAGCTTGTCTTGTTTGTTGAAGTAGAGTTGTTCATAGTATTTTTTAACAATCATTTGTATTTCTGTGGCGTCTGTTGTTATTTTGCCTCTATCATTTCTGATTTTGTTTATTTGGGTCCTCTCTGCTTCTTGGTGAGCCTGGCTAGAGCTTCATCAATCTTGTTTATCCTTTCAAAGAACCAGCTCTTGGTTTCATTGATCTTTTGTATTTTTTTTTTTTTGGTCGCTATGTCATTTATTTCAGCTCTGATGTTTATTAAATCCTTCCTGCTGCTCACTCTGGGCTTTTCTTGTTGCTCTCTTTCTAATTCTTTGAGTTGTAGAGTTAGATGATTTACTACCATTTTTTCTTGTTTTTTTTCAGTTAGGCCTGTGGAACTATAAACTTCCCTCTCAGGACTGCTTTCATTGTGTCCTATAGGTTTTGGATTGTTGTGTTTTCATTGTCATTTGTTTCCAGGATATTTTTAATTTCTCCTTTGATATCATTGGTAACCCAATCAATATTTAATAGCATGCTATTCAGTTTCCAAGTGTTTGAGTGTTTTGGATTGTTTTTATCATAGTTTATTTCTAATATTATGCCACTGTGGTCTGAGAAGATGCTTGGTATGATTTCAATCTTCTTGAATTTGGGGAGACTTTGGTTGTGACCCAATATGTAGTCTATTTTTGATAATGCCCCATGTGCACTTAAGAAGAACATATATTCCATGACTTTGGGGTGAAATATTCTGAAGATGTCAATTAAGTCCATCTGATCTAGTGAGCCATTTAGGATTGTTGTTTCTTTGCTGATTTTTTATCTAGAGCATTTATCCAGTGATGTCAGTGGTGTATTAAAGTCCCCTACTATGATTTTATTGTTGTTGATCTCTCCCTTGATATCTTCCAGGAGTTTTTTTTTTATGTTTTTGGGTGCTCTTGCATTGGGTTCATATATGTTTATCAGGGTTATATCCTCTTGTTGTATTGATCCCTTTAGTATTATGAAGTGGCCTTACTTATCTCTTGTTATGGCCTTCACTTTGAGGTCTATTTTGTCTGCTATAAATATTGCTACCCCAGCTTTTTTTTTTCATTTGCATTTGCCTGAAAGATATTTTTCCATTCCTTCACTTTCAGTCTGTGTGAGTCCCTTGTTCTGAGGTGGGTCTCTTGTACACAGCATATATATGGGTCATGTCTTTTTATCCATTCAGCCACTTGATGTCTTTTGATTGGGGCATTTAGTCCATTTACATTTGAAGTTATTATTTAAAGGTACTTGTTTGTAGCCATTTTTATTCTTTTAAGCCTGTGTTCCTTCTTACCTTTTTATTTCTTCTTTTTACAGCATTGCCTTTAGCATTTCTTGCATTGCTGGCTTGGTAGTGATAAACTCCCTTAGCCTTTTTTTTGTCTGCAAAGTTCCTGATTCCCCCTTCAATTTTGATTGATAGTCTTTCTGGATAGAGTATTCTTGGATTTAGTCCCTTGCTTTGCATCACTTCGTATACCTTTTTCCATTCCCTTCTAGCTTGGTGTGTTTCTGTTGAGAAATCATTTGATAATTTGATGGGGTATCTTTTGTAGGCAACTCTCTGTCTCTCTCTCGCAGCCTTAAGATTCTCTCTTTGTTGTTAACATTTGCCATTGTAATTGTGGCGAGTCTTGTTGTGGGTCTTTTGGGATTCATCTTGCTTGGGAATCTCTGTACTTGTGTAACTTTTTCTTCCCCATATCAGGAAAGTTTCCTGTCATTATTTCTTCAAGTAAATTTTCTAATCCTTGCTTCTCTTCTTGTCCTTCTGGCAGCCTTATTACACGTATGTTATTTCATTTTGCATTGTCCCAACACTCCCTTAGGCTTTCCTCCTGTTTTTTTTTTTTTAATTTTTTTTTCTCTAGTTGCTGTTCAGATTGGACTTGTTTCTGTACTTTATCTTCTAACTCACTACTTCGGTCCTCTGCTTCTTCTAATCTACTTTTGAAGCCTTCCATGATGTTTTTGATTGTAGCTATATCACTTTTCATTTATTCCTGAATTTTGCATAGGTTGTTGATTTTCTCATCCATCCGGTCAGTGTATGAGCTGTATGACCATTACTCTGAATTCTTTTTCTGTCGTGTTGCATGCTTCCATTTCACTTATTTCCTTTCTTGATGATTCCTCCTTTTATTTCCTCTGGGGATTTTTTCATTGTCTCCCCATTCTGACTATCACAAGGAGGTTCAAATGTTGAGTTGCAGGGGCCTGGGCTGTGTGCAGTGGAAGTTTTGCCCCCCTCCCTCCAAGTATCACTGAAGAGCTCTGACACTAATATGTGTGACTGTCATGGGTTGGTGGGAACCAGGCTCACACAGAGGCAACATTTCCAGCGCTCAGTGTGGCCTTGTGTGCGCACCTAGAATCAGGGACCCTGCCTGCACCACGTTGAAAAAGAGAACCTGTTGGGGTGTGCCAAAAATCAAAGTCTCTTAGTACGTGTCAGGAGTCAGAGACTCCCTGTGTTCATGCCAAGAATCGAGTATCAGAGTCTCTGTTGCTTGGTGCTATCTCGCACCAAGAATCAGGGTCCCTATGTGTGCATGCACCAAGAATTGGAGTCGCTGGCTCTTGGTGTGAATGTACTGGGAATCAGGGATCCCAGGTGCACGCAAATAGAAACAGAGTCTAGTTATTGGTGCTCATTGCTGCCTCTTGCGTGGAGATTCAGGGTCCCCGATCTGCTTGGTAGACCAGGTTGCACAGTAGCACTGTGTCGGCAGGAGGTCCACTTCTGCCATGAGGAAAACAGCCTTCTGTGTGTGCTTGTGCTGAATTAAAGTGAGGTGTCACTGCTGCTCAGTGTGGGTGTGGGGTCTGGTCACGCGGGTGTGCAGTGTGGGAAGCAAACTCCTCATGTCCATGCACCCAGGCTCAAATTCAGTGCTGCCCCCCTGTGTGGGCACGGGGTCTGGTCGTGGGGAACAAACTCCCCAATTTCACACGTTCAGGCTCAAATTCACAGCCCCTCTGCTAGGGTACAGGGTCTGGTCATGGGAAACAAAGTCCCCGGGTTTGCACCCCCAGGCTCAAATTCAGCGCTGTCTTCCTGTGCGGGCACAGGATCTGGTTGCAGAAAACTGTCTCCCCAAGGATGCACACCTAGACTCAAATTCAGCACAGTCTCCTTGCCTGGGTGTGGAGTCTAGTCGCAGGAAACAAATTCCCCGATTTCGCACATTCAGACTCAAATTCAGCACTGTCTCCCTGCCCTGCATGGGCATGGGATATGGTCACAGAAAACAATCTCCCCAAGGATGTGCACCTAGGCTCAAATTCAGCACAGTCTCCCTGCCCACAGAGCTTGGTCTCAGGAAACAAACTTCCCATGTCTGACACCAAGGCTCAAAGTCAGGTAGAGCTGCTGCTGCTGCTGTGTGTGCGCAGAAAGTCCTATTGTGCAGCCGGGGTCTGGCAGTTTCTATGCTGCTGCCAGGGGTGTGGCAAGGGAGGGGATTGGCTTTGTGACTCACAGAAATCTGCAGCCCGGGTGCCTGGAGTCTTGGTGTACCAGGGTCTGCAGCTGTGGTTGGAGGTCTTCTACCAGAGCGGATGTAGGGTCCTGGTTTGCTACCAAGACCAGACTGGATGGTGGCGAGGCTAGGATCCTAGTCTCAAGCAGTTCTGTTCTTCAAGATGGCATGGTCTCTGTGCCACCGGTGTCCTCCCCAGAGTGTTTGCTGCAGCAGCGGGGTTTTGCCATCTAAGACTGCCCAGATTGGAAGCCCCTTGGAAGACCTGCAGGAACTAACTGTCCCTATTTCACTCATACCCACTCCCACACCCACACACGTCCACACACTCCTCTATCGCTCCCTCACTCTCTCACACACTCTCCCTCCCTACCTTCCTGCCGGTTGCCATCTTTTCAATACATTCAACTTTAAAAAATATTTGCTTATTAGATATTAAGAGATTATACTTATGGATTTTTAAAATAGTATCATTGTCAGAACTTGATTTCTCAGACTGCTATAGTAGATTGTTTCTCAACATTAATTAACTTTAACTGCTCAGAGCTGGCCAATGAATTATATTAAAAGGTGGCAGAGAGTGGGAGAAGTTAACACATTGCAGACAGATCATGAGAATTCTTGCTTCATATTACACAGTGTTTTACAAAGTATCATACTTTAAAAAGATATTAGCTTGTAAGAACATGTAAGAAATAACTTCAAAATGTAATGGGTAGTTAATTTTAAAGTGTGCGTTTAACATTTATGTAAAACGTTTTTGTATTCATTCAACAGAAACTTATCTGGACACTGGGAAAAGCTAGCAATAAAACTACTGATCTGCAATGTGTTAACATCTATCCATCTATTTCTTTATTCATTCATTATTTATAGTGGAGACTCTTTATATCTCAGTTTTAGCTGAGACCCCAAAAGGCCTAGAACAACATCCCCAATTCTAAAGTGGGACCCTTATTTTATCATTAGTTAAGGTATTACAAATGTGTCCTCATCCCCCCCATTAACCCCCAACCTCCCCCCCCCCGCCCCACACACTCATGATCCCATCCCCCTGTTGTCCATGTCCATTGGTTTGGCTTATATACATGTATACAAGTCCTTCTGTTGATCTCTTCCCCTTACCCCCGCCCTCCCCTACTTTCCTTCTGTGGATTGATAGCCTGATCGCTGTTTCTCAGGCTTTGGATCTGTCCCTTTTCATCAGTCTATGTTGTTCTCTATA